>NW_003852401.1:14344996-14354339 GCF_000181295.1 Otolemur garnettii | reverse complement strand
CGTGATGCCATGGCACTCTACCCAGGGGGACAGGTTGAGGCTCCGTCTCAAAAAAAAAAAAAAAAAAGAAAAAGAAATCAAATCCTAGTTGTAGGCTTTTCACTTCTTTCCAAGTTGAAAAAGCTCATGCTGGACGTGGCTTTTGTTGTTAAAACAGAAAAACTTTAAAAGCAGACAAAACAAGAGACTGTTATTTTCAGATAGTGAGCAACAGACAGTGCAGGACTGTGACCCAGGAGGAAAAGAATGTCTGAGCCGATTTCCACACTCACCCTGACGACAACAGCCTTGAAAGGTTTTGTTTGTTTGTTTGCTAGACTATCATGCACAGAAGCAGAATACAAGCAGAGCACAGACAACAAAAATCACATTTGAGTAGATTTATATAGCTGGAATTCTCAGGCACATCATTATTTTTAGGAAGACAGGAGCTATGCAGAAAATACTTTGGAAATCTGAAGAGGAGTCCTTGGAGTGTATCCCTAAATTAAATTGCACATACATAGGATAAAACTCCACAAGGCAAAGAGATACTGGAGTCCTATAACAGGAAGAGTTTCCAGAGCTCAGGCGGGTCCAGGAGACAATGTTACCGTTGCCAGAGTGAAGAGTCCTTGTAGGTATTCAGTATTGATCCTAAAATAATTATGCCTTAGTAACAGGATTAAACCAACTGTACAATAAAAGCTACTTTCAGTCAGCCTTGAAAATGCTCAAAAGCAAGACTCTAAAAGATCAAGCTGATGTGTAAGTTGCTTAAGTACCTTAAGAACTAAGTTCACCGCTTTTTAAAGAAAGAAAAATAAATCAAACATTTACCTGTGTGTAAAAGTTATCCACATCAAATTTCTGGAAATGGAAATCACAATGGTGCAATGTCAAGCATACAATAAAAAATTACTAAACATGCAGTGACATAAAACATTATACCCAGTAGCCAGGAGGGGGAAAAAGTCACTAGAAACATAGCCAGAAATAAAAATGAGGGTGGAATTAGCAAAGAGCTACAAATGAACTATTATAGAACTACTCAAGAGTTTTTTAGTGTAACACCATAAAAAAGAAATGTGAGATATAAAAATATTATTTGTAGAATTAACAAATATAATACCTAAAATAAAATAATCCGCTGGACATGGTTAATAACAGACACTGCAGAAAAAAAGGCCACTCAAATTAAAACAGTGATAAAAACTGAGCAAACTAACGCACAGAGAAAATATACAAAAATGGATAAACTCAGTGACCCAGAGAACATTCAGTGATCTAATGTGCATATCATTGGGGTTCTAGGAAAAGGGAGAGTGATAAAAATATTTGAGTAATAATTCTCAATTTTTCTCCAAATATCATGAGATCTCTGGCCTTAACTCACACACACTGTGTAAAACCACAGAAAACCACATCAAGGCAAACTATAACCTACTTACAGAAAAATAGAATTAAAGATAAATTCTTAAACTAGAGGGGAAAAAATGGACACACTCCATATCAGGCGATAAAGAGAATAATTTCAAACTTCTTGACAGAAATTATGCAAGCCAGTTGTATTGGATTACCAGTGTTGCTATAACCAAGTACCATAGACTGGGCGGCTTCAACACAGAAATTTACTTCCTCCTAGTTATGGAGGCTAGGAATGTTTCTGAGTTGTTTTTCTTTGCTCTTTGGTTTTTAAATGACCATTGTATTAGGGTTATCGAAAGAAAAAGAGCAAATAGAATATATTATATTTGTATTATATTGTATATATATTATAAATATATATATTATATTTATATCTATAATTTATTATGGATAATACATATTATATAATGCATATACTTTATGTATGTTTCCCTAACCATTTATATTCATGACTTTACACACACACACACACACACACACAGAACTACATAAAATGAGAGATTAAAAAAATAATAATAAAATAAAATGAGAGATTAGGAGCAAAAAGGAGTTAATGACGTAAATCCAAGTTCAAGGTCAGAAGATGAGATGTCACAGGTCAAGCAGTGAGGCCAGAAAATAGGGGCGAATTCTCTTCCTCTGCCTGTTGGTCTAACCAGGCCCTCAGCAGACCAGCTGATGCCCAACCACTTCAGGAAGACAGTCTACATTACTGCGTCTGCTGATGCTGATTCAAATTTTAATGCTGTCTGGAAAACCCCTCCCTACTCAAATTGACACTTAAAATTAACCATGAGAGTCACCTTTTTCAAGAATCTTCTCATGGTCTTCTTTTTGCATCTTTATTCTATTCTGTAACCTCTTTTTATAAACACTTTGGTCATCTAGGATTAGGACCTACCCATAGGACTTCATTTTACCCTAATTACCTCTTTGAAGGTCCTATCTCTAAATATAGTAGCATTTTGAAATAGTGGGTGGTTAAGACTCCCACATATGAATTGGGGGAGGAGACAATTCAGTCCATAACACCAGAAGACAATGATATAGCATTTTGAAATGGTGAATAAAAAACTCTGAATTTCTATTTATAAAGCTAGTAAAAAAAATCATTAAAATAGGAAAGAAAAAAATGTTTTTATACAAAAACTAAGAGAATTTATTACTAGTACGCCTATACTACAAGAAGTTTTTCAAGAATAAAGAAAACGATACTATATGGAAATTTAGATGCACAAAATTACATATACTTTTGCTTCTGGTAAAGATGGAGTAATAGACCAGATTTCCCCTCACACGTGAAACAATAAAAAATAGACAAAATATATGAAGTGCAGACTTGCCAGACACTGTACATAAAGTAACAAAGGACAATGGCTTTGAAAGATTGGAAGCAACTGAAGTTAGACATATACTTTCCCCACTTACTACTTTGAGAAAGTTTCCAGGCTGTAGTGTGAGAAGGAACCACCCAAACCAAGGTCAATGGACTCCCTGAGTTGAGGAGATGCAGTGAGGGTGTAGATAAAGGTGGCTAGAATTGGCAGGAGAGAGCGAGTGCCTGAGAGGAGACATCTACACAAATAGAGACCTCCAAAATCTGCAGGGCTCCCCTCAAGTATTTAGCTGAGGACTGAACAGTATCTTTGCATAGAAAATACTTGAGATTGTGAAAAGGATCCCGAATCCCTTCAAAGAATTCAGATAATAACTTTTTTTAAAAAATCACCTCAATCGACACAGAAAAGACATTGGACAAAATCCAAGATACTTGATAAATGTTCTCAGCAAACTAGGACAAAAAGAGATTTTCCTTACTTGATACAGGGTAGAAACAAAGGCAATAGCTAATTTCATACTAAATAGCAAAAACCTAAACATTTTGAAATAAGACAAAGACAAATACTCTCACAAATTATATTCAATATTATATTGAAGATTCTAGCTAGTGCATTAAGGCAAAGGGGAAAAATAAAAATGATCAAGATTGGAAAGGAAAAAATAAAACTCTTGAAATCTAATGGAATCTACAAAGAAGCTACTGGAGTTGATAAGCATTTACTAAGTTTACAAGATCAAGATGCAAAATCAATTGAGTTTTTATACATATAGTAATACAAATATGGACAAATATGTATAGTATTTGTATACATATACAAAATCAATTGAATTTTTATACCTATCAATTGTCTTTTTATTCACATAGCCAACTTGAAATTTAGAAAACAATATGAATAGTATCAGAAATATGAAAAACTTAGCAAAGAGGAATCTAACGAAAAATGCAAAAATCTAATGTCTGAAAACCACAAAACACTGCAGGGAGAAATCAGAAATACCTGAATTAAAAAACATATATGTTGCTCATGAGTGAAGGACGTATACTCCGTGTGTGAGTGTATACTCATACAAACATATACATGTATAGCAGGTGCCAAAAATGTACATACATTTTAAGAAAGGAAAAACCGTATTAAACTTGCACCACTCCGGTCATGTTTGGCTTCTGTGATTACAAGAGGTGCTCAGTGTAACTTGTACTCCTCTTTTGCTCTCAGTATATATTGAGTATTGTAATTTTAATACAACTTTTCCTGTCGTAATGCGTATACACAGTTTTTGTCACTCTGTGTGTGTGTGTATATAGTTGAAACAAAAGAAAAACAAGCCAATTTTAGAAAATGGGTAAAAGGAATTTGGACAGATACTTCACCCAAGAAGAGCTATAAATAGTGAATAAGCACTTGAAAAGTTGCTCCATATCTTTACTCATTAGGGGCATGTAAATCAAAATCATAGTGTAAAACCACTACACAGCAACTAGAATGAGTAAAACTGAAGACCAACTGTTGATGAGGATACTGACGATCTGAAACCCTCCAACATTGATACACTATTCTATAAAATCACACGCTTCTCTGATAACCCAGTAAGTCTACTCTTAGACTTTACCTAATAGAAATAAAAGCGCTCTATCAATACAAAAACTTTTTTACGAGTCTTCTTAGCGCCGTTATTTATAATAGTTGAAAATAAAACACATCCCTATCATACAGGTGTGTATAAATAAACTGTGAATTTTCCAGCAGTGGAATCCTGCTCAGGAAGGAATTACTGAAACAGAGAACAACACAAGTGACCTCAAAAATAAGCTGAGTAAAAGAAACCACTACAAAAAGATCACATGATATGATTTTATTAATATGCAATTATAATAAAGTAAAACTAATCTGTAGTAACAGGAAACAGACTAGTGGCTGCCTCTGACTCGACCGGTGACTGGGGGAAGGGAACTCAACCAAAAAGGGACATAACTGAGCCTTTGGAGATAGTGAAAATGATTAGCGTATAGATTTGTCAACATATAGTGAAAGTCTGGTACATTTTATTGATTATAAATTATGCCTTATTCAAGGTAATGTTTAAAACAATCTTCGCTATACTTGGCTGACTTCACAAAACATCTGGACCAGAACATACATCCAATACTGAGATCTACATCATTTTCTAATTAATGTAGCTCAGATTTGTCCTTTATTCCAAAAAAAGAGATTTAATGGGCATCAAAGGAAGAAATTAAAAAAAAAAAAAACTTCTGAAGACATGCCAGCTCGCATCCAAAACAATCATTTATATAACTGAGATGAAATTGTAACCGTCCTGTTTCAGCCTTCAGTATTTTCAGCTGAAGCAGATAAAGATCTAGGTTGCTGAAACTTGTTTTGCTGCTCTATAAAATACCTGCAGTATTACTGACACTTGTCAGGCACGAATCAGGATGCAACCTTTCTGTTTAAAGGCTCCAGCAGAGCAGTTGCATTCCAGGCTATAATGATGCGATTAAAGTTTACCCTGGTGGTGCAAGCTTGGGGGGGGCAGTTCATGCAATGTTCTCATTTAAAATGGTGACCCTTTCATTTGACTTGTGCTCTCAAATTCTGATTTATTACAATTTATATCACCAGCTTTCCTTCTGGGATGCAACCACAATTACAGTTTTAGCAAGAAAAAGAGTGGATATCAAGTCACAAGATGTGGCTTTGATTCTCACTCTGCCCCTTTTTATACTGTGTGCCTTTGGATCAATTATTTAATGCTATTATTTTTATTTTCCTCATCTGTAAAGAGTGATGCTCCTATCACATGAGTATTTCGAGTACTTAGTTTTATAAGGTACATGGAAAAATCCACTCATTTTATACCCTAGGTAAATAATGATTGAACAAGAAATCAGAGCCTTATGCAAAAAACGAGCCTGTTGGAGGCCACCCAGAAATAATGCTACAAGTTTCAGAGGATGGCTGGAGTATGGCTCCCGACACTACACAGTAGGAGAGGATTCACTGGCAAGTATTCCCAGGGCAGGCGGTCCCTCAGATCCACCAGAGTGAATCTTGGCAACATAGTACAAGTTGGAATGTTAGTTGAACTGGATTCAACTTCAGGTTAACTAAGGTCATTCCTTATTCAGTTTACCATTTTCTTCTAAGCCTAATTCTATCCATGGAGGGTAAAAGGACGCCTTCACAGACCTCCTAGCCCTGCCTCACAAAAAAACAAAACAAAACAAAACAAAAAAAACACTTCCTCAGTAAAGTTGCCAAGTAAAAATATTTTATTCAAAGTGAGAAATATTCATAAGCTAAACAAGACTAATGATAGGTTTCCATTTCTGGAAAAGTCACTTTAATGCAAGCTCTTCATACCTTAAATGCCAATGATTGCTTTGACGTCTAAAGATTTCTCTTCTGTCCTAAGGAGACAAAGGTAACATATTTGAGGTTAACGTTGAATGCCAAGGTACTTCTTAAGGAAGAGGTTTCAGAAACCACTGTGGCTGTCTCCCAAGTAATCTTTTTTCAAGCAGTATTACTGGATTTCTTTGATATGAGTATAATACACTATCTCCTTAAAATTAAATCCTTGTAGGTCCCTAAGAAGGGTCAATATACATCGAACCATTGCATGAGGAATAGCACACTTACTCACCAAGGATAAAGTTGGACTGAGGCAGAACCATTTTTGTCCAAAAATTTCCTATTACAAAGCCTTCCAGCAAGTTGCTTGCCAAGGCCTAGGCCAGAGTTAAAGCACTGCAAATCTCCAAAGTGAATTTGTGGACAGACAGAGTACCAAGACTATTATATGGGGAAATTGCAAAAGAAAACTTTGATGATAACCTACAGAGATTTTGTAGAAAACCCAGCACCTAAGCCAGTGCAGTTTACTTGCAATAATCTCAAAGTTTGTTGAAAAATTCCACATCAAAAGAATTTAGTTCACTATTCTGGAATACTTCATTATTCTTCATTTTATTGTACTTTGCAATAGGATGTGTTTTGTTTTTTTTTTACAAATTGAGTATTTGTGACAACCCCACATCTAATGATATAATTTTTCCAATAATCCATGCTCAGTTTGCACGCGGTGTCACATTTTGGTAATTCTCACAATACTTTAAACTTTTAGATTAATATTATATCTGTTTTGGTGATCTGTGATCCGTGATCACTGATGGTATTATTGTAATTCTTTGGGGACAACACAAACTGTCCGTATAACACGGCAAACTTAATCCATAAATGTGCGTGCTTTGACTGCTCCACTGATGAGCCATTTCCTGCCTCTCCCCCTTTCTTGGGACACAGCAATATTGAAACCAGGCCAATTAATAGTCCTATAATCCTTTAAGAGTTCAAGTGAATAGCTGCACTCTCTTATTTTTAAATCAAAAGCTAGCTAGTGTGCGCCTATAGTCCCAGCTACTTTGGCAGCTGAGGTGGGAGGAGCACATGGGGCCAGGAGTTTTATGACTAGCCACCGCACTCCAGCCTGGCCAATACCATGAAACCGTGACTCAAAAAAAAAAAAAAAAAAAAAAAAAAAATTTAAGAATAAACACCAAAATAAGTTTTTAAAAATCAAAAGCTAGAAGTTATTAAACTTAGTAAAGCATATTGATTGATTGCTGAGAAAGACCAAAACCCACTTGTGCCAAATATTTGGCAAAGTGGTTAAAGAAAAGGAAGAGTTCTTAAAGGAAAATAAAAGCGCTGCTCCAGTGAACACACAAACGAAAATGAAACCGCCTTATTGCGAACATGGAGAAAGTTCCAGTGGTCTGGGCAGAAGATCAAACCACTGCAATATTCCCGTAAGCCAAAGCCTAACCGCAGCAGAGCCCTAACGCTCTTCCCTTCTCTGAAGCCTGAGAAAGGTGAGGAAGCTGGAAAAGAAACATGGAAGCTATGGAGGCCGGTTCACGAGTTCCAGGAAAGACGCCGTCCCCATAACATGTACGTGCAAGGTGGAGCAGTAAGCGCTGATGGAGAAGCTGCAGCAAGTTATTCAGAAGATTTAGCTAAGAGAATTGAAGAAGGTGGCTATGCTAAAGAAAAGGGTTTTAAAGTGTATGCAACATTTTCTATTGGAAAATGATACCACCTAGTACTTTCATAGCTAGAGAGGAGAAGTCAGTGTTTGGCTCTAAACTTCCAAGGACTCTCTCCTTAGGGGTATTGCAGCTGTCACTTGAAGTTAAAACCAGTGCTCATTTTCCACCCCCAAATGTTAGGGTCCCTAGCTATTACATTAAATCTACTCTGTGCTTCATCAATAGTAAAACAAAGCCTGGATGACAGCACAGGTGTTTACAGTGCAGTTTACTGAATATTTTAGGCCCATTGTCGATTGTCAAGACCTATGGTTAAACAGAAATATGCCTTTTAAAGTATCACTACTCATTGACAGTGTACTTGGTCACCCAAGATCTACAATGAAGATGTATAAGAGATAATGTTTTCATACCAAATAAACACAATATCTATTCTGAAGCCCATGTATCAAGAAGTAATTTGACTTTTGAGTATTATTATTGAAAAAATACATTTTGTAGGGCTATTACGGCTGTCATAAATAGTGATTTCTCTGACGGATCTAAGCAAACGCAATTAAAAATCTTCTGGAAGGGATTCATTATTTTAGATATCATTAAGGACATTTGTGATTCATGGGAGGAGGTCAAAATACCAACATTAACAGGAGTTTGGAAGAAGTTGACTCCAACCCTCATGGATGACTTAGAGGGTTAAAGATGTCCGTGGAGAAAGTAACTACAGAGTGGTGGGAAAAGCCAGACAAAGAGAAGAAGTGGAACCTGAAAGACTGAATTGTTTCAATTTCATGATTAAACTTGACTGATGTGGGGTTGCTTTTTAGAGATGAGCCAAGGAAAACGTTTATTGAGATGGAATCTACTCCTGGGGAAGGTGTTTTGAGTGATGCTAAAATGACAATAAAAGGTTTAAAGGAGTACATAAACTTAGTTGGAAAAGCAGCGGCAGTGTTTGAGAGGATTGATGCTAATTTTGAAAGAAGTTCTACTGTGGGTGAAATGCTGCCAAACTGCATCACATACTATAGAGAAATCTTTCTTGAAAGAGAGAGTCCAGGCCCCAGGCAATTTCACTGTTTTCTTATCCTTAGAAATTCTCATGGCCATCCTAGCCTTCAGCAGCCACCGCTCTGATCAGTCAGCAGCCCTCGACATCGAGGGAAGACCATCCACCGGCAAAGAGAATAGTATCACGGAAGGCTCAGATGATCATTAGCATCTTTAACTGAGGCACGCACGTTGTTATTTCAGACACAGCGCTACTGCACAGTTAATAGACTACAGTACAGTATAGAGATAACTTTCCTATGCATGAGGAAACTGAGAAAATTGCATGAGTTGCTGTATTGCAATACTCCCTTTACTGTGGTGGTATTGAACTGAACCTATAAGATCTCTGAGGTATGCCTGTGTCTATTAGAAAATAAATTCGTGTCATGCTGCACTTTTTGAGGAGGATACTTTACTAAAAATTGGCCAATGCTAAATGAGGACTACAATTAATTTATCTTAGGGCTAGCATACTAAACAGTTTTTTTTTTT
>NW_003852401.1:14337322-14344569 GCF_000181295.1 Otolemur garnettii | reverse complement strand
GCAGGTTAGGGGGTGCCTGTGGCTTAAAGGAGTAGGGCTCCGGCCCCATATACCGGAGGTGGTGGGTTCAAACCCGGCCCCAGCCAAAAACTGCAAAATAATAATAATAAAAAAAAGTGCAGGTTATGGCCTAACCATGCCTAATCTCAGTGGGAGGCATCCCGTTTCTGTTTCCACAGCCTCCCTTTATTCAGCAAGTTAGATGAGCACTTCGGCAGGTATGTTTATGGAAAAGTTTAATTCTAAGTGCAAAGGGACTACGATAAGTTTACTTTTTTTTATTCTGAAAAGGAACGTTTATGTACAAAATAGTGAAAATTGCAGTACCAATTGCGGATAGAGCTGAAGCAGAAACTAGAAAAGTGATTTTACTTTTAACAGCAAAGTATTTCAACATAACTTTTCTTTATTGGATGAAACATAAAATAAGCACTTGTAAAATCCATTTAAGTTGATGAAAAATTTGAAGCAAATCTTACCACAAATGAAAGCTTTAGTTAGAGGACAGAAAGAAAAAGGAAAAAAAAAATGTATTTATAAAGGTCATTTTCCTCTTCTAATACCCAGCAGTGACACACAGCAGTAACATCAACGAGAAGCCAGCCTTCTAAGTGTCCAGTCCCCCACGTGGCTATTATTTTATGGTCCTCATATAGAACTTCTTGTTCAGAACACAAAAGCCTGATGTTTGCCCTTTTATATGTTCCCGTCTTAAGCTGGGTTTGCACAAATGGGGGATTTTCTTAAGAATTGACCTAAGAATTAATGGACTTAGTGCTTGATTTTAATTTTTTTCAATAACCACATAAGCCTTCCACTATACCCTTCTTTTTGCCTAAAGTATTCACTTCAAAAATCAGCTAATTTTCATAGAAACGGAAGGAATATAATCACACCCTCAAATCTGGAAAAGAGTATGTTTTACTTTCTACTTTCGTACAAGTTTCAGAGAAAATGTAATGATCCAATACTTTCAAAATAAGAAAAAGCCCCTTTTCTGAAAAGTCCTTTTAGCCATTGGGAATGAGGGTACGCTAGGGACAGACTTGGGGGTGGATATAGAGCTTTGTTCCCCAGAACAAAGCAGACGTAGCGTGGACTCTACTTCCCTCTAGTGGTTGGACTCAAAAAAAAAAAAAATTAAACTGTCCCACGGATTTCATTCATTCTCTACTGGGTTTATTAGGCCTTGAAGAATTTCAATTAAATGGAAAGGTCTTTAACCAAGTGAAAAATATTACCTTGAGTATCAGGAACAGCCAGATTTGCTTCATCAGTCATAAATATCATCTGATCCTTTGCTTATTTATTCAGGACATTGAGGAAAACAGCAAACACAAAATCAATACTATGAAGTTAGTGCCAGAAAGATTTTTCCCCCAAATAATTTATAAGTAGACTTTAATAACCCTATACACATTTCCTCCCATATCCTGGGTTTCTTGTAAGTATCTAACTTCTGTTTTACATACATCTTAAAAACTCGTGAAGTCTGAAGACACTGGCCCGGTGGTGTCACTGTTGCACTGTGTGTGCATTGGTCTTGAAACCTAAAAGGCTGATGCTCCCAGGATGTGCCACATATTTTAATGTGGGCAGAAGGCTATTTCATCTGCTACACTTAGTTACCTTGTCTCTAAAATTGAAGGCTAATCATTAATGTTTTTATTACTGAATTTTTCCTTTAAGTGGGACTTACAATTTTTTAAAATCCCCAAAATGTTTTAATGAAGTTCACCACTAATCTAAATTTATCCATTCGTAATGTACCTCCTTTTACTGGATGTGCTTAACAGTCACCTAATTGACTATACAAAGCACACATGCTTTTTATTTGTTTTACTTACATTTTATCTTTGCATTGATTTAAAAAAGAAGTACGAGGCATGGCGCAGTCAGTGCTGAAAGAAAGGTGGGAGGACATTGTCCCCCCTCCTTGAGAAAGATCACAGTATACAGAAGACATCGGGTGGGTGAATCAATAAAGATGTAAATACACAGAGACATAAAGAAAGGCTGTCCTCAAAGCAAATAGCATGAAGTCATCTCTTACCAATCCAGTTATTACTGTGGGTAAGACGCTTGTGTTAAAGGGAAGCCAGAAAATTTTACCTAATTTTCTCTTTTACTAATTTTATAATTTTCACCCTATATTTGAAAGTTCATTCTCTGTTTCCACTAACATACATTTTCACATTAAAATGCTAGGTAGATAATTAGTTAAGTAGAGGTACAGATTTTTTTTTATTATTATAAGTAATCTAGGGACAAATCTAAACCAATGCAACAACATTGGTTTAAACAATTAAAACAGATTAAAAAACAACAGATTAAAAAAAAAGCCAAACCAGACACTATACCTACCTAGATAGATATTCTCCACTTTCCTGAGAATGTACGTTTGTTGTAATTACTTAGTGACAAGAACAGCAAATAAGGCCCTCAAGGCTCCAAGCCCAGAGCTGTCTGTGAGATCCATAGAAACACGGGCCCTGTGTTTGTGGCTTTCTAACCAAGAGTAATGTTTTTAACATTGCTGATAATCAGTTGGGTTAAGTGCCACCTACTATGTAATTTGTGGTGTAAACTCAAAATAATGAGAGCCTTAAATTACTCCTTAAGCATTTCTCATGCTCCTTTTAAACTTAACTTGGTCATCAACCTGGTCTTGAAAATATCCTTTCTTCCTAAAATAACACTTTCAGCTTCACGTGTGTGTGTGTTTTCCAGCTACCTTCTCACTAGTGTGGAACAAGTGTGACCACACGTGCTTCTTAAACTGTATAAAATATTAAATTAGCACAGAATGGCTCTGCTTGGTAACCTGAGATGGCAATAACTATTACATAAACATTTAATCAAGCCTGTGGAAGGAACTTCTGTCAGTAGTAAATAAACACAGTAGTAATCAAAATAGGCTCGGCGCCTATAGCTCAACCGGCTAAGGCGCCAGCCACGTACACCTAAAGTGGCGGGTTCGAATCCCCAGCCCAGACCCACCAAACAACAATGACGGCTGCAACCAAAAAATAGCCGGGCGTTGTGGCGGGCGCCTGTGGTCCCAGGTACTTGGGAGGCGGAGGCAGGAGACTCGCCACGGCACTCTACCCAGGGGGACAGCTTGAGGCTCTGTCTCAAAAAAAGAAAAAAAAAATAGTAATCAAAATATCATTTTTGTTTAGTTTTATTTCTGTGTAGCTACCTCAAGACTTAGTAGCTGGCAAAATAATAAACTGATATTGGAATTTGCCTGATATTGCTATGAGGAGAGCAGATAAAACTTTAGTTAGCTCCAAATCACATATATAATTTTGAAAACTTGGAGAACTTTAATACTTGCTGGACAAGTCGTTCCTCTACATCTTCCTCCTCTATGGAAGAGTGAGTTGCAAAATATCTTTCAGGTAATTTCCCACTGGAAATTTGTACATATTGATGACTATGAATTCTAATGGGTTATCATCAGGACTTTGGGAGTAAATCTCCATAAATTAATGATGGCAATCAGAGATTACTCATTCATTTACTGTACTCCAGCTTCAACTGTACAAGATTAACTCTTGAGTAATTTCCTTCAATTAACCTAACCTAGTAAAATACTATTATTATAAGTTTTAACTACTAAATTCTTAAAAAAAAAATCACTTTCAAACACTTTTGTTGAATTAAGAGTCACTTATTGTCAGAAAACTTGAGTTTTACTCCCAGTTTGACCATATATTATTGGTAACATTGAAGGAGGCTCATCTACAAAATTGGGGGTGAGATTAAATTCTTTTTAAATTTTATTGAGAGTCAAAAAATCTTAGGTCCATTACTTAGTTATTTCATTTAGAATGATAGCATTCTTAACCCAAGTTTATTTTTTATTTTTTCTTAATTTGTTTTTTATTAGATCATAATTGTGTACAAATTTAACAAGTTACTGAGATAATAGGTAACTGGACTATGAAAATATACCCATGCACAAGAATTTCCTGAGTAAGAACAGCCAACTTGGTGACACATTTGACCATTGAAGCACTGGCTTGTATCTATACCCTAACCTCCCAATATCCACTAAATTATTTTATCTACTCCCTAACCTCTCAATATCAACTAAATTATTTTATTGTAACTTAATGAATATGCCAAAAGCTGACCTATTATTTTCCTTTCCAGCTCCATGATTCCTAAATATTTGAAAATGCCCAGAGGATTTCCTTTTCACCACTCAAAACTCAGTTAATTCCAAAAAAATAATAAACATATCCCCTTTGTCCTTTCTTGTGTTTCACACCTATTCCAATTTCTATAGGAAAAAAAATACTACATATCTTCCTCTCTCAAATAGAAAAATGGTATGAATATGACCTAGTACACAAGATAGTTGGGATATTTTGTGGGGTAAAGGCTGAATGAGCCCCAGTCCTTCTGTCCCAAAGCTCAAAGAGTATTGAGAAAGAGTATATGTATAGGGAAATACTTCTATGAGATCAAAGTTTGGTGTGGCAGAGGTGTGTTCCCGAAAGCCATATTTCTTGGAACTTGAGTCACAAGATATTTTGGTACCCAGTAAAGATTTATAGTGTATTGCTGTATTTGACATTCTGATAAGTCTGTCAAAACAAATTTCTTTAACTATGACTAACCAATGTTCTGATACTTTATTTTTGGAGCATAGAAATACATTTTAATAAGTAATATCTAACATCTGAAAAATGCTATGCCAGAGACAAATTGTACGAGCACAAAAAGAAGTCAAACTCTGATTAGTAATAGCTACCATTTTTTTAGGGTTCCTTATATTCCAGACACTTTCTATGAGAAGCACTTTAACACATATTAGCCCCTTAAACAGAAAACTTTATGAAGAATAAGGAATTTGGGGGCCTTGAAGGATGATAAATAATAAACTGAAGAAAAAGGTCATTCCAGAAAAATGTAAGTCAAAATAAAAACGTGGAGGACAATATGTACCAATCACGTTTGGAAAATGATAAAAATAATGAAAGAGCTTGAGTTTCACTGGAACCAAAACAGGAAACTAGGGTGGGAAATTTCAAGCCAAGTTCTAGATGCCTGTAATCCGAAGCAAAACATGGACTTATTTTTCTGTTCTGTGAGGTATGTAAGACAAATTTGAGCAAAGAGTAGTAATGATTGAGCAACTGGTCCAAAAATTTTTTCTCAGTGATATACGTAGATCAAGGGAAATGGAAACCATAAATTTGGAAGGAATACTAGATCCACAGAGAATGAATACTTTCCATTCCTAAAGCAGCTGAACTTTCCAGCAGTTTTCTTCCAAATCTCCACCAGTGTTCCACTCAGCGTCCTAGTTTTCTTCCAACACGCCCTAAGCACTAGTTTTTCTATCAGAATACAAAATTAGTGATGTTTCATTTTTTCATTCAACTATGAACATGTAACTGGTTTTGTGGGTTAAATACTTGGGGGCGAGAGAGCCCATCTCCTAAAGCACCGGACGGGTAGATAGCCAGTGAAGTGCCAGGGGACCCATCCAATGCTGCCTGTGAGCTGGTCGGTGGACAAGCCCCAGGTGTCACGGCGAGCTACACTCCCAACCCAGATAAAGACATAGGAAAAGGAGGGGGCGGAGATAGATTAGCTGTGCATTTCAAAGTGTGGGCAAAGGTGGCGATGACAAATGCCAGGCAGGACACACTAGGAAATGTAAAACATATACGATCTGGGAACGCAGGGGGAGGAAAAACACCTTCACATTCTCAGCTAGGTCACTGTGATTAAAGACACTTCCACAAGAGAAAAGTATGAACTTAACTTATAAGTTCTGTGTAACACAGGAGCCTTCATGAGGACATGAAGAGCTGATGAAACGGCTAAAGCTGAGTGTTTTATACTAGGTTTGAGGAACAGCAGACAGAGATGGGAACTGTGATGAAAAGAGTGTACCAGCTACGCAGAGTAAACTGGGGGACACGTAGCAAGGCCTATCTGTTCAGATTCCCCTCAGAGTCCTCGGTCTTTGGAGACGGGTGGAGGGAGGGCACCTCCCACCAGGTCGGCAGATGACTTGCTATGTCACAAGATCTGTCCCACACTTGATTTTTCTCAAATCCTCTTGGCTTACAATAGTCAGTACACCAAGGTGCCTTAGTTTGGGGCAGCATGTCCTGAACCCTGTCAGACAGATGTGCCACCCCTTGACAGGGAACTGATACAGCAGAAAATGACCAGAACAGGCAATCCAGGGCAAGAAAAAAGACGAAGACAAGAAGAATAAAAGGTCAGAGAGAGAGAGATGTGAACAGAAGAGAGGCGGGGCCCTTTGACTCCCAGTGAGACTGACAGGTGAGACCACACTGCTGCAGAACGGGAAGAAACGCTTCCTCCTGTCTCTGCTCAAGGCACAACCTGAGAAACAGGGCATGTCTCTGACAGTGACCTTGGAACTCTGCCGTGGGGAGGACAGGGCCACTGAACTACCTCTCAGGTCAGAGGAGGAACAGTCCCCACTCAACATCTAGTCTGGCTCCAGACAGCCTAACCATTAGCCAAAGCGGTGGTAAAGCACGTTAAGTACTTTCCTAAACTATCATGCCTCCCATCCCCAATTATTCCCAAATAAAAGTTTGGAATATAAACTACTTGGGAGTTGGGGACATCTTCTACGTGGGGATTTACATATTATCCTTAGGCGTGGGAATAAGAACCACCATGGTCTTTGCTACCCTGCCTTTTAGAGAAACTCTCATCTGTAGTGACAGGCTACCTCCTCACCCGACCCAGGTTAAGGTCTTCCTCCAGCCCTTAGTTGGGGGACCTACAAGTGGCCAGCTGTGGCAGATGGCAGGTCATGCACAGGTCATGGGGTTGCGGGGGGCAGAGTCAGGGCACTATAGTTCAGTGCAAATGAGGTGGCAACTGGGGCCTGCCACTCAAGCTCTTTGGCATTTAATCCTCTTGCTTTCAGCTCCTGGGTCCTTATACTGGAGCGTTCTTTTCCCCGTTCCCACTTTAAGATCTTCCATTCCTTCCATTCCCTTGTTCCTTCTTCACCAGCCCCATTCTGATAAAAGAAAACACTCTGGGTTAGGCATCCAGACTGTTTCCTCTTTCACTAGCAACTACTTTGAGACTTTTCTTAAGTTTCAGTGTGAGCTAGGAAGAGGAAACATAGCCCTTTGGTGAGAGAGTGAGAGAGAACGTGCATGAGAGAGAGAGAGAGGGAGAGAGAGAAGGAGGGGGAGAGAGAGAAGGAGTGGGAGAGAGGGAGAGAGAGA
>NW_003852401.1:14213075-14337243 GCF_000181295.1 Otolemur garnettii | reverse complement strand
AGAGAGGGAGGGAGAGAGGGAGAGAGAGAGGGAGGGAGAGAGGGAGAGAGAGGGAGAGAATGGAAAAGACACATATTTCATCTCAAGTGTACATAATCCTGCTGCATGCCTGGGATTACTCTGCACATACTCACCTTCCTTATCTATAGTGGTGCCCAAGCAAATTTTCTTTCTTTCTTTCTTTCTTTTTTTTTTTTTTTTTTTTTTTTTGCTTGTTATCATGCCGAATGGGATGGCTTGGCAAGAAAAGTGGTCAGAGTTAGAGATGAAATATATCCCTATCCCTTAACTGGGCTAGTCTCTGTGTCCCCCCCTCCGCCTCGTGACCAAGTTTTGGGTCAGGCACGTCAGGTGGGCAGGAAAGGCCATTCCTGTCTGGAGACAGAGGGGAGAAAACGAAAGGCATATAATAGGGGGAGAGTGTTGAGGAATGAGCAGGGAGGAAGTGTAATTTCAAACCTTTTTGAATGTGGGAGATTAGGAGAAAACAGAAGTAAAAAGAATTTTAGGAATGCCTAATGGGAGTAACAACTAAGATTTCAAACATGAAATAAATATAAGTATTTTCATTGCTTCTCGTTCTGTATTTTGGTTGCCAGACTGTGCTTCTTTGAATATGACCCATTTGTGTCTGGGTTATATGTACATTATGATTTAACCACTGATCATATTTTTATGAAAATCAGCCACAGATTTCAATTTTAAGCAGCTTGTGTATGAGAGATTTGGAAAAAACCCATAAGAAAACAAAGGTAATTGAAAAACTGATCAATAAGCTATGAGTAGCACAGGCTTAATCATCAGGAACTATGGGGAAAACAGGCTTCTTGGGACTTTCTGATCATTTAATTTCCAAAGACTTCAGTGTCTTCCTTTTGTCGAGGAGTTGCAAACATCAATTCTAGACGAAATTAGAGAACTTTTGAGACTGACCTATGGCCTGTCAGCCTTTCTGGTAAAACAAAGGGTTGGAAATGAGGGCTGCCCCCATGCCTCCTTCATTCTCTCAGCTCGGCCACGGGAAATAGGCTGTCTGCCCATCTTAACTGAGGTCATTACTGTCCTCATCCTTCTGAAGAAATGCCATAAGTGCCACTTTCTAGTTTTATCCAAGCTTACACCATTCCACCTTCACTTTGAGTCATTTTGCTCTGATCTAGTTCTCTGAGAGAGGCAAGGAATCGTTCTGCAGTCCTGAACAAGAGTGAGGTTAGTCACCCTACATAAAGCATGATGAAATTGCAAAGGAACTGCTATAGAGGGTGTGAATGAAATATCAGGAATATAAACACCTTTACCTTCACTGCAGGGAGAGAGGAGTGTGATGAAGGGAGAAGGGGGTGAGGGTGGAGAGCACTGAGGATGCCTTTTTAGCCACTGAACTTCTAATCAACCATCTGTTTCTAAAAAACATTAAGTATTCCTATAGGGGATAGGCAAAAAAAAAATTTCTTAGACCAAAGAGCGCTCTGGTTATTGACTCAGAAATAAAATTCACTGCCTTGAGAGTTGTATTTTTGTTTATACTTTATTTCAATTATACCTCAAGCCAAATCTACATTAGAGACGTACATGTGAGTTATGCCAACTCACTTAATAACTTAATCCAGAAAACTAATTTCACCTGGAATATCTGAGTTTTGGCTTTCCTCCCCTTCTCCATCTCATGCCATCTGCTATGATGCTTCCCGAGGAACTTCGGATGGTTCATAAAGGACAGAGGAAATGTTCTTCTCCTTGCATGATACTAAACAGCACTGCTGCATAGGACTAAGCGCATTATCATTAATATAAACTAAGGTAAAACTCAAGGAGATAAACAAGGTCTAAGTACGAATTTCTATGAAGAGTCATTGTTTGTCCAATAGATGCTGCACCCACTTTGTAAAGGGGGTTTGATTAAATAACATATGCGTTACATATTTTCTTTTTATAATAAAGACTATCTTGAGAAGTAGTTCTACTTGATTGAGAATTCAGGTTCTTCAAAGATGAAAATCATCTCGCCAGCATGACTTAGCACGGAAAACAGCAGTAGTTGCTTCTGACCTTCCGAGACTGGAGCCCTTATACATGACTTTCCTCCTTCCTCGGTGTGTGAAAAACCACCCAGAACTAACCACCATTCGCTTATTGCCATTTTCCCAAACTGAGGAGTTATAAAAAACGTTTGGAAAGAAGTGAAAGGGACAAGTTGCAAAGCAGCACTGGCCCCATTTACACCATTTTTGGTTGCTTTTTCCTTCTTTGTCTGAGTCAGTCCCACTATCATTCATTAAGAGTCATTAATTCACATTTATTGTTTAGCAAACATTTATGAAACTCTAATTGCATGCAATATGTAAGATTTCATAAATTCTGTCTCTTATTCAGAAATGGGAATTATAAAATTCACCCTGCTTTTTTGTTTTCTGCTGAGGCTGAGGAAATCCACATTTAGCTTTCATACCAAATGGCAGAAATCTTATCAGAACAGACTTGAGACTAATGATCCTCCTCCTTCCTCTCAAATACTTTCTTCTTCTTCACTTCCTTCTTTCTTATTTCTGAGCAAAACTCTTATATTAATATTGTTTCCAGCATAGTAGCAGAGTTTACAATGTGGACAAAACAGTATCCTACAACAATGTTACACAATGTATGTGCCTAAGATACAACGATGATAAAAATGATGGGAATTTCATGCTGGGTGGGTAAAGGCCTATTTTTTAATGGATCTATTATGGATTAAAAAAATATATATCACCTCATACTTTGGGGAAAGTATAGGAAATATGTTATTCATTAATATTGTATGTGTAGAGAGATTTCATTTTCAGGGCTATAACAGGAAAATGACAGAATCTATATTTAGACAGTATCTTGGTCAATTTGATGACTTTTAATAAAAATAGCTATAAATGTGTAGTCGAGCTAATATATAATAACAATGACCAAAGCTTTATGGTGCTTTAAAAACTTTCATATCCTTTACATATTTTATTTTCAAAACCCTGAGGGAAGATATCATCCCATGAAGAAATAGATTCAGAGAAACTAAATATCTGATTTGTACTCGAATCCTATTTTTACCTTTCAAGATTAGAACATTTTCCATAATTCCATTCAATTTTCTAGCAACTTCAGTTTCTAATCTCTCCAGTATTCAGAATGCACATACATAAAGTTATATCAATGTTTTTTCTACTAACTTTTCTTTTTCATTTGAAAGATGAAAAAATTGGTAAGTCCCCTGCGTATCACAGTAAGCATCTCACATACCAAAAAAAAAAAAAAAAAAAAAAAAATAGTGATGGCTCATAAAAGAGAACTTTGCAAAGATTTTCACATTTCAGAACTTCTCATTGTAGCTTGGACGGGGCACATCTATCCATAAATGATCACTTCCACACAGGTGGCTATACACAAACATTCTTTTGGATCTCAATTCTTTAATGTTTCAAAGTGATTCTTGGCTCTTTGCTATCTTCCAATATTTGAAATGTATGATTTCTTTTATAAGCATCTACAAAACACTTTACTAGCAAGTGGGGAACGAGACTGGCTTATAACCTAACCTCATCCAATGTGCAAACCCAGCTATTGGGCCTATGTATACTAGCTGTCTGCTTCCCAGTTCAGAGAGTACCACCCAAAGAACAGCATGCTAGGATATCTCAACAGGATCTGCTATCCTTCCAACCCCAACCTAAATTTTAGACATTATGAATACATGAGGCCTATTTTTTGGTCAGATGTGATCATCAGTTGATGATCATTTTTATTGCAGAAGACATTTTTATTGTTTTTTGAGGGTTTTTTTTTTCTTTTTTCTTTTGAGACGGTTTCACTTTGCTGCCCTCGGTAGAGTGTTGTGGCATCATAGCTCATTATAGGAACCTCAAACTCTTGGGCTTAAGTGATTCTCTTGCCTCAGCCTCCTGAGTAGTTGGGACTACAGGTGCCCACCATCTCCTGGCTATTTTTTTCTTCAGAGATGGGGGTCTTGCTCTTGCCCGAGATTCTTGATCTCGAACTCCTGAGCTCAAGCAATCCACCGCCCTCAACTTTCCAGAGTGCTACAATGCTTGGTCCCAGAAGTTATATTTTTAGAAAAAAAAAATTCTGATTTTGACTGATTAAAGTAAAATACTTTAAACTTAACCACTATAGATACATAAATTCTCACCTAACCTTTCCCCAATGCATTTAGTATCAACCATTCAAGAAATAACTAATAGGGAAGAGAAGCAGCATTTGTGAATATGATCTCACCAACCTCTTTCTAGAAGACTGCTCACATCACCAACCTAATTTCTTCTTTTTCTCTCTGTTTAAAAAGAGATTTACCTAAAAAGGGGATGAAAATGGAATTAAAATTAAAATTAATTTAATAGAGAGGCCAGGTGAGGAAGGATTTGTGTGATAGATATTGTGCAATTTCCCATTACTTTTAATACTAGATTATTTGGTTCATTACACAAGTGCCGGGGCTTTGACTGATGATAAAATCTCTCATTAGGTAAACAACTCCCATCTAAAATATCTCTTCTTTAAAGTACTAAGGAGTGGCACATTCACTTCACCAACAAAACCTTGTGTTTCTCAATTCTCCTGGAATCATTTTTGCTTTGGCTTCCTTGCTAGAAGATATTACAAGGAAATCTCTAGAATGAGAAAATAAGAAGTCACTTTATGTGTTTATTTTGGGATATAAATTAATCGAAGTGATATCACACCCTACTGTAGATGACCCCCACCATTCCACCAGAAGGATCATCACAGCTCCGAAGTTACCTGACTTTCGTAATATTAACAACGTTGTCTGATGGGCAGACTCTTCATGTCATTAGGTATTATTAATAGTGTTTTGAGAAGGATGTTACTCTTTTCATTTCACAGACTAATGGCGCAGAGGCTAAGAGAAGTCTCCCAGCCAGGAGCCATGCCAAGTTATGAACTCAGGCCGTTGAAATCTAAAGGTCCAAGACTTTCACACTACATTTCAGAAAGTCTAGAATTCCTTCTGTGTTATGTGTTTATTTGCCACAATTTACATTAAATGCCAGGCAAGGCAGACAGAGTGAGGGATAAAACATTGATAATGTTTTTACATGAATACCTGTCATGTGCAGAAAGAAATAGCTTATATATACAATCAACTACTGAGTAGAAGGAGTCATAACCAAGAACCTATAAATAAATATGAATGAGGTAGAAATAGTTCCCATAGTTTATCTAAATGGCAATACCTATTATATATATAAGCTTTATACATATAATTTACTTATTACCACTAAGATTGAATTGTAAAAGATGAAGAAATTATATGTTTCTTAGTCTTAAAAAACACTTGTTCTTACCAATAAGCCAACATCCTTTCTTATAAATACCTGACACCAGATGGCCTATTTTGATGAAAACTGTGTCTGGAAAGAAGTCATATTTTACTTGTCTTTTATTTTTAAAATGTAGGCAACAAATATTTTATCAGATTATAAGAATAGGTATGTATAACAAATATAAGAATGATTTTAAAAATGACTTTAAAACTAAAAGTAAAAATTTGTTATGTTTTTAACTACGCACGTACCAACTGCAACAAAGTGAAGTTCAAGGGAATTCGTATTTGTATATGAAGAGAAATGATAGTAAGTTTTACAAAGCTCACTCCCATTTCTGAAATAGCTATAGCAAAACATATTATCTGTCATAATTCTAGGAAAGTATTTTCTAGAGAAGCTATTTCTTAAAAGAACTGAACATGTTTATAAATATCTGAGCAATGATTAACCAATCCACATTATACCTACAGGAATCAAATTAATTTCTTTTTTAGGATTCTACAAGTAAATTCTTTTTAAGTCATATGCCGTAAAAATATAAAACTTACATTTAAGTACTTCCTTGCTGTTTTGAGAATAATCCTTTTGCTAATGGGATTAGCAGACATTTATTTTAAAATAGTCACAGAAAGTATAAAGCCAACTGTAACAGTAACCTTAAAAAAATCAGGCCTTATATTTAATTGCTTCATTTAACTGATAGATTTTTTTTCACCTTAAAAAATAAGTATGTTTGGCTTTGTTTTTTGGTTATTGTCTTGCCTTACTCAAACTTTACTGGAGCCAGGGAATGAACATATTTTATACTCAGTTGAGAGATTTTTATCAGTACACTTAAAGGCAGCAGGATGCATAATTAGGTATGCCTGCCATCTGCATGGCCCTCCAGGTGCAAAAGGCATTAGCTTTATTTAATATTACAACAACATTAATTTTACTCCATTAATTTATGTCATGTGTCCCTTTTTTCAAACTTGAATTGCCAAACTAAAGCACTGGTCATGATGACCCAATTCTGATTTTAGTGAAAACCTTATACAATAAACAAAATTGTAAGCAATCTCCCTCACTAAGAATACTTTTAAGAAACAGGAATTAATGGCCGGCTTTCACATCTTTAAAAAAAAAAAAAAAGGAATCCTATAAGCAAAATCTTCCTAATTTGGGTATAATAAGTGTTTTTTCCCAATAGAGAGCACATCACAATATCATGATTTTTGGTGGCACTGGCGGGGCACTAGCAAATTTTAAATCACATAATGAGAAAGGCGTGAAAATTCCTTTAAATTCTTTAAAGTCTAGGAAAGAATTTCCATGGAGTTGCTGACACCATTTGCAATTCTCCCTTTCTAACAGAGAGAGCAAGCTTCAAGCCCCCCACATCCCAGATTAATATGATTAGGTTACATTGTTTGTGCTTGTAAGGTAAAGTCTGAGTTGTAGCTGTGTCCCTCACCCAGCATGCATGCCCTATTGATCCTTGGTAGACAATAGTATCTCGGTGGAATTTATGAGCTTTTGCTTAGATTTTGTTATTTATGGCAAATGGCATTGGTTTCTATTTAAAGTAGTGAGGTACAATTTCTTTTAAACACATGTAAGTAAAGAGAAGTTAGTCTATTACTGCATGTAAAGAATAATATTTAATAATTAATAGGACAGTTATGTGTCTGAAGATACGGGAAACATCACGAAGGTTGTATATAAAGCAACAGAAATTTTGGAAAGTTTGGTGTAATTGCATCCAACTCAGAAGAGAAACATGCAATTACACAAAAATGAAAACGAAGACTATTTAAAGAAAGCATTAAACTTCTATGACTCAGTCTTCTAGGACAGTGTAATTATAACTACTACTCCCATTTCTTGAGAGCGTCTTCTGTACAGGGTATTAATATTTACATATAGTTATTTAATTTCCCCAAACAAGGTAACTCTTATTGAATGGAATGAAGCCACTTTAGGGTAATGAAGTTTAGGGGAGTGGAACCTTGAGTGCCAAATATTTCAAGGTAGGCTCAGGTGAAAAAAATCATAATTTCCAGGACATCAGTAAGTAAAAGAAATAAGAAGAAAAAGTATGTTTTCCAAGGATAATTGTGTTTGTTTCTGAAAATATGCATGTAAGGAGGAGGTAGGTAGGTGAAAAGAGGATCACGGGAGAATTCACACAAGTTTCTCAAAATATGCCCGGCTAAGTAACACGTTGAAGCTCCCTCCTAGAAGCTGCTTGAGGCAGTCTTTTGCTAGTACCTTCTGGAAACTTCAAGGAACATTTTCAGTGAGGCAATTCTGAGATCATTACCAGAGATTTGCCTCTTGCTTGGCAGAGTACCTTTCAACGGCCTATTACTGAACTTTCAGTACTTGACTGACAATTCAAATCCTTAGACAAATAAGTTTTTTTTTTTTTTCTCATTTACACTGAAATGGAAAATACAGAGCAGTTGCTTTTGAGGAGAAGGAAGCTGCGATGTCAAGCACACAAAAAATTGCTTCAGGAAACAATTGCTTTCCCCGGTTTTCATACTCTAACTTAGAAATTTTCTTGATGCCAACGATTTTTTTCCTCTTGAGGTAATGGAAGCCAATCTTGCCTCCCAAATAACTTTTGAACGTCAATTCCTAGTAGACCGAGTTGAGGAACATCTTTGTACCAACCAAATGCATTCCAGAATATCTGTCGCTGGTGTGAGACAGCACACCAGGGCTGCTGCCAGCCAGTGATGACGGTGCCGACATTCCTGCACCTAGACGGTGTGGAAAAAAGCCTAGGGACTCTTGTCTCCCTGAAGATATCCTGTCAGCTTCTCCACGCCCTCTGAGATCTGAAGAGGGCCCTGGCTTGTCCACGACGTTCTCAGACCACAAACCGACCAGATGGAAGGCAGCGCCCTGCGCTGTTATCTCAGAGCAGGGCAGAGCTCTCTTTGTTCCTTCATGTTGATCAGAATCTGCTTTTTCAAGATTCACAAAATGACCCAAAACAAAAACAAGCAGAAAAACCTCTCATCCTTTTTTCTTCTTATCTTTCATAAATTTTAATCTGTTTTTGCTTCCAACTCCATTGCTGTCCTGATTGCACTGACTTTAGGCCTCATTACTCCTCCTACGGCTGTTTACCAATCAGTGCTGAAATGAAATGCTGGGATGTTTTTGTCCTTTTGGAGTGGTGATGAAGAACACTAGAAACCTGTGGTATTCTCCAGTCTGATTTAATCGAACAAGTACTTATTATAGAACCTGTTATGGGCGACCCACTGTCTTTGATAGAACATGGTATTAACACTATAACATTCAAGTCTTTACTTACCTAAACTCTTTGCTTAAGAACTTTCTTCCTTCACCACGGAAAACACTTACACTTCTAGGAAAGGCTAGGGTAGGAAGCATAAGCCTTTGTTACTTATCCCCAATGCTGATGAATCTACATTTTTTTCTTCTTAAAATTTACCTTCCCTCCTCTCCCCTCTCTTTCATGTGCTTTAACTTTGTTAATTGACAGTAAATCACAGGCCGGGTGCGGGGGTTCACGCCTGTAATGCTAGCACTCTGGGAGGCCAAGCAGATGGATTGTGGGTTCGAGACCAACTTGAGCCCTATCGCTCAAAAAAAATAGCCAGGTGCCTATAGTCCCAGCCACTGGAGAGGCTCAGGCAAGAGAATCACTTAAACCCAAGAGTTTGAGGTTGCTGTGAGCTGTGATGCCAGAGCACTCTATGGAGAGCGACAAAGTGAAACTCGGTCTCAAAAAAAAGCCCCATAAAAACAAAATAGTAATTCACAGATTCTCTCCTATTAGCTCAGTATATAAAAACAGTATTAGTTTCCCAGGGCTTCTGTAACAATGTATCACAAACTACATGCGTAAAACAGAAATTTATTTTCTCACAGTTCTGGAGGGCAGAAGTCTGAAATCAAGATGCCAACAAAGTCAACCTCCCTATGAAAGCTCTAGGGAAAAATCCTCCCTAGCCTCTCCAGCTTAGGGGGACCCAGGGGTTCCCTGTCTTGTTTCTTTGCTGTTTTCACATGGTCTTCTTCCCCAGAGTCTCTGTCTTCACGTGGCCTCATAAGGAAACCAGTCTAGGAGAGAGCGCCCCGGTCCAGGAAGTCCAGTTGGATACAGATGGGGGGGGGGGGCAAAGGACTGAGCACCACCGATGTTTTGTTTTCTATTGTCCCACATAAACAAATATACAAAAAAACCACTGGTGGGGTTAGTCCCTGACACCCCACTTTGGGATGTGACAGATAACTAATTTTATCTCCAAAGACTATTTCCAGAAGTCACATTCTGAGGTTCAGGGTCAACCTGAATTCTAGGCAGACACCATTTAAGCTAGTACAGAGACTTACTGGGTTGATCTGACTGGAAGGACGTCCACATATTTCAAACTTTAATTCACTGGGTTGACTTTCTCTGGTACAGTCTGGTAGGGATTGTCCCCCATAAAACATTTTGTTTGTTTGAACTTGCTCAAGAGGCCAGTCCAGTTTCTAGCAGCAGTCTATGAGGGAACAATCCTGCCATACCCTCAGCAAGGAGACCCACTGTGTGATGGCTAAGGAGCTAAATGTATCACTGGATTTAGGAACAATAGCTCCCAAATTGTTACAATATATATTTATGTCTGTTTATTTATATAACTGAGAATCACAGAATACTTGTATTTTAAAACTAACTAGGAACTTTAATCTATCACTTTACAGCTGAGATGAATTAGAGGGATGTGCACGTGTTCATTAGCTAATTTGAACTAGAACAAAATTTCCACAATTCCTTGCTCAGGGTTCAAATCAGACTTTCCTTATTTAATATAGTTTTCGTTATGATTTTTCCACCAGAATACATTTTAGCTCTTGACTACACTAAAGAACAACTTGTAACATTATTGCATTAGCAGGAAAGTAGGAAAACATAGGAAGGGAGGATACAACTCTTCCAACAGTGTCATTTCCTCAGATCTATGAATCTTTGGTGTTAGAAAAAATTATGAAGGTAAAAAAGTCCTTTGAGCTTTTCAGAACCATGTCGTTCAAAGTTCCTCTGACTGTCACTATGGACACCATATGTGCAGTTAGACATGAAGAAAACTAATTTTAAGCTGTAAATCTTGAACAGTGTAACAGAGTTCTCCCCCAGTAAAAGAACAAATAAATAAATAAATAAATAAAATAACGCCCGCTTCTGTAGTTGTGTACCACTGACACTTCTTGTTTATTCACTTTAATTCTGCATTTACACAAGAATGCTGTAATAAAATATCTGTACACTACTTCTGTTACAAATATAGATAATATTTAAAGTGACTTTATATATTCTAATGTAGGAGTTTCACGCTCTAAAATGGGAATGAACACATGATAATTCCTCACCAGTTGTCTCAATAAACAGCTCCATCTGTTTCCCTTAGTTCTTAAGCTATTGTATTATAAGATGTTAATATAAGGCAATGAAATGAAGTTATGTTAATCCCCTTAATTTTTCCATCAATTTACTAGTGGCATACAACCAAAATAATCACGAACACATTGCTTTTTCTGTCAGTAAGATTAATAGTGATTGAAAACCGATTGCACAGCACACTCACACGTTTTTAGTGTTGCATCAGTGGTTAAAACCAGCTCTAAAAGACGCTGGGACCCTCCATGTTCCTCCATGATTAGCACAGCTGCTCTCTAGAAACACCACAGTCAACATGGGGTAGCATCACAGTTTCTCTCACAGCAACATGGGAATATTTTATAGCAAGTCAAAAACTGAAAAAAGAGCATTGAGATATGCAAGAATTATGATTTCTTTACAAAATTTAGGGGCATGGCTTCTTACAGTTCCTATTTACACAATCACAGAAACCAATTTTAGCAGGAAAGATACATGTGCATATCAGAGAGGGGGAGATGCAAATTTTAATAATACTCTGTCCAAAATTTTTAAATACTAAGAGTATTTAAGATTTTTAATAGAAAAAAGTTCTTTTTTCTTTTTTAGTTTGGTGTGGGGAGAGGAATTAGATTGCCAAATGGAGGCATTTTTATAAAACTCTGAGGTTTTCTTCTTGATCTTGTATTTTCATTACACGTGCTAATTTATTGAACACGTTTGTCTTTGATTAGCTTTAGAATTATTTTTCTTTCTACTAACCAACAGAGCACATAATAATTTTTGCCCATGTGACTAGAAAATATTAGATATTGTCACAAAGAAAAAACAGATTTACCTATGCAAATATCCATTGTCTTTGTTTGAGTTTGAGTTCACAGAATGCAAGGGGAAAAGAAAAATAATGTTCAGTTGTCAGTAAGAAAACCATTTCCACATGAGAAAAAGAAACTTCAATGTTATTTTTATCCTACAGTTTTGAAGATTCCCAGTGACCACAGCTCGGGAAACAGTCACCCACAAGTCTACGTCCATGGTCTTTAGAACAGTAAGTGAGAGGTGTTACGCTGGCTCAGTTCTGGCAGCTGATTCAGGAGAGAACCATCAGAGTGACAGTGCCTTTTGTCCGCTTAAGGATGGCAACAGCTTCTTCGTGGGTTACCCCTTCTAGACTCTGCCCATTGACAGCAATGATCTGATCGCCCCTTTTCAGACGCCCGTCTTCAGACGCTGCTCCCTGAAATTACAAAGTAGGATTATTTACTGCTCAAAAAACGCTGCCTCAAAGCTACATAACTGAGAAAGATATAACCAAGAATGTAAATTGCTCTGCTTGCACACACACGGCTCCTGGTGCTCCGTGGGTGCTCCAGATCCATTAAGCCATGATGGACATACACAAAGGAGGCCTTCCTCCTAAATGGTTTTAGCACTGAGATTTCAATTTGAGAGAGGATTCAGCAGTCAATAGATTAGTTGGATGGTTTTTTGGCTGTTCGGCATAGCAGTTGGTGGGAACTCAAATTAATAAAGAATATTTGGGAATATGCCTAGTAGAAATGATTTAATGGAATCCAGGATTTTCTATCCTACTGAAAGAAGACAAAGGATTAGGTAGTAACAGAAACAGTTTTACAGAACAAGAGCAAGAGGACTACAAATCTCAAAGTTTTGTAGAAGCATCAGGCCCAGCTCTGGTTGGCCAGGGCAAGATAAAGCATAAGTCCGGAACCTAAAACCCACTGAGATTCTAATTCTTGCTGTAGCTTTGAAAAAACTGCTGGAGCTATCTTGGTTTTACACTTCCCAAGAGGGGATGGATTCTTTATGCTCCTTCTGGGCCCTAAATGATGAAGATTGAACACAGACCTTGCTGTTTGAAAAAGAACCTCATTTTAAGGCATAGTTATAGAAGACAATTATGCAATTAAATACAAAATTAAAAATATGGAAAAGTTAATGAGGACTCCATAATGATGACAATCTTAAAATATGTTCTAACTAGCATGCCTTAAATAAATTGCTCCCAGGCTGAGGAGAAGGACTGTATGACTCTTCTATTCACTGGCAAATGCTCTTTGTATTTTTGGACATACCAATAGTTGAAAAAAATTCCTAAAGTAAGCCTATAAATAGTTGTAGATGCAGAATTTTAAATTGTTTAAAAATACATATTTTTTCCAAAATAAAAAATGAAACATCAACAAAATTTTTCCAAAATAATAAAATGAAATATGAACAAATTAGTCACCTCACTAATCTAAAATCCCTTATAAGTTTTGTTCCTTTACACTATGAAATTTTGAGTTTCTGGAGTTTCTTTTGTATGAAATTTTATATAATTTTGTAGCTTCAGAAAGGCTATCTTAACATATTAACACAATTATGTGCGTCTACATTATTTTGATAACTTACCATAACATATCAATATTGCAATATTTTCAGTCTTTATTCTAAATACTCTTAAGATAGAAGAGAATCATATAGACTACCATACGATTACAACTATATTCAATTGTTTTAAGCAAATCCTTTAATTCCAAACAGCTGATTTATTATTATAAATGTCAGAGCAGCTGGAATCCTCAAGTTTTTTAGTAGTGATTTTCCTATTTTGTCAATGAAATGAAACATAAGATAAAGGCCTATTAATCTGCACGTGTACTTCATGTACTTTTCTGTACCTATTTTATATTTCACAATAACAAAAATCAAACAGAAATGCAGTGTTCTATAGCATATATATATGCATATATATATGTAATGTCTTATTTTCAAAAGACAACATTTGCCAACTTGTTTTCAAAGGAAAAAAAAACAGGTTTTTGTAACCAAAGTTCATAATATTTTAATGTCTATTGTCAAGAGTTTCCATGGAGTTTCAATTTAAGCCTACTTTTCTTTAAACGTTAACTATGCCCCAAATTGTGCAAAAATATTTAATGACCTGTTTCTGTAGGGAGTTTTGAAAGAAAATGATCCACTGTTAACCATTTGGCATTACCTCAGGCCATAAACTAATAAGCCAGCTGCTGACCACTATTAATGAATGTTTAGGGGGGGAAAGGGTGGTTAAAATGTGCAAGCTTACCTTTGCAAACACTGTTTTAACATAAATGGGTAAGTCTCCATGAGGGCTGCCATATCCCCCTACTATACTGAAGCCTAAGCCATCTGGTCCTCGGTCTAGCGTAATGGACTTACACTGAGGAGGTCTATAGTAAAGAGAGGAAAAGAAAGAAGTTTTGGATTTTTATAAAATATGTATCTCTGTGACTGTGTAAGCTATGGATTATCTGTCATGTACCTCGAGCTGGCGTAATTCTCTCTGTTACTTACAGTGAGCGTATTATGCGTATTTCGGGGATGCTTAAATTGTCAGTGCATGCTGTGCTCAGTATTTTAAATTTACATAATCTAATGAAATCCTACTTAACACCCTAATTCTATTACTCATTTACAGTTCCCTTAAACCACCGTATTCATGGCATGCTCTCACTGTGCAGAGAGGCTCATTCTTTTTCCTTTATTTAAAACACGAGGGCTAAGATTCAGGGGGCCATAATGGAGTAAGTTGTAGACATCAGTACTTAACAAGCTCAGAGAGAAAAACCAATTACAAGCAATGTAAAAGCTGCACCAAATTATTTAAAAATGGTAACGTGCCCCTTCTCTTCTATTTTTCTTTTTTTAAAAATTTATTTATTTTTGTTGTTGAGACAGAGTCCCATCCTATGCAGTAGTCTAGTACTTTTTCACTTAAAGGACGATTTGTTAAATGAATAGGTAAGGCTTGAAATTTTAATGGGACAGATTTGACGACTTCCACTAAGACTAAAACATCTCACCAAGAACATCAGAGCTGAAAACGTAGGAGGGGCAGTGGCAGGCAAGTCTAGGTAGGTAGCTATCTCTTAGTTTATGTCTGCCCAGCTGAATCCATGCCTTCATTATTTAACTGTTCACAGCACTTGATTTTTGTATTTCGTCCCTCATATCTTCTATTATTTTACCTCTTTCTGATTGCTTAGAAGCATGGAACAAAGAATCCAACTGTTAGGGAGGTTTGACTCATAAGTGACAAATGATATCCAAACTGTCAGAGATGAGCTCACCCTAAGTCATCCTGAAATATACTGCTTGACGCCAGCCCAGTGAAGGAAAGGCTAGAACTGGCAGGCTCCTGCTGATGGCCGGTGACCACACTCACATCTCCACCAGCAACCACCTGTGCGGAGCAGAAGTATAAAGAGAAAAAACACATGTTCGTGTGGCTATGGAGACAGCAGTAATTTTTCTTCATAAAGAACATTTGGATTAAAATGTGTCTTTTATTGTCCATTTAATCATTTCTGTTAACATAAAATACAATCAAAGACAAAGAAATTTCACAAGGTCCAGAGGACTCTTAACTGTCCCGATAGTAAAAATATTCTAATTCAATTCTACAAAGGTTTTTGATGCTTTTAAAATGCGGTCTCATACATGATCATTTTTTCAAGATCTGTAGATCTGTCTCTTATTCACATCACTTAAAATTCTAGCCATTAATCACCCACTGCTAAGGCCCTGTGATTTTTCCTCCTTGGACAGATAGTATGAAACAATAAACACATCAGGATAAAATGTTACAGAATGTGTTTCATATGTGCTTTCTTGGAGCTCATTTTTATATTCAAGAGAAATATTAAATAAAATATTAGCACAAGATGTAATCATTTTTACTCTTTAACATCAAAACTCATGTGTTCTCACACTACTTACATTCATAATAGTGCTTGGGACAGAAGTCTTACCTGCATTTCAATGGAGCCAGATGCGTTTTTCAGTAGGTTAACTGCCTGCGTGTGGGTCATGCCCTCAGTGGACGTGCCACAGATAGTGACAATCCTATCTCCAACCTGGAGAGAGAAATAACCACCTGCTAAAACAATCACAGAGTCTGGGACTTTGAAATCTGGGCAATCAATTTCACCCTCCACCTTCCGCATCACCTATATACTGCTACCAGCTGCTTAAATACGTGGATATCATCAAGGAAACACTAATTCCAAAAATTCCAAGAGGCGGCAACCTCAGAATGAAACAGCATGTAAGAGCTGAGTTCTACAGTCTCTAGAGAAGGAGGGAGGGAGAGGGAGAAAGTCGCTCTTCCCTTCTCTTTGTTTCTCCTGGTAAGACATAATTTCCCGTTAAAGAAGTAAAATACACTATCATCTGGAAACCACGATTTCTTTGGACAGTATTGATATAATGATTGCATGTGACTCTAAGCCAGAAGTTGGCAAACTAAGGCCCACAGACCAAATTTGGCCCCTTGTCTCTTTTGGTTAATAAAGTTTGGTTGGAAGACAGCCACCTTCACTGGGCTGCTTTCACAGGGCAGAGTTGAGTAGATGTAACAGAAACTCGTATGTCCTACAAAGCCTCAAATATTTACCATCTCTCTTTACAGAAAATTTGCTGACCCCTGTGCTATATGTACAGTTTTTAAATGTCAGCCATAAATTTAGATAGCAAAGAGGCTGCATCAGTCTCAACTTACAGACTATTTAAACTAAGATGTGGTTATGTTCTGAGACCTTGTTTGAAGCATAAAGAGCCACAGAAATTTTACTACTGAGAGACCGAGTTGCTTTAATGGAAGAGTCACATGATTTTAGAGCTGGGAAGAGAGCATGAATTCCATCATGGTGCTCCACTCTTGGATAACCCTTCAAATTTGAAATAAGTCTTGCATAGTTTTACATTATAAGTCATGTTTACATTAAACTTCTGTAAAATGTATAAATAATACGTTCCAATTTAATCAAGTTAAATCAGCATTTAAACCAATAAAATATATATGGAAAAAATTTTACTTTATACTGATATTCTGAAAACATACTTTTATTTTTTTTCTTTTCTTGAAACAGAGACACACTTTGTTGCCCAGGCTACAGTGCTGTGGCCTCAGCTTAACTCACAGCAACCTCAAACTCCTGGGCTCAAGTGATCCTCCTGTCTCAGCCTCTGAGTATCTAGGACGATAGGCACCCAACACAATACCTGGCTAATTTCACTCTTGCCCAGGATGCGCTCAAACTATTGGGCTCAAGTGATTCTCCTGCCTCAGCCTTCCAAAGTACTAGGATTATAGGCTTGAGTCACCATGCCTGGCCTGAAAATCCACTTTCTATTCTCTTTTATTAATAACTTGCTTTACAGAGTTTCAAGTATGTAAAAAGCAATATCTTAACAACTATAAATCTTCCCATTTCATTTGACTGCAAGTTTGTATTCAACAGAATCATGTCCTCCTTTCTTTTAATATTCTTTATTTTTTATTCAAAGCAAGTGCTGCTATGGTTAGATTAGCTGATCTAAAGACAGACAGAGACATTAAACTGCCTTACAACAGGTGGCTAAATTCAAAGGATTCATTAGAAAAATTTTGCTAGATTTGCTGGGGCTATTAAGGCCATTAATAAAACTTACCCGGAGTTTTTGGGTCTGAGCTGCAACTCCATTTGGGTGCATCATTGCAATAAATATTGGAACGTCACCAAGTGGGCTGCCCACTCCTCCGGCAATGCTGATTCCTAATGAGTCAGTAGACCCCTGCCATGCAATGGGTATAAATTTTGGTCACAGTGCTATTTTTAATTGACCTTTTGTTTATTCTTTGGCGCAACATTCTATAGCCAACTCCGATATTCTAGATGTGAGGGTGGAAAATGAAGCTCAAGAAAACAGCCTTACTACATGACACAGGGCCTTAGTTTGGCTTACAAAAATAAGCATCTGTTCAGGGCAGAAAAGAAATCAAGACATGTCATAAAATCACGTTATGGGACTGATGAAAGGCAGGAAACGCATCAAGCACAAAGACCACAGTTTTTGGAATCAGAGAGACTCTGTTCAAAGCCCGGAGGTCACACTTATAAATGCTGGGACGCAGAACAAGTCTGCTCCCCTCAATAAATCACAAGACTCATATACAGAACTGAGATCACAGCACCGCTCAGAGAGCTGCAGTGAGCATGAAACACCACACTGATGATACACCATGTCTGTGAGGGTGCTCAGCACACAGGGAAGGCCCAGCAAACTAAAACTGCTGTTACTCCCTTGCTCTGTGCGCAGTTGCCTGGGAATCTGCTTCTAAGAAGTGTCTGTGAGGGGAGGACTTACTCATCGGCATGAGAAGTGAGGGGCCGGGCACCATTTTGCATGGGGTCAGGTTGATGTCCCACTTTAGGCAGTACAGAATGTGCAAACAGTGACTTTTCAAAGGAAGTACTATGGTCAGGAAAGTCAGCAAAGAATGCTTTGTGTGGTTTCCCTTCTATACAATACACATTTTTTTTTTTTTCCCAGATGGGTACTTCAAAACAGTAAGACAGTTAGCAAGAAAATACATTTAAAGATACTTCTGAAGACACCAGCGTTTATGTTGCTTTCTCTTTCCCAAGTTACCTTTTTTATTTCAACTGTTCTTAATCCTTGTATTTCAGATGCCACTAAAAAGGCAAAAAAAGATAAAATGTGGTTATTATAGCACTTGCTATGTTCATAAATACTTTGGTCAATGTATGAGTGGTGAATGGGACTAAATGGGATACCCTTGTTTTGGGTGTTGGTTTTGTTTGAAAGAAGGTGCTCCAAGTCACTAGTACACACCTTCAGGTCTGCCTCACATAGGAATTCTTTATTTCTCCCGCTAGACAAATGCACATAGCACCCCGTTTCTTCTCATTTTCAATACTGATTATATAAATGGATAATCCACTTTGCACCCCTCAAGGGAAGAATGTGCTTGGGATAGAAAGACACATGTGCATGTGAGAGAAGAATAAAGTCACGAGCATGAAAAGAAATTCGTGGACTGCAGTGCCTCAATTTCTAGAATATTAGTCACCTCGCAAACAGAGACTGCCATATGGTTAGTTTCTTCGATTCAAACAACTCTCAACCACTGCGCCATGCCAAGAAATCCTCTGCATCATGAGTTTATGTAATTAAAACACAGCAGGATCTTACTAATTTTCTTAATTTTTTTTCAGTCTTTATGGAAAAAGAAGGCATCAGTTAATGGCATCTTTTGATTAGCATTACATTAAATAGAGAAAAATAATGAAATTGAATACACAAATCTTCGTAGTAAGAAAACAAATTACAGGATCTGGATTATAATGCTCGGTGTCTGGAAGAGTAAACATCAAATGGGAAAAGATGCCATAGGCACAGCGTCCTATTGTTCAGATTTTTTGCCAATACCCGTTTTTGCACCAATATTAGGATATGGGATGATGTGGGGAGGAATAAAGCTCAGAGGTAAACAAGGGAAAAAAAAAATCAGTGTTGACAGCCAAAACTCAACCCCTAAAAAGCATGCTTAAAATATTGAACCAATCTTACCTGTATTTTTCTTTGAGCTACTTTCCAGTGACTCAGTTGTACTCGATCCAGAAAGTGGAAAAGTGAAAGAGGACAGGCTGCCTTCACTCACCTACAAATAGATAAGAATTATTTCAGAAAGTTTGGAAGCAGTAACACTCCCTTCATACCACTCCTTTCAGAATTCAAATGTTTTAGCGCATCTAGAAATAAATACATATTAAGCAACGGTGGCATCTGAAAATTTGAGGGACAATTTAAACATAGTTTCTATTCCATTTACTTTTTCTTTCTAAGAAAGAACCTGTCTACTGACATGAATAAACTAAAGCTAAAGGCTCAATGGAACTGATTCCAACTTACCTAAAGTTTTAGTGGATTTTCATAATCTCATTCAAGTTAACCCTCCCTACGTGGACACAAGTGGTTTGAAAGGAAGAGTAGGACGTAGACCCACAAGATTAGGACCAGTCACTAGGAAATTAATGATAGTAATTACGGAAGTTAGTAAGGGGTCTTTAAGAATAGATTGATGAAAATGGGCTTCTGTCATCAGAAGACAAAATCGAGGAGGGGGCTTGCCATGAATTTTTAACTATTTAACATGATATTGTCATACGTGGCACTAAGCACCTGTATGAAACTTTTCATTTGAATATTGATTAACATGTGTTACAAAATACATTATCTCGGTAAGCTTTACATCTACCAAGTAGTCAACTTTTGAGATTACGAAGAAAGAATCAAAACAGAAGAATGCTTGAAATCAAGTTCCTTAATGGCTTACAAACTATTCCAGAGCAACACCTCGCTTACCTGCCTACTCTCCTTTCTCATTCTTCCCCATTTCAAATCACAATCGCTTTATCATGCTGCCAAGGGTCAGACCTTGTGTGTGACCCTGCACAGACCCACAGCAGGAGCACCTGTGAGCCCTCTCGGCAGGAGGACTGTGTCACCTGGTGCTCCACAGCTACCCACCTGGCTGCTCTGAGAAGGCCTTCTCTCTGAATGGAATGGACCGGCTTTGATTCTTCCGATTTCCAAGGTCACTGTGCCTAGGGAACACTGGGGCAGGGGTTGTTTTATGGAAATGCTTAGTTAAATGGTACAGTCAGCTCTAGGCATACATTTTACTCTCCAAGGCAGAGTTTTTAAAAGGCATTTTCCTTTGGGGATTTCCATAGCCAAAGATACCTCTAATTATTTCTGAAAACTGTCTTTTTAAACCATTAAAACGACTAAAAATAATAACAAGCAGCAGAAGACCATACCAAGTGTCTGTCGTGTGACCTCATGATTTATATGAAGACTACCGACACCACGGCAAAGAGAGATTGAGAATGGAGGAATGACGGCATGAAACGCACTGATGTAAACGAGCCCACGGAGCTGAACAAGCCAGGCTTTAAAAACCAGAAAAAAAACCATAACCCCCCACCACAAACTGTTTGAACAATTCAGATAACTGGGTAAATTCTCTACTGCCATGCTCTACCTGAATAGATTTACTATATCAAACTTAAATAAATGTAGCTATAAACACCAGACATGCACTGAAGATGATGCTCTGTAGTCCTTTCCAAATAAACCATAGGCGTCCACCCTGCTGGCTGTCTGGCATGCAAGGAGCACAAGGAGATGTTTGAGTCTGTGGGCTTTTGGAGTCAGCACTTTAAATCCAGACTATGTCATTTACCAGTCATATGACCATAAGGAATACTGAAACTTCCTGTCCATCATTCTGCTTTTTTAAGAAGTATAGAGAATTACACGTTGCTGTGATAGGTTATGCAGGTACAAGACTCAGGGCAGTGTGGAGCATGGACAGTGTTAACCTCAAAGTGCAGCACTGACAACATTACGCTGCTTCTGATGGGGGAACCAAGGACGTCTTACTGTGGATCATCTTCATCAGGAATCAAATGTCGAAAAGGTCGAAATATATCTGTAATATTCATAAGTTGGTTGTCTGATGTGGGGTATTTTGATCCAAAACTTATCAAATTCTTCTTGAATCTATTTTACTGTCAGCTCATAGAATTGCAATATGTGAATCCCTTATTCACTAAGCAATGCTATAACTCTTTATCAAGGTTTTCATAATTATAATAAATTTTAACTTAATTGTTCTATTATAAAAGAATTCATGTCATTTAAAAAAATGCTGGAAATAAAATAGAAAAAGGAAAACTAAGGACCCCATAATGATAAAGATTACTTCATAATTACTGTTAAATAAACTTACAAGATTTTATTTTACTTAGCTGTATGTAGGCTGCAAATGTATTTTTCTGTCTTGTGATCTCCATCGATTATATTTTCCCCCTTATCTATGGGGAGTATGTTCCAAGAACGTCAGTGCTTGCCTGAAACCATGGATAGTACTAAACTCTGTATCTTCCTATACATATTTATGCATGACAACGTTTAATTTATAGATTAGGCACAGTAAGAGATTAACAACAATAACTACAGAAAAATTACGACAATGTAAAGCGATGTGAATGTGATGTCTCTTTAAGAATGTTATTATTCCACTGCACTGAGGGTAACTGAAACCACAGAGAGCAGAACTGCAGATGAGCGGGAACTACTGTCTACGACCCACCTTTTCAGGTTAAAACAGTTGTCATGAACATCATTTCAAATAGGTGCATTTATGCCTATTTTTCATATTTGGCATCTACCTAAAGTTTATGCAGTTCTTGTAAACCATGTCGCTTCCAGTTTTCCTGTTATTACAACAACACTTCAATGAAATTTTTCTTTATTGAGGATTACAAGATTTTTAGATAAAGAATTACTGAGTCAAAACAACACCCAGCAGCAGCAGGAGTAACAAACCTGCAAGTTACACAAACACTTCCGGCTTTCATTATATACGGCCAAGCCGGATTTTAGATGATGGTTTAACTGGTGTTAACAGCATTTACATTGTTTCACTGATACCTTCTTTTCTCTCTTTCTGTAAATCTGAGTTATATCCATCTTACAGAGCTAACAATTGCTTTAGAACTATCTCCCAAAGAAAGCTATTCTTCCTTAAAGAATTCTAATTATGTTATGTTTTAAAGATGGATAACTCTAAGGAAGAAATAAGTTTTGATGTGTATTTTATTAATAACTACACTTACATACTCATTCATAAACAAGATCTTATCCAAACCACAGAGGTCAATAATAAGAGGATCCCTAGAAAATCCCTCCACAAAGCCCAGCCTCTGAGAGGCTCTTCAGCTGCCCGGCTCCGCCATGCAGGCTTATGTTACTATGTCCTCACGACATGTGTACTGACGATGACGACTTTCTAGGCAAAGCTGAATTACATCTCTTCAAGTCATAAAGCAATGTTAGGTAAAAACCAAAACCAAAAAAAAAAAAAAACCCACAAAGAGATAAGCATTGCCTTGCCTCATTTAAAGGAATGAAAATTCCCCTCTAGAAGCTAAAATATTTCCTGATAGGGAAGACACCTATAAGTCCTCAAAACTGTGTTTTAAATGACCAGTCTATACTTTACAATTCATTTTTAAAATGACACTGGTTCTGCCCTTCCAATCCAAAAATGATCCTTTATCGAGAGCTTTCTTTGGAGGAAATCTACTTTAGCATGTGAATTGTGCTTACGCTCAGAATTATACTAGGGATGGAGGCCTTGTCATTGGTAGAGCAGGCCCCAGTTTAGATACTGCAGGTGAAGATGCATTAAATTACCTTTCTTGCATAAGCAATGCCCTACCCAATCCTGCTTCTATTTTAATCCTGGACTTTAAATAGTTCCATAGTTTGAGTTCAAATAGGATCTGAACCAAACATACCCTTTTACGAGTCATACAGGGTCAATATTTCTGCCACATTCTTCATCTTTGGGAAAATATGAATATGTCTAATCTTGTGTGCTCAGAAAGGGGTAAAGGATGGGGCTGGGTCAGGAAAGGCCAGAAAGCATTATCCCCATAGGTGCTGTGGGCCCCCTTCTTGCTGCCTGCGTCACCCACCCGCCATGAAGCAGTTCTGCCAAGTCATTTCTCAAAGAGCACTGGTGCCAGAAATGAAAATCTTCACTTAAGCCAGATGTAATATGAATAAGCTCATAAATAAATATGAGGGAATAAAGACTGAGACTTCTGCTTTTTCTCTTTGTAGTATAAGTATATTTTTTCTTTCTTTTTTTAAAGAAAAGATACTTATAACACCTTAAAAACAAAATATTTACTCGTATTACATATATTAAGTTTACATTCTTACTAATACTAAATAAATTTATAATAAGTCATACATCATGAATTCACTGGTGAAAAATCTGTCAGTGAAACATGGTATCTTAAGTTTGATTTGAGACGACATTTCAAATAAAAAGTCAGTACTAATTTGACGATGGGAGTCCAATGTCAAGTTCTCTTTCTTCCATACTATTATCCAACAGTATTTGGGGGATTTGGTTTTTACCTTTAGCAGCGCAGCCACGGCTTCCTGGGTGGCGTTACGGACATCTTCTCCATTTACCATCAGTATCTGGTCTCCCTGCATCAGTCTTCCATCGGCATCGGCTATTCCTCCTTTGACAATGTCCGACACAAATACTCCAGTATCATTTCTGCACACAATTTTGAATTTCAATATTATTACTTTTTCCTTAATCGTTTTTATTTTTATTTATTTATTTTTCTTTAAGAGACAGAGTCACACTTTGTCGTCCTTGGTAGAGTGCTGTGGCATCACAGCTCACAGCAACCTCCAGCTCTTGGTCTTAGGTGATTCTCTTGCCTCAGCCTCCCAAGTAGCTGAGACTATAGGCACCCGTCACAACACCTGGCTATTTGTTGTTGTTGTTGTTGTTGTTGTTGCAGTTTGGCTGGAGCTGGGTTCGCACCTGCCACCCTCAGTATATGGGGCTGGCGTCCTACTCACCGAGCCACAGGTGCAACCCTTTTCCTCAATTGTAATGCAATGCTTATTTAATGAAAAGCCAGATTTTTAACCAAGTATTTTACTGCTACTTTTGTGACTTTAAAAGTTGTATGGTTTTAAGCAACACTGGGACAATTATTATTAGAATTAGATTTTTTGACAAATAATAGCTTATGCATTACAGTACTTCATTGATTGAAACAATCTATCATAAGCATATTTATTCTTCATCAACTATACACCGTGAGTAGAACTGTGTACCACTATTTTCACTTTATGGGTCACGTAGGTAGTAAGTAGCACAAGGAAGACTTAAAGAGTCACTCCTTCAATGTTAAATCTACTATTCTTTCCACACTCATAAAGAAGCTTTGAACAGATATTGACCTGAGGCTCCATAAATATTAATATGCCCCATCATCACTATCATCTTCATTACTGAAAATAAATAACAGATGGGTATTTCAAACTAAAACCATTAACTCAAAAACCTAAGTATCACTGCTGTGATATCTTTTATTTTAGATCATTACAGATCTAACTTTGATACAAGATAGATTTATGAAAATGAGCAAAAGTTAATCTTATTCCAATCCTTTCTTTCACAAAACTGTAAAAACACCAAAAAATCTTTATTGTAAAGATCCAAAGGTAACTAAAAAATAGCAATGTATAGTAAAAGGAGAATTACATCATCTGTTCTTGCCACGGTCATGACCTTAAACAAAGCATTCTACCATTTTATCCTCTGCTTTCCCATCTTTAGAATATGGATGTTGGATTAGATGGTTTTACTATGCTTGTCCCAAGGTAAACGGTTTAGGATTCATTAATGTAGGTTTTTACAGTGACCTGATAACTAACCCATGTGTTGTGTTAGGCTGGCACCCAAAATGAATTTTAAGTGTATCTTATTTCATAAGAACCACACTATTGATACTATAGGCCAAAAGGAAAGTCTAATTTTCAAGACATATTCCCACTGAGACTCTAATATGCTATAATCTTTCTGTGCATTAAAAAAAAAGCCTTTAGCTGTCTCTGATAAAACAAACTGGTGTATGTTCCTTTACTGCCGTAAGACATCACTGCAGAACCAGGTCTGCATGATGTTGATTTGGGCACTCTAAAGAATGCCTATTCCCAAAGAAAGATATTATAATACAAAGATCACAAGTTCACAGATTTTTTACTCACTGGAAAAAATAAGCTGCTTTGAAACTGTAGATGCCTGAGGCTCAAGAATAGGGCCACAGCAGATGACAGAATTTTTTAATGAATGTTGAGTTCATTTGTTTAACTATATGGTATAGTCTAAGGATCAGATCCAGATGAGCTTTCATAATAATAAAAGGAAGAGAGATTTATGGAACTTACTGAATTATATACTCTTAATATTACTTATATATACATATTTTAAGAATATTTTATGTGTAAATATTTCAATACATTGGGCATTTAAATTTATGTGTGTTCACTAAGCTTCCACCACGGCCCCTTGTTTCATGCTTTAGGTCCCCTGTTGATGATACGCTTTGCTAATGCTCATCCTTCTCCCTAGAATATCCTCCACGCCCCTTTAATAGACCAATGCTCATTTATCACTTTTAGCCTCAGGTCAGGCAGCTCTTTCCCTGGAAGTTTTCCTAACTCACTTATTTTAGGGTTACTTGATCCCCTTTCTTTTTGCTTACATGGCTTCCCCAGAGTGCATCTATCAATCATGAGATTCCTCTGTTATACAAATATATTTAATTCTTACTTCCTAGACCAGTGATTTTCAGTGGCACACTGGTATGCCATGAGAGGATCTTAGGTGTGCCTCAAAAATTATAAAGATTATTAATTTAATTATTTTCGAGAGAATTTCAAAGCACTGTAAGTATATCCTTTTTCTTACTCTTTTTTTCGATCAATATAATTCAAGTGTGTCACAGAAGTTTAACTATAGGTTAAAGTGTGCCATGAGATAAAAAAGGTTGAAAAACACTGCATGAGACTCTGAGTTTTTTGAGGTCAAGAACCACAACCTATTTCGTTTTCCAAAACCTAATTTCATTCCTAAATACAGCAGGTACACTAAACACAAAATTACCTTTTGACTTTTTGTTGAGTACCATAAAAATCCTCCAACATACTAATTTTAAAACCCCAGCACCAATGCGCTCAGTGACTGGGCTAACACCAGCCACCTGTAGAACATGAGCCACTGATAGGATCCCACTACTGCTATTACTCTTTGAAAGAATTTAAGTCCCACCATTTCCAACATATCATTAGGTTTGTGCTGCTCAGTCACACCTTTTACCAACAATGCTTAATCCCAGGCCTTTTCCTGGCTTCTTCTGCAGCTCAACGGTAAGGGTGTCACACATCTCCTCCTCTTTGTACGGGGCCTCGTCTCTGTACAGGGTCAGGCGCACTCTCTGTGGTGTCTGTCTCAGGACGTTGATGGCTTCATCATGTGTGGCCTTTCTCAAGTCAATTCCATTCACCTGCACAGAACAGGGACACTGCCTGTGAGAAACCAGTAAAGCAAAGAAAGGATAGGGGGTGGGGAGGAGGATGAGGAAAGAGAGAGAAGCAAGGAAAGAAACATGTTCCTCCCGACAGCCTTTCTCCACCAAATTTGAAGGTCAAAGACAGGCATTGTGGGGCTGCGCCTGTGGCTCAAAAGGGTAGGGCGCTGGCCCCATATGCCAGAGGTGGTGGGCTCAAACCCAGCCCGGCCCCCCTCGCCAAAAAGACTGGCATTGTGTACCTCCAAAATCTGATCTCCAGCCCAGAGTCTTCCATCTTTACATGCGGCTCCTTCTTCATACACTTCATGGATAATAATAGCACCCTAAGGGCCCAAACAAAATATACGCATTCTTACTTCATCCTCTAGGAATGGAAAGCAGAAATGGAGCCCCAATGCACCACAGTTTCATAGACAGAAATAAGGGGTATATACTCACTGGATGTACATGTAAACCACATATTATAATTTAAGAAAAACTAAAACAACACAATTTTTGCTAAAAGGCTCAAAGACACTTGAAACTTTTTTTCTAATGTAATTTTACTGAGTCAGTAGTGACTTATTCAAAGTAAAAATCCAGATACCCATTTTAATATACGTCTGACAAAATTAAAGTAACAACGAATGATACAGTTTTTTCAGCCTTTCCACTTCATGTACAGAACTGATGGAAACCTCCCTCCCGACAATGGCCTTTTGGGCCTGCTGAAGGAGGCGTGTGCAGCAGCTGAAGGGGGCGTGTGCAGCAGCTGAAGGAGGCTGCGTGTGAAAGGTGCGTGTGCAGCAGCAGCCCCTCTGGGGGATGCTCACCAGCAGCGTATCTGACCCTCCCACGATGCTCAGGCCCAGCCCTGTCCGCCCTTTGGAAATCTCGATGGTTGTTTCGCAGCCAGGGATAATGGGACAGGTTGCAGGATCAGAAGCAAAGATCGCTGGTGTGGACGATCTACTTGTACCTAAAAATGAGTTTAAAATGGAACAAAATACAAATAAAAATTGATTCAAACTCAATACCCTGGTTGTCTCTGAGGGGTGGGGCAGGGCATAGGGCTCAAGACTGGGGATAAAGGAGACCAAGTTTACCTTAATCTTTTAATTATCTTACATATGAGTATCAAACAAATATTTTTAAGCCATCATTGTGAACTCTGGGTAAAAATTACATGTTTGATTATCTTCCACACTACTCTGTATTTAAATTGCTACATATAAAGGAATAGGATATAAAGACAGGCGAACAGAGTTGAATTGACCTCTACTTTCACTTTGATATTCTATATTTTACTGGGGCCAAACACACTTCTTGTAAATTAAAGATCTGTAAAACTCAGAATGGATATATGTGACCAAGACCGAGAAGCAAATTCAGGGAAGACCACAAAACACAAAGCACTCTTAATCATTTTGGTTATGGTGCCTGCTTTTCAGAGATTTCTATGTTTTTATTTTCCTTGTCTTCTTACCATAGAACATGTGTTCTTATGTAATCAATTCTGAGCATGGATTATTTTCTCCTTCGATCTCACTTGAAGTTTTATAAACTCAGATATCATCAAGTCCTGGTGTATAGTCAGAATTGAAGAGGGAAGAACAGATCCTCAGAAAATAAGAATGATATAATTTGTGGCCTTCTTTTGTGATAGCCTTTATATCGTATCATATGCTTTATGATACAACAAAAAGCATACAGCAAATAGCATGTTTTGGGGAAGCTAGGACACTTGGTAGAGCAGCGTATGCTTTAGACAAGATGTTCTCTTTTTAGGAAATAAAAAACACTATTTTCATGCTCTCGAAATGGTAAGAACAGGTGTAAGATATTTTCTTTTATGTTTTCATTTAGCATTTCATATTTTTATAGACAATGTTATTTAGGGATTGGAGTAAAAATAAAAAATAAGAAAATTTCCATAAAATCTTAACACTTCAAGTAAATTATTCAGTCTTTCTAAATAAAGGATTACTTTCACAGATGAATTACTTTAAGACTTTTTTGTCCCAAACTAGTGTTTCCTTAAAAACTCGACAAAAGGTCAGTTAGAGACCCAAAGAAATTTTCCCTCCAGATGCAGAGAAACCCATGTGTTTAAGTAATTTTTTTTGATTATGCGGAGCTTGGAATTTATTGTTTCATTACACACAAGTAAAGTGTCATCCCACAGTCCATCTGCACATATACATCCATTTCATCTATTTTGACAGGATACAAAGTAAGAATTCAACTCTACAATGTATACCATGGCAACGACTAGCATTTTAAAGTGTTCTTTGTAGTGGTGGATGGTGCTGATCCTACCTGTGAAATAGGGTCATTGCATCTCCACTGCACAGATAAGAAAGCTGTGGCTAAGAGAAATTGTTTACTTTCTTAGTATAAAACAAGTTGTTTGTTTTCTTAGCATAAAACAAGTTGTTTACAAGATGATATTTCTAATTCATTAATTAGATACCTAGAATCACAGGTATCCTCAGCAAAGTTTTCTTTGGAGAACAGTGAGTATCAGTTCATCATTTTAGAAGTAAAAAAGCTGAGGCTTGGAGAAAGCAGGATGGGTTTCCTAAGAATCCATGGCTGGTTAATGCATAGCACACAATCGCCTACCTGCCAGGAGCCCCACTCATTATAGCGTACTCTCACCAGAGGGCTCCCTGAGGACCTTCCAGCCCTACGCCAGGCTGGCTGCTGTGTGCTCTCTGTACAGGACTCTCAAGAGCCCAGCCCTTACTTCGGATGGTCTCTGGTTCCGGGGAGGCGGACTGTGGGACCACTGGAGACTGGGAGCTGTTCTTTTTTTCTCCATTGGCTGCACCAGGCCCTGAAGTACCAGCATGGGAATCTGGGTTCTCGGCATGAATGGTAAGTTTGACTGTCGTCTTTGCTGTCTTCAATAGACTAATAAACTGGCAGGGTGTTGGTGTGGAAGAGAAATAAAATTCAAAGGCCAATTAGTAGGCTTATTCCAATAAGTCACCATTATTGCTGGAATCTAACTTTATTTATAGTTGGGAGAAGAGACTGAAGCAAATGATTTCCTTCTTTGGATCTGACGGGCAAAGAAAGAAATGACTGTAGCTTGCCGGAACGCCTGGGTAGAGATTAGGCCACGGCCAGAATTCTATTGGAAGTTTCATTTTGCCCAGATTCTTCCTCATGTAAGTATAGGGCTTTCAACTTTTTATATCTCTAATTAATTTTATTCATTTTTCTGGATCTCTACAACCTTAAAACGATACAAGGGCCATCTAGAAATTCTGCAGCCCTCTTAAATGGTATATTTTATCCATATCTTCATTCTACAGAGAATCTGAACCAACTTATACAAACACTTTTAATAAAATAGACATATATATGTTAAAAGCAGAGGAAGAAAACCATGCAACAGGAGAATCAAGGCAAATGTAAAGTTAAAATACATATATATAACATGAAATTATTAACTTTTTTTTTTTTTTTTGCAGTTTTTGGCCAGGGCTGGGTTTGAACCCACCACCTCCGGCATATGGGGCTGGCACCCTACTCCTTTGAGCCACAGGTGCCACCCTTAAAACTGAATTTTTAAAAATAGCTTTAAGCTCCTTGCTGGTTTGTTTCTTCCTCACTATAAGAAACAAAAAGAATATTACAATTCAGGGAAAATAAAGGTTTTTCTGGCACTTACATGTGAAAGGCCTGAAGTGACACTCCAAATAAGTATTATGATCTCTTTTGAGGAGAAGAAATTTAGGAACAAGAACTGTTTAACCCCAATAAGTTATGCACTTAACACTTGAATGGTAAATCTGTTTATAAAGCAGTATAATGGATATTTACACGAACAAACATTAATTAGAAAGAATTCCTATGTCGTAACACTAAGTTAGTCATTGTAAGGGATTTTTCCCAAGGGAAAACTGAAATGACCTTTATCAAAAATGCCCAGCGATTACCTTCCAGGCAATAGAAACTATCTTAACATCATCTTGCCTGGCAAGTGGCAACTGAAGAACTAACTGATCTCTTCTTTTCCTCAGGAATATGTCTAATATTGCTTCATAGTCCTAATTCCCTATGACCACACACACAAACACTTTAGCCATGCTCAAAGATGGGTTTATATTACTATTTATTTTTCAAAAGTACCTTTTCAACAGGATAGCCAACAACAATTTCATCATCTACAGCCAAGATCTGATCTCCAACTTTCAGGCGTCCATCCTAAGTGGAAACGTGAAAGATTTCATGTGATCTTCCAGAAGTCATCCCCTCCGCCACCATTTTATGACAGTGAGAAGGTGAAAGCCTCACCTTGGCAGCCACGCCGTGCTCTGTCAGACTCTTTATGACAACTCCCCTGAGCGTGTCTTCTTCACTGATAGCAATGCCCAAACCCCCTTGATCCTAGAAAAGTAAGAGGAAGAACACTTAGAAGACCCAGACTGCTTTTATTCAAACAGACACCCAAGGGCTATAAAAGTAATTAAAACTCCCTGAAAGTCCACTGTCAGAAATCTCTTTCTTAAAGTACACTTTCAAATTGTTATAACTTTTTCCCCATCAAATATTCCAGTGTTTTTACTCCTCCCATATGTGTGATATCTTTAGTAGCTCTAATAGAAAATCCAAAAAGCAAGGATGCATTCAATAATTTAATCAAAACATTCAGCATTCACGAATTTAATCTTGGATAACTGGGTGACTGAACAAGTCATCCAGAAACAACCCAAGAATCCTCCTGCCTCTCCTTTCTTCCTAGACTAGCTTAGAACTAACAGGCAGGTCTGCCCCCTTCATTCTTTTCTGCCACCTTTTTTCCTTAGCAGGAAGACTGCAATTAGCTTTGCTTGTGATGTCCTTTCTGGGGCTGACTACTCAAGAGTTGTTTCTGAGAGAATAGCATTTGGATGTACTGCACAGTGAAAACCCTTCCAAGCCTCAAGACACACAATGAGAACTTGCCAACGCTGGGGAGCTACACCTACTTTGTCCATGTTTTCCAAATTTTCTTTCATCAAAACCAAATGTGCAGTAATACTGGACTTTATCTTTCTTTAACATTTACTTTAGCAAAATTAAAATAGAGCTTTAAACATTTTCATTCTGGCCAGAGCTAGTAATCTTTTTCATTATGCTTTTTGTCCTTGGAGAAGTTGTAAAATACAAAAAAAGAGAAAAGGGTTATCTTGCCATGGTTGCTCCAAAATACCCCATATACATACAAGAGCCATCTCGCTATAAGAGACACCGATGGTCATGATGTGACATCGAGGTTTAGGTGTCACCATCATTTTAAAGATTATCACCATGGTGGCTTTTCCAAGGTAGATTATTAATACCTGATGAGTTTCAGACTGTCACTGAGCCTCTCTCTGTCCCCTCTCTCATTGCAGTCATATGTAACAGCCAGAGAAAACTGCACCTTTAGAGTGATCAGAACTGAGCTTACACTCTACCTAGCTATAGAAATTTGGATATGCCACTTAACATCTCAAAACCTCAATTTTCTTACCTTCAAAAAACCTAAATGCTCTTTATTTAAAGAAATTGAATAATAATAATAATATCTGTCACATAACAGTCAGGAGAGAACTTTATTGGTACAGTGGCATTTGCTATTTACCTAACACCCCAGCCCTTTGTAAAAGCTGGGAGATTTCTGCAAGAATACCCACCCTGCCTCCTCTGCTTCCCCTAACAACTCTCTCCACTTTCCTCCTCCCCTCAGAGCTCTCTTTCTCCACATTTCAGGATGTTTCTGCTCACAATATGAGCAGAAACCCTTTGATACATTTGCCTTCATTTTACATTTTTGAAATGGGGAAGTAGAAGTATAAACTTATTTTTAAGAAGAGAAGCAAGAATATGGGTTAGACTTAGTAGCTTAATTCTAACCAATAAGGCAAAAGCTATCACAGAGTCCAACTTGCAGTCCATGGACTGCACGCAGATATCTGAGGAATGTTTTACTTGTCAGTTATAGCAAAAAGTACGTACACACCTTTTCTTTCGCTCATTAGCTTTGTTAGTGTTCGTGTATTTACTGTGCGGCCCAAGACAACTCTTATTCCTCCAATGTGTACCAGAAAAGAAAAAAAGGTTGGGCACCCCTGGTTCACAGCTGAGTCAAAAAAGGAAACAGGGCTTTTTTCTTGCTGTTCCTCTTGGACCATTCACCCTGCCGGAAGTCAGCTGCTATTTGTCATGGGGCCACTCAGGCTGCCCCAGGAAGAGGAAATAAGAACTCTTGGCAACAGCTACTTAAGTAAATAATCTTAGAAGCAATTTCTAGCCCCAGTCAAATCTTCAGATGACTACAACCCTAACCACTAATGTGTCAAAGGAGATTTTGAGCCAGACCATCCAGATGAACTGTGCTGAAATTCTGGACCCTCAGGAACTATGAGACAATCAATGCCCCCTGTTTTAAGTTGCTAAGTTTGTGCTAATTTGTTGATAGCAAAAGACAAGTAGCTGAACAATGGAGTTTGAACAACTTAAAATCTACAATTCTAGTCTCATGGCCGGAATCCCTGGCTCAAGAGTAGGAATGTGATCTGAACTGATTCAATGAGGACGCATTTTGGAACTTGTGCTCAGAATGTATGAACATCTGTTCTCTCCCTCTCCCCCCAGCTATATGTAAACGAAGTAGCACATGGCCCCAACTATACTGGCAGCCATTCTAAAACAATGAAGAAGCTAAGCCTTGAGATGGCACAGTGTCACAGAGAGTGGGAAAGAACTGGCTCCTGGTGACACTGCTGAGGCTCAGAATCAATGCTCTTGAAGGTTGCTGGCCTGAGTCCACACATCCTCCTCTTTGATCGAGTCTGATGGAGCTGGCTTTTTTTGTTGTTGGTATTAACTTTCAGCAAGTAAAGTCCTAAAAGGAACAACGAGCTATACCTCTGAATATATAGTATGTCCCAACCCCACTTAGAATACAACAAAAATAAATAAGTATACAAACATCTATAATTTGCTAATATCAGAAGAGCTGGATGATATGTAAGACAGACAACAGGGTGTGAGTATACCATTCCTTATCTAACTTCTTAATCATGCACTTTACTTCTGCCTACTATATATAGTCTTAGAAGGAAAAGATCTGAGAAACATTGTTCTGTGCTAATTATTAAAATACTGGAGGGAATGTGAAACAAATCCAGGAAATATATTTTTGGAGAAAGAGTTGTATAATTGAACAGCTAGAGAAGAGTAAATAAGAATTAAAAGTGGGATTAAGCCAAATACACTATTATTAACTATTAGGAGAACTACAGTGAAGGTAGAAGATTACCTAAAATTAAAAAGGACAGTTCTTAAATGCATTTGAAAGTTTTCACCACATACAGTTGTATGGCTGTGAAAGTGACCTCTGACAATCATAGAGGGTTGTTACCTGCTTTGATGAATAGGTATTTCCCCAAGGTGGCCTGTGCTAAAAATACATCTTTTATAAAAAAATGTTTTCTGATAAATGAAATTAATATTTTAGTCAGCTGGAGAATAGATTATATACATCAGAACTTTGTGTTTATACTTCTACTTTCCCATTTTAAAAATGTAAAAGATTCGGGGTGGCGCCTGTGGCTCAAAAGGGTAGGGCGCCAGCCCCATATGCTGGAGGTGGCAGGTTCAAACCGAACCCCAGCCCCCCCACCAAAATGTAAAAGATTAAACAGGAAAAGGATAATGGAGTTTTCAAGAGCATTTCTAAGGAGACAAAACAGAACTAGCAATGACCTTGTCTTCAGGCTCCCATTTGGAGACATTGTGACAAGTATTCTCCCTTCCAGCCTCTCCTGGAAGAGTCTCCTCCCTCCTGCACGCACTCATGGAAGTATTTACTCATTCTTCCTTCCCAGATACTCAGTATGAGGCCTCTCCTGGAAGAGTCTCCTCCCTCCTGCACGCACTCATGGAAGTATTTACTCATTCTTCCCTCCCAGATACTGACTCAGTATGAGCCATGTGTACTACACAGCCTAATATGGTAGGACAGAAAGGATAAAAGTTTCCTTTCTCAACATGTCTGCATTTTACACGTATAAAAAGATACTCATGTGAAAATTAACAATAACAGACATACTCTTGGGCCAAACAGGGTTAAGTGAAACGTAAACGAAGACACTGACAGTAACATTATATATGTCAAAATACTGTGGGAATATATCAAAATAAACAGATGAGATTTAAGTCGGTCTTTAGTATAGGTTAAGATTTAGTAAGCTAAAAGAAAGCACAAATAATATCCAAGTAATACAAGCAAAGGAAAGAAGGGATAAATTTCTCAAAACATTCTCTATGGGATTTTGATTCAAGTTAGTTTGACTGAAGTAGAAAAACATGCAGAGGTTTTAAAAAAATTAGATGGGGGCCCAGACGCAAACCAAACCAAGGAGAGATGGGGCTTGGGGGCAGAAAACTATAGTTGAAGTTCTAGCTCTACTATTTGTAGTTATGGGAACAGGTAAACATGAGAAAAATAATAGCCCATCTCTCAGGGGTGCTGAGAAGTAAGCAGCATAATGAACAAATGTGATGTTACCATCAAATTATTCTTTCAAATAACAAATCATAATATAAAATACAAAACAGTATAAATGACAAAGTATTTCAAATGAGCATTTGGTTAATACTCCCTTCTTTGTTTAATTGAGTTTTACTCCCCAATCCATCTTATAATGGGGTTAAAAGTATATAGGCTTAGTGGGGCCTGTCACTTAACATCATTCTTAACAAAGAATTCCTCAAGGAATGTTTTCAAATACACATTCTATAGGTAACTCAACCTCATGGCTAATAATAATGAAAATAACTATAATAACTTGTACTGTGATAAGTGCTTTATATAAGTTCTGTAATCATTACAATAGTATCTCTAATGTGATGGTACTATTGTCCCCATTCTATAGATGAGGAACGTGAAGCCCACAGAGTTAAAGGGTATAGGAAAGCAGCCTGTGGCGTGGCAAGAGTGACAGCATCTTGACACGAAACAGCCATGGTGATTGATATTTGACTCCTGCATACCAAGGAATTCTGCAGCAAGGTCTCTAAACAACGCCTGTAGTGATACCTTGGAATTCAAACTTAATTTGTTCTAGAACCCCATTCAAGTTTCAAGATAATTTTTCCCCTTTAAAATAAGAGAAACTGGATTAATCCATTCCTGGGTCCCACAAACTCGAATTTTCAAAATGATTTTAACAGTAAATACACTGGATTTTACATACTCAGCCCTACTATGAAACCAATTTATAAGCACCCACACTTCCATATGAATGCCATAACCCAATTACAGCCCAAGGTGGAGGAGAAAGATGAGGGGGGAGGGGAGAGCAGGAGGAGGATGGATGGAGGGAGGGTTATTGGTGGGACCACACCTATGGTGCATTTTACAAGGGTACATGTTAAATCTACTAAGTGTAGAATATAAATGTCTTAACACAATAACTAAGAAAATGCCCTGAAGGTTATATGAACCAGTTTGATGAAAGTATTTCAAATTGTATATATAACCATCACATTGGGGCAGTACCTGTGGCTCAAAGGAGTAGGGTGCCAACCCCATATGCTGGAGGTGGTGTGTTCAACCCAGCCCCGGCCAAAAAAAAAAAGCCAAAAAAACCCCCAAAACATCACATTGTACCCCATAATTGCATTAATGTACACAGCTATGATTTAATTTAAAAATAAAATATTAACAAATATTTTAATAAAAATGATAATTAATAAAATTAAAAATATAAAGGCCTGTTTCATCAAAATTGAACACTTATTTCAAAACACACCCCTCACTGTTCACAAACTCCTTTACAAACTTTTCTGCTGCTTCTGAATTAGAACTGGCAGCCTCTCTGTCCATAATGCTATGGATTCCGGCCCTTTTCTTCAAGTTCTCAAACAACCTCCTACTGGCTTTAAAGCCCTTCTTTTGAGCACTAGTGTCAGGCATGCCTTTCACTAAATCATCAAAGGACCTGGCTTTCTCACAAATCATCATCTCAGAAATCACATCATCAGCTAGTTGTTTTTCATGAATCCAAACTAAGAGAAGTTTTTCCAACTCTTCCATACTTTTTGATCTCCTGGAGGTCAACGCCCTAACCCCTTTTGCCACATCAGCTACGTTGACAGCTTCTTTATTTTTCAAAATCATACACACAGTGATTTAGGCATCCGGAACACAGCAGTGAGATCAGCCACACGTGTACCACTTTCACGCTTAGCGATAAGATCTTTCTTCACTTCGATGGTAGCTCTCACAGCTTTCCTCTGACTCTGATTTTCCTCATTATGCTTTTTAGGACTCATGACAAAGACACTTAGTTGTGGTTATAGAAAAAAAAAAAAAAAAAAAACAGGCACAAGAGCATAAAATTAGCAGTGAAAATCACCCCAGATGCTTTCGCTACAGCTTCTGACAATGAACTGAAGGACACAGTGTAGGGTGGCCCAGAGCTGGGGAAACGTGTGCACAAAAGCACATCAGCAACCTGCTGAGCATCCACATTCCAAAGCAGCATTCGGATTTCGCACAAAATTTGCTTGCATTTTTCACTCAGATTCCAAGTTGTTCTGGGAGAGAATACTCAGAAAAAGTGAAGTGTGAAAGAACAAAAAGCTTCCTGTGGTAACTCAGCTCTGAGGAATTTATAGAAACTTAACTTCCTGGGACCCTGAACTAACTCTTGCTTCTGCTTCTGTAAAAGCCTGAGCCTGCCTTCTCCGGCTCGGTTCAAACCGGCCAGTGAGAACGGTACTTATGGACAAGGAACCCTTGGCTGGAGATAAAAGAAAAAGGACAGAGCCAGCCAGAGAGCTCGGCCAGTTTTGGACTGTAGTCCATCTGGGCTCCAACGGCTGAAATAAAGCCCTTCCTCTTTTAAACAAGGATGTTCAGGTGTTTCTTACTCTCCAGGGGGCCTTATTTTCCTGCAATAGTTTGAGTTCTGGGGTGTTCGGATTCCAGGGGCAATACTGTGTAACCACTGATAAAGATGTTTATCAAACTTCCCCACAGTCCTGAGGTTCACAAAGAAAGTGTTTACCCCAAAAGCTTGCTGTGTGAAGGATATCTTCAGTGGGTGGATGCAGGGATCTACTGCCTCCTGGTCACCCAGGACATCACTTTCATATATAAGTCTCTATTAAGTAGTACTTTCTGAGAAGCTAAATTTGTGAGCCTCTTTCTTTGGCTTGAAGGGTAGGCTTGCATATACCTGATAACAGTGGAACAGATAGCTTGTCTATAGCCCAGAGAAGTTAAATGACTCTAAAAGCCCACACTTCAAAGCATTAAAACCAAGCTTAATTGCCTCTTCTTGTCCAGCTAATTTTAAAATGAATATTCCCCTTACTTTGACTTTCATCAATAAATACAATCCAGTTACCTAATCTTTAGATTTGTTTGAAATCTACATATAAATGGAAGCTTTGGGTGGATAATACATTGGAGCTTTCTAAGGTCTTAGGTTCCTGATAACAACTTCCTTAGAAAAGGAAAGTGCACAATAGACATCCACTGACTAACGCAAAAAGGAGGCTCAAAGCAGAGACCAGCTTTAATATTATAGTGAAGGAACCTTCTTCATTAGCTCGTCCAATCACAGCCACAATCCTTTGATATAAGCAGCCACATTTACAGAGAAGAAAGTGAGGGTCAGCAGGATTAAGTCCTTCATAGGCATTCACACAGGATGGGAGAAGGGCTCCTGGGACACAGAAAAGGCTCCTAAATTCCATGCCAAAGAAGCTGAATGTATCTGTTTGACAAAGAAAGTCTTTGAAAGGTTCTGCGTAGGGAATTAAGACACATGAACAACTATCAAGCACCTCAATGAGGTAGCCTGAAGTATGAAGAGAAAGGATCAGAGAAAAAAAACTGAGACAAGCAGTCAGACAACTCTTTGTCAGCTTATTCGATCCTCCCTATTATGATGTACAGGTGGACATAAGGTTTGTGTGCAACTTAAATTAGTTTAACTTAATAAAACTGCACACGAACCTCATGTCCACCCTGTACATATGCTAGGTACTGAACGCTCATACATGAATTTAATTTTCTCTCTCTATACTTAATTTCTCGCTACAACTCTATGTCAGTACAATTATTACGCTCAGTTTGGAGAGAAGAAACTATGTACAGACTAAAAAACATAGCCAAGGTCATAGTCAGACAGCCAGTAAGTGGCAAATCCAAGTCCCTGACCCATGTGCTCTGGCTCTGTGCTCTCGGCCACAACAGGATTCTGCTCCTTATTTATCTACAAGTTCAATCCACCAACATTTTGGAGGCACTCATTATATCCTAGCATGTACTAATCCTTAGGTGAATAAATGAGAATCAACACTACAAAAGGAAATATGTAAAACAATTATCTTATTTAGGACTTTCCTAAAGATAAGCATAAACTGGGATTTAAAAGAAATTATTCATTATAAAGTATTCAGCATACATTTCAATGTTTCATAATGAACAAATTATAGAGGAATTACTGTGCTGTTAAATACTGTCAATCCTGCCTATGGGATTTAGGAGAAAATAGAACGTACGACCTGAAATTAGGACGGAAAAGGGAAGATATTCTCTGTTCTAAATGGCAACAGAATGACAGATCATGCCATGGAAGCGTATTGAGTTCTTGACAGAAATGGCAAACGCTTGAATGACATCTGTTCTTTTCTATCTACAACAAAAATAGCTCATAATAAGGACGTCTCTAACCTGTATTTTCTAAGATGAGAGCAATCCATTTTTGTATAGGGTTATCTATGATAAAAAAGAAACCAAAACAAGATAGTCAGGGTATTATTCTTTTTCCCTGAATACTTAACAGGGTATTCCATAGGCCAGAAATTATGCTATTTTAAAAGCAACTTAAGTCATCTTTACAATTACCTAAGATAAAAGTACTATCATAATCTCAAATATACAGATGAAGAATCCCAAGTAAACAAAGTTCATACAATGTACCAAGGTTGTTCCTGAGAAAGCAAGGATTCAACTCAGACAGAAGGACCCTGAGCTGTACTGCTCGTGACTGGAAAGTGGTACGTGGATCACTCTGCTTCCTTCCATCTATAGCACTTCCTGCAAATATCCCCCCATACTCACCCACCTCCCTCTTCCTTCCTCTCTGTCCTGAGCACTTCACCGCTCTTTCTGCTTAGACTCTTGTTCACCCACTGTCCACCTGCTTTCCATCAGGAGCCTGAAGTGCCTGATAGCATTTATAGGTTTCTGTTCAGCAAATTGATCTTTTAAATATAAAGATTAGGTCTTTCTCAAGCAAATCCCTCACTGATGCCTATCGGCAGAACATCTAGTTATATGAGCTTTGATTTTTATAAAGGACAAATACTATAACTTCTATTTCTTTAGTTTCATTTCCTCCATAGCAGGACCTCGATAAATGAACCAAGGAGAGATGTCTAAATGTTATACCTTGGAATAACCATAGCAGGAAAAGCTAGGCCCCTGCTAAAGTATCATTTAGTACAGGGTTTCTCAAACTTACGTGTGCTCTAGAATTACCAGGAAGGCTTATTAAAACACACACTTCTGAGCCTGCCCTTGGGGTCTCTCATTCACCAGGTAAGGCTGGGTGAGTCTAAGTGTCTGGCTTCTAATAAGGTCTCAGGTGGTACTGACGCTGCTCATCTGGAGACCACACTTCTGAAACCAGGGAATCGTACACTGGTGTGAAGGTGCACACATCACTTTACTCCCCTTTACAGCACATCTACCTTGGGAAGCTCAAGATGTTGTACATTTTTAAATGAACTGAGGTCCACCGCGGCGCCAGAAGTAGTGAAACTTGGTTCCATCTGATAAAGAGAAAGGAAAGGCAAATAAGGCAACTGAGTATTAGGTATTTTTGTTTGTTTAAATATAATGGTCACTTAAAATTATTTCATACATTATAATTCATTATTACTATTTTAACATTTATGGAATATATGCATACTACATCCTCTTCAAAATACATGAGAGACGTGACTAGGCAACGATCATTTGAGAGCACAGAGAGACCAAAAGGCTCTGAAGATGGCCTGGATCTGCTCTGTGATGAAATTGGATGGCAACCCAGCTCCTAAGCACTGAAACTCGAAGCAGAGCACTAGCAGAGATGCCTTTCATTATTCTGTACTGTGTTAGTTACCAAGTAAATTAGCAATTATGAAATGTATTACCTGAACGTTATTGAAATACTCCATTTCCTTAAGGGATACATTTCATAGAAAATAAAATAGTATGAAAATAAAATTTTCCCGTTTATAACCTAGCCATCTTGAATAACCACCTGACTCAGTCCACCATCAGGAGCTGTTAGGGGACAACGATGTGTGCACCCATCTTATGTGTAAAAAGTGTTTGTGTTTATTTATATATTCACTTAGGGAAGACTGTTTCTATTCCTACACCTTCCCTCACTGACAAACTCCATTGCTCCTCTAATTTCAATCTTTTCTTTCTCAACTACCTCCTTTTATTCACCTACACATGGAACCAAAGCTTTTCCAAATCAAGACAAAACTCCCACCACAAATTCTGTTAGTTCTTTGCCACTTTCTAACCACTGCCCTCTCCTTAACTTCTTTTCAATCACTTCTTTTCTGAAAAACTACTGAATAATCTCCTATTGCCAAATCCAGGGGACTCCCTTTAGTCACCGTTTACTGGACCTATTTGCAGCATTTAGCACCTTCCTTCCTCAAACCATCTCCTGGTTCTTCTTCATTCCCCCGACTCCTCTTTGTGAGCCTTCCTCTCTCCTGGTGATGGTCCATGGTTCTGCCCTTGGCCCTCTTCTCTCTGAACACTTCCCGTTGGCAAGCACCCATTGGTTAGCTCCCATGGCTAACAAATACCTAATCCACACCTCTGGGAATTCATGTCCAAGCTTAGTGTTTCTCCCCCCCCTTTTTTTTTTATCTCTTGGCACACTTGAACCAATAGTTAAACTACCACAGCACACTTAAATTTTGTTGATAAAAAAAAGAGTAAGAGAAAGAATATACTTAATGTGCTTTGAACATCTTTTGAAAATAATTTAATTAATACATTTAAAAAATTTTTGTGGCAGACCTAAGAACCGCTCACGGCACACCAGTGGGCCAAGGCACACTGGTTTAAAATCACTGTTGTATACCAAATGTACAGAACGCATATGTCTACCAGCCTTTCCAACAGGCACTTCACTCATAAGCTGCCTCAAATAGAATGTCTTATATTTTTGCAAATATCTACTCCTCCTTTTTGTCTTTTTTATTTTGGTAAGACAACTATCTACCATGTCACTAAGTGAAGTGCCTGAAAATCTTATACATCCTGTCTGTTTAATTCCCAGTATATCCTTAGCCCAAACAATAGTACACAGTACAAGGCAGATTACTCCGGAAATATTTATTGGCTAAATAAATTCTCAACCACTCAATAGAATATATTATATTTTTGCAAATATCTACTCTTCTTTTTTGTCTTTTTCTTCAACATATACATTTATTCTACATATTTTTCTTCAACGAGGACATTTAATTGGGGATGAAGCACTATCGCTTTAAATTCTAAACATCTAACATAACTAACTAGCCTCTCATGCCTTAGTTCAGGCCCTCATTGTCTTTATCTTGAATTATTCCAATAATTTTCTTATTCCCACTATCTTAACTTCTTTCCCCACTATCTCTGATTTTCTCTGTACAACTGCTGGAGAAGTTTTTAACAATGCAATTCCTGTTCTTTGGGCTCCAGTCTGCCTCAAAGAGAAAGTCAGGACATGTTAGTCTATTAATGTTTCCCATGACCTGGCCCTCGTCCCTTCCCCAGAGACTTTTCTCAGGAGCCTTCCTTCTTTGCCTCCCGTGTTCAGGAAAGCTCTGCAATTTTCAGTTCCCTACACTGGCCAGAGTATCTATGCCAAGTCCATGAGGGTCGTGTTTTAGCCGTAAATCCCCCAGTAGATACTTCTATATGTGTAATGTCTTTGACAAGTGTTATTGTCACTCTCTCCAGAGGCAGAACTGATAACTCCTTTTCTGCCCTCGCTGCATCCTATGCAGAATCCAAGTAGCCCTCATGGATTTGGCAAGCTTATTTATACGAGTGACTTTTTGTACTAGGCTATAAATTCCTTGAGGGCCAACATCATAACTTATATACCTTTGATATACCTATAAGTATTCTGCATTTGGTAACTGAATTAGTAAGGGGTATACCTATCAAATCTTTCCAGAGAAACGAACAAAATTCACATATACCTCCTTATTTGGAAGATTCGCTGAGGTAGAAGGCAAAGGTTCTACTGTATTTCCAGGACATACAGCCATTTGACTTACTGCATCTTTATTTCTAAAAGGAAAAAAGCATCAACCTATCATATCATAATTATATGATTTTCATTTTCCTATTTAAAGGGTCAGGAACAAGGGAGAAGGGGGGGAGGGAGAAGGGAGGGGGAATGGGTGGAGGGAGGAGGATTGGAGGGATCACTTCTGAAGTTTATCTTACAGGGGTACAAGTGAATCTAAGAGTAGAATGTGAACGTTTTAAAACAATAACTGAGAAAATGGCATGAAGGCTGTGTTAACCAGTTTGATGGAAGTATTTCAGATTGCATGTGAAAACCCCACACCGTACCCCAGAAGTGCATTAATATACACAGTTACCATTCAATAAAAAAAAAAAAAAGTCAGGAACATTATTAGAGAAAATTCTCTTAACTTCCCCAAATCTAGAACTGCAGCACTTACATATTTATAAATGCTTTGATTTCATTCAAAAGAACAGAGAGTACAAATGCCAACCAATATTTGGTTAACCAGCAAAAGAAAATGCTCACCTGATAAAAATTATTTTTACTTTAGAAGGGGCACATTTAATAATCGATGAAGCATTCTGATGACTTCTTCCATATAAAATCTGACCATTGATCTGTGAGAAATGAGTATGTTATTTGAGCCTGAAATTATAATTTCACAATTAACATCCTGTCTAGCTAATGAAAAACACATTTTTTTTCTTCTTCTAAAATATCACACGTATTTTTATCCCCAGAGCATGAACCTGACTTCTCATAGTAAATTTAAAGAGCTCATATTTATAGCCAACATTAAAGGGTGCACAAAGTCTAATATCCACAAACTGGGGGCAAAGAGGCACGATGTGGGCCAACTGTAAGAGAGCAGACAGCAACCCCCCAGGCAGGCATGGTGCTTCCAGCACACTCTGTACAAAGTAGGGCTCTGTGGAAACACCTGGGACCTGCCATGGCCGTCCTGGGGAAGTCCCCAACTGTCATATTTCCCAATAGTCTCAAAACTCAAGGCCTAGAAATAGGCCACTGGGAGAAATGATACTGAGCAGATTCAGGACTAAGGCAAAAGACTGTTTCAACAGCACAGTGCCCAGTGCAAACTGCCAGGTCAGTCATCTAGTTATTCTGCCTTCACTGGCTGAGCCTCCTGAGCCTGTACAGAAACATGCTTGACGTGGGGAAGAGTGTAAAGGTAATATAAAAACACATGGATCCCAGCCTACAGGGAGCAAGGACAAATACTACAACCAAATAAAATTCTCAACAGTATAAAGTATGGTCTGCAAATTTCCTCTGCGTGGTAGGCTGAATTTTAGCCTTAATCTTGACCCCACACCAGCTCTTCACTTTGCTTCTATCCCTTTGTCCATTAGTGATTCTACTTCCAGTATCTCAGCCTCATTACTGGGGAATGACTGGTCACTTGGCTTTTCAAAAACTCCTAACAAAAAATGCAGCAGACAAAATAAAGGTTTTTGAAGTGTGATCCTTATGACTGTCTCGGAGCAAAAGTTGTTTCTGGTGCTACATAATCAGGACCTTTGAATGGAACTTAATGGGAACATGGGGTCTCCTTAGCAGAGATTTGGTCTAGAGCCAGATTTGTTGCAAAGCATTTATTTTATTAGGCAAGCAATAGTTTTTTCAGTCACCAGATGAGGTCTGGGTTATTTTCTAGAAACTCATTATTCTACGTCACTGAAACAGAAAGAGTAAATTCAAAATCTGCCACAAGAACTTACCTCTAGAAGCTCATCTGCAATTTGCAACCGCCCATCCTTTCCTGCTGCTCCATTTGGATCAATTCCCACGATAAAGACACTCATCCTGGATCGGTCTTTGTTCCCAGCGAGACTTAGACCCAAACCACTACGGCCTTTCTCCAGTTCAATCATATGTAGCTCACCTGTTAGGGTTCCATAACGCTCTCGGATATTTTCTACAAACAACAACAGAAAATACATATGTTTAAGGTGAATTCATAGGCAAACGCTCTACTATGGAAGGCTATTTAGTTCTATCTCTATAAGGGGCATTATTTCTATCAAAATGTAATCTTTGCCAGTTAAAATCTAAATAGACTGCGCATCCTTCCATTGACCCTTATTTCTTGGAATATATTCAAACTTTGAGGAATTTCTTTGCATCCAGGATATAGAAAGCATGGTGTCTGATTAATCAGTTCACCTTGAGGTGACAGGCCCAGGAGAAGTAATTCATGTTTATAAACTCTCAAAGGCTGTGATTAAACCAGAAACTAATGTTATCATTGGCAGAGGAGAGCAGAACTAAGGCGTCCAGAATATTTGTGTTCACTGATCAGCGGGAACTTTTCTCCTGTAGGAAAATCTACACTCTATATCTCAGGATGTTGGGCAGCTGCTGCTACACACTTCCAGAATGAAGATGGGTTTTCTTGTTGCACAGAACCAGAAGGATAGGACAAATTGATGTACCTGTCCCACTTCTGGGACACATGTCCTAAATAGATGAGACAGACCATTTATATCTCTCACCCCACATTTTAAAAAAGGTGAAGGTTCTTGTATACCCCTTTTCAATTTAAGAGAGGCAAGGCCTCAGATGAGTGGTTGGCCAGCAGCCAGTACTACCCCCTGGCCAAGGGAGTGAGCCATCTTGGAAGTCCAGCCCACCACTGTAGCTTGAAAGACTGATAATAAATTGTTTTAAGCCATTAAGTTTTGGGATGGCACAATAATAGAAAAAGCCTGACACATTCCAGTTCACTTTTTCCTTGGGGTACATTCTGGCCACCTTGACTAGATTAGCAGTATACTGAGAAAATCGCAAACTTTACAACTCCTCTCTCAGGAAATGTTACCATCTGACTAATGCCATACATTTTACATGGACACTAACAGTTTCAGTTTCATAAACTGACATCTCCTGAATCCCAGAATCTAGCAGTATGACTTTTATACCCTGTACTTTTAAAAAGCATGTATTGTAGCATTTTTTTCCTTTTTGAAGTATCTCCAAAAGAAGTATCATGATGTCAAACTGGATCATAACAACCTCAGACTCCTATATTCAAGCCATCCTCCGGCCTCAGCCTCCCAAGTAGCTGGAACGACTGGCTAATTTTTCTATTATTTTTTAGTAGAGACAGGGCCTCACTCTTTCTTAGGCTGGTCTTGAACTCCTGAGTTTAAGCTATCCTCTTGCCTCAGATCTTCCAGAGTGCTAGGATTACATGCGTGAGCCAAGGCGCCTGGCATACTGTAGTATTCTTTATGGAAATATTTAATTTTTAAAAATAATTTTTTAAACAATGAGATTTATAACTTGCCACTAACTTTTTAATATTTCCCTACAAAATGGTATTTTTCCATAGAAAACAGAGATACCCCATTCATCCTATTAACAGCTGACTTTGAACGATTTCTGTGCAGTAGGCATTGTGCCTAACAGTCCTAGGAAGTTATCTAATTTAATGTTAGCAACTTGAGGGAAGAATTACAAATTAAAAAGAGAGAGAACCACTGGGCTAAAACTTAGAAGCAATTAAACAACTTAGCAAATGCCTAAAGATTTGATTCCCACATTATCTTATGTTAACATCCTAGTACTTAAAATACCAGAAGTTCAAGGTGTGATATCAACAACAAACAGATTTTACAATAAAGAACCTGAAGCCCAGAAAGGATTGTTCAGGATCACAGGGTGGCTGATCCAGTCCTAGCTTCCGAGGCAGTGGCCCGTCCTTGTTTACTCTCACACATTATCAGGAATGCACATTTAAAGAAAAGAAAGAATACTATTTCATGCTTTGGATACGTATGCTGTCTTTATGTAAAACAAACAATATTTTTTTCCACACAGAATTGCGCTACATATCAGAAAAGTTGCAAAATATTTATCTATCTGGGGCATAGCCTTGAAAACTTCAGAGCTAATTTAATACCTCTTATGATTAAGTACATAATAAAAAGACAACCTACTCCAGCTGTAACCGAACTCGTCCTCTTTCTCCACCTCTTCTGAGATGCTGCTTGAGGATGACTGTGCCTGGCCACTGCCCATTTCTGAAAATGCTGGAGGAGGGGGTGGGGGCGCACTGCACAATGGAGCCTTCTCTGGCTCCGAGTCTGACTGACTGGGTGCCTGTGGGAACAAGAAGAATGCAGTGGGTATGTGTGGTCAAAGGAAGAAAACTTCAAGGAAAAGAAAAAAGTATAATATCAAAAACAAAGGCTGACTTCAAACTAACCACTAATGGAATATATACAGGAATATATAATGGAATATAGAGAGGATTCAGGTGGTGAATATATGAAACAAAACAGTATCGCAGCACAATCCATTAGGCTGCTATTTGCTATTTTAACCAATTAATTAGTCAACTTGAAGCCTTATAGGACTTTAAAAATTTACACAAACTTTCTCTTCTGGTAAAAAATTTTCTACCAAAAGTTAGCAAAAATATGCAGAGGTGTGGCCATGATTACAAGAGAAAATTAACAAAAAAGCTGCTTTTAAAGCTTGTTAGAGAGACTCCGTAGAAAGAATTTTTTATTGCTACCTGAATCCTCTCTCCATATGATTTGCTCAACAAATCCATGAAAACAAGAATGCAGGCTTGCCTACCAGGGAGCCAGACGGTTAACACAAAACACATAAACTCTGATCTGAGGGACACCACTGTCTCTCCCTGGCCAAGGTAGCTGGCAAGGTCAATTAGAAAACGTAGGACAATACTTCAGACAAAGCCAAAGAATAGAATACTTGTTTTCACTCAGGACCATACGTCCTATGTCAAAAAACAAAGCACAAACAAAGCAGAAAAACACTTGGTACTTGGTATCATCCAGATCTTAAAAGATTATTAAACAGAATGTTAGAGTTCAAAAGGCCTTTAAGTCACTGAGTTCATTTTATTCGTTTTGCAGATGAATAAAACCTTTTGAATCTCAGGCCATGAAAAACAAAGGATTTTGTTCCAAATTATGCAGTGGAACTAGACTTCCTTTTGCTTAATTCTTAATCCAAAGCACTTTCCATTACGCCATGTTGTCTCGTACAATTTCCATAGTAAGATGGTACCTAACTCAACGGTCAGGAACTCACCCAGCTAAAGTTCTGATCTTTGTATGAAGTTGTCCCTGATGTCTTGAACCTGTAGTTTTCCTACTTTTCCTTATATTCTATTTTTCATTTATTTTTTATTTTTTGGTTTTGTTTTTGTTTTGAGACAGGGTCTTCTCTATTGCCTGGGCTAGAGTACAGTGGTGTCATCCCTGATCATTGCAACCTGGAACTAGGCTCAAACACTCCTCCTGCCTCAGCCTCCTGCGTAGCTAGCAGTACAGGCACACACTACCATGCCCAGTTTATGTTGTATTTTTTGTAGAAACAGGCTCACACTCTTGCTCAGGCTGGTCTCAAACTCCTGACGTTAAGCAATCCCTCTGCCTCAGCCTCCCAAAGTGCTAGGATTACAGGCATGAGTCACTATGCCCAGCTTTATTTTCCCTTTTTTCTGCATAAAAATTCTTCTGACATAACTTATGTTTACTTCCTTTAAGAACACGCCAAAGGACAGGCATGCACAAACACTTAGGAATTACTAGTTGGTGCCAAGAATCAGAATTTCACAAATTATATCTTATACTATAAGTATTTGACTGTGAATGTGATTTTTCTTTGATGATCCCGAAAGCACTAAATTTTCTGGCAAAGCAGAGAACTGGGTGATAGAGACTTCAGGGCAATGAATTTTCAGGGTACAGAATCTACAGTATTAAAATGTTCAATTCACATATCACTGGACGAGCAAATGTAAGTTCTAGTGCAAATGAAAACCTTGCTATCTCCCCAAATGCTGTCCCAGAAAGCTTTTAAATTAATAATGTACAAATAAAAATGAACAAACATTAAAATCATCATTGGATCCAATAAAGTTTCATTAATCATAGTGAAGAAGGGGGACACAAGTATTATACTTCAGAATTTTCCTGGTTAAAAAATATGTACTTCTCTTTAACAACAGAAAATGCTAGTAAGTAGGAATTTAGTCCATTTCATTTTTAAAAAGTAGAACAAAATCTAATTTAAATCTTCTATAATTTTAACAAATCTATGGATGTACATTTTCTAGATCTTTCCGCTTAATTTTTCTGAGCTGTTATTTTCCTTAAGAACAATCAACACACACACACACAAAAGCAGTTTCCGTGAAAACCTGTTTGCGATCTTAGGCACATTTTCAATTTTCACACTGTGAGTAAACCAAAATGGGGCCCTAACCTAACTGACTCATCATATCTAATATAAGCTTGTATTTATCTGAGGGGCAAAAAGCAAATAGGTGTTCTACTTTACTAACCCTAATAGCCTTATTCTCATCAAGATCATGTATATCTGACTTGTTACTGACACTCCTTTATATTTATTAGTGGAAATATAAGTATATAGCAAAGATTATTTAGCTTTCATTGGAAAAAATGCAAAGTACACTTGAAATCACTCCATGCCCCCATGTGTGCATTTGGTCCACCACATGCGTACAGCACACAGGGTCACACCCACCCAAGAGAAGGTCACACACAGACAAACCTTGAAGGGTGTGGGAGCAAAAGGGTTAGTCAGGGAACAATAGAAGATAATTCTACTTGAATTCTGTAATTCCTACAGTAATAGAAAACATATTCCTTTAGATACAGCATCTTTGGTTATCCACATTACAATAACATGGAATCTAATGAATATTCATAAAATATTTCCTAAAAGAAATTGTTGACAGCTTTTTTCCTTTTCATGATCAAATTATAGTATATAAATTCTTGTAAATTTTTGTTTCAATGCTGGTTTTATAGTTTCATCAAAAATACGAGAATATCCAAATATAGATTTATGAGCACTGAAACAGTTATGTTTCCTGATTCAGGCATTTACATGGACGCACTTTATGAATATTCAACAGACTCCTGCCTGTACATGCACACAATTATTTACAGAATGAATAACTCATGTAAGAGCTTTTATGACCACCTTGCAGAAGTCAGGATTCAAACTAATACAAGTCTTTAAAGAAGAAATTATATGTGAAAGTAGTGCATACATTTGGCCAACTAAACATCAGAAAATTTGAGTCACACCGAAACACAGAAAGGCATTGGACTCATGATTCTCTCTTACTCTTCAGAAGGGTTATTTAATTTCAGGGATAAAAATGAATATTTTCTGGCAAGAAAATGTGCTTAAGAAAGGATTTGCATGCCCACTCCAAACACACAGTTTTTTTTTTTTTTCTTTTTTCCTGCCCAAATGTAGTAAATCGTGAACTGGGACAAAGGCACAGAAGTCACAAAGAACAAAACATTTGCAAAAGGCAACAGCAAGATGACGGGCATTATCCAACCTTGTCAGCGTTGAACTGTAGAGAGTCAGCAAATGGGTTAGTGCTGCTGAAGTTGTACTTAGGGTAAAGGTTGTGCGGCAAGGAAGGCAAAGGGGATTTCTAAAAGGAAACATAACAGGCGCTGAGCGCAACACGTATTTAAAACAACTTAGTTTTAAAAACAAAGTACTTACTGACTTTAAAAAATATGTGAAAACAAGATCCTGTCAGATCTAGTAATCAAGGACAATATCTTAAATGGTCTGGAATAAATCTTTACTTATCTCTAATGACCTAAATCTACATCTGGGTCTAAATTAGTCCATAAAACACACAGGAAACTAGTTTGTCACATTGATCCCAGATTGTTTTTATTTTCACTGAGTATCTTCATTCTCACAGACAGAGGCACATACATTTTGCTAACTTTATATATTAATATATGCTTCATGCATATCAACAAATGTTTCAAAATTAAAACCACAAAAGTTTTTTTCATTTACACTTAAAAGCTAATTATGTTTTTTTTTTTTAAATACTCTTTCTGTTCCAGAATGCAAATTAAACATCTGTCTACTAGTTCATTGGTTGGTAACCTTCATTATTCTTTTGTTTCCCTGTAAGGAAACTTTTCCTACTTTGACTAAGGGGTGGGGTAAGGGGGTGGGGGAACCTATAGCCTGAGGGCCACATGTGGCCTTCTGGATCCTAGAGTGTGACCTTTTGACGGGTCCAAATTTTACCAAACAAATCTTTTTAATGAAGAGATTTGTTCTGGGAAGTTTGGATTCAGTTGGGGGGGGGGGTCATACTTGGAGATCTGGGGGGCCACATGTGGCCTTGAGGCTGCAGGTTCCTCATGGGAGCAAGTATATTTTTTAATTAAAAAAAGTGAAATCAATAATTTGTTAAGAAATAAATCCCTGGACAGTGGTGCTCTCTTTCTGCCCATTTTCTGTGGAGGTAGGAACATGGAGATCCATGTTTAAAAAAAATTTCTATAAAATTTCCCATATTATTGGGGGATTTATGAGGCTTTGGATAATACTTGAAGTCCTGCCTTGGAGTGTTTTTCATAGGCTTGCCTGTAATAAGCCCCAAGCCAGACTGTTAGAGTTGAACATACATTTTAAAGGCAGGGTGACTGCCAGATAGAATTTAGCATTTTCATAGTTTAAAAAAAAAAGAAAAGTAATTTCCTTAGCACAATAAATTCTTCTTCTTTTCACACCCACTATCTTTTTCTTTTATTGACTATATCCTTCAGGGGAAATTGCAGACATTTAAAATTCATTTTGGCTCCAATTAAATGTTTGTGTTACTTCTCTCTATAAAAAAGTCCCACTGGCAGGCATCAAGTGTAGAGAAAGGTTGTCATGTGACACCACCCTGTATGGGAGAACACTCTGGAAAGACTATCCTCAGTATGCCTGTACTAAAGCTTATGCCACATTACCCTTTCAATCTGCTCTTCTTGCAATATTTTTCCTACAGAGGGAAGATGGGAAAAAGAAATGGGCACAATGACATTTCTGCTCATCTCAACTTTCTCTCTGCTTTTCAGTTGAAAATGTCAACTCCTGCTTTACAAAAAGTGAAGATCACAAATGCCAAGGAACATGACCATTTGTTTATTAAGGTGGAAGAAATGACTAGTAGAAATAAAAAACAAATCTTAGACAAAATAATTCAGGGCTATGAATGGTAGAGATTATTTCTAATCCTCATACATGGGGTTATAGGTGTCACGTGTCCTGTATAATTCTGCAAAACAGAAAACAAAACTACAATGGCAAGGAATGGAATCCTTAAAGAGAATTCTAGTTTTTTTAAATTTTTATTTTATTTCTTTTTTTATAATTTGCAGATTTTATAGGATTAGAATTTGGCCCTGATAGTAGAATATAAAAGTATAGCATAAGCATAGGAGATGAAATGGTAGACCACTATTATTAGGGAAAGATTTATAGAAACAGATTATATTTCTTATTAAAAAATCAGTGACAAAAGTTTTGTTCATAGACCAAAGGCCCAATGAGACCAGAAACAGTAGTAATTAAGACACAGTACAAGGAAGACAAAAATCTTCTCTAGCCTCTATTACTGGGGCAACTTTCAGGCAAACAGTGTAGTCAGACCGAATTCAGGGAATGGTCAAACTGGCTGGTAGAATTACCAGGGATAGTTGGGGAAAGTACTGATTCCTGAACAGCCAAAAGGTCAAAGAGACCCGCTGGCTTTTCAGCCTACATATAAGATTCCCTAAGAAGCTTTCCCTATATCTACAAATAAAACATTTACCACTAAGAAACTCTTAACTGTGTGTATTTGTGAAATTTTTCCTTTAGATTCTTGGGGATATGATAATTTCCAAAGGGAAGTAAGTCATTGAAAACCACACATATTTCATTTCAAATGCAAAATTAATTCTAATTTCCCAAAGAAAAAATGAGTATAACTTGACTAAACATGTCAAGGTAAGCAAAATTTATCCTTGAGTAACTGCTACATAATCAGGCATCATTGTGCCTTCAGTAGTAAAATAGAATATTTTCCAGGTGGATGAGACAATATATCTTCTCAACTCATGAGAAAATGGGACTGACATAGAAAGAAATGCTTGTAGTTTAAGTTTTTCAAGAAATACTGAGAATCACTATCCAGCAATTTATAGTATTGTCCCAAGTGACATAAAGTGGGAAATTAAAAATAAAACAAAAAAAGAAGTAAAACCCACCCACAGACAAAAATAAAAAATAGCTTTAACTTAAACAGCCATTTACCAACATTATCATGCTGTGTCTATGTTTAACACACAAATGGAAACAAATGTAAAAAGTTTTATAGTTATTTGAACAAAATGAATAGCCTCTGTAAAGAATACAGCATGATGCAGCCCTACCATTTGGCAGATTTCCTATCTGAATGGATAATTATTACCTAACAATAAACAAGAGAATGATTAAAATCTGCAGATGTGAAGATAACTGCTTACATTAAGAACTACTAAATTTATTCCCTACAGTGAACTCAGACCAATTACACCTGTCTTGATAATAAAAGGAAGGACCAGTGAGATCAGTCTGATCACTGTGCTTATAGTGCATGGAATAGAATATTGACGCTACTTTGACAGATTAATCTCCAAAGCAGTTTGCTACTTTCCTTCCATCATTTAAGCATTAATATCTTAAATTATGCACTTTACATGTAAAATTCAATATATTTATGTATAAAATTACATATTCTAAGTTTCGGAAGATGCTTTTGACATCTCTCATATATGTTGATGCTTTTCTTTTAAAGATAACTGATCCTAAAACCTGGTAAGCAGATAATTCAAAGGCAATCAGCCTGACAGGCTTTGTCAGCTAAATGTAAAAGGGAAGTTCTCAAGAGTTTCAAGACATCTAGGAAAGCCCTGAAATGAAATGCAAACTGAGTGAATGTGGGTATTTCTATTTTCAAAGGGGCATATGACCCTGAAATACTTAATAATTGCTGCATATGAAACATGTTTTTCATGAGCCATAAAGAAGGAATAGAAAAAACAGCTTTAAAGTCTCAGCATAATTTTCGTCTTCAGCATCATTAGGATACACCAAGTACAAGAAGCCTCGCTTTGTACCTTCACTATCAACAATATTCATTAAATGTACTTATATTTTCTAAAATGAAAATGAGTGGGTTAGTAAATTTCTGGCCAGAAGGAGTTATACAGTGATGGAGAGCTATACGATGATTATAATGATGCCTGGGAAAGAGCAATTATAAAATTACTGGTAAATAAACAAAGTCCGTCCTGTGGAAATTTAATGTTCAGTGGGATATATGAATACATTAAACATTATTCACAGGTGACTCTGGGATTGCATAAGCAGGATATTCTGTCTAGAGAGCTAACTTAAAGAAAATGTAATTTCTCTTGCTCCTGAGGGACTCCACTGGACATCAGGGGCTATTAACCTGAAGGACTACAGCACTTTTTTTTTTAACAACCTGCCAATTTTGTGATTACAATAAATACTAGGTGCCATCTAGATACCCATGGTCACCAATAAATCTTACTTCTGTATGTTTTCAACAGACTTTGAAAATCTTTATTAAGCATGGTGGAAGGGTTTCCAGGATAGTTCAATTTTTAAAAAAGCAAAATCAACTCTTCATAAGTCTGAGATTTCAAAAATTGATGTCTTTGCTCATACAGACAACTTGGCCCCTGATGCATTAGATTCCAAGTTGAGCACTGTGTGGATATGCCTACCTTGCCCTCTGTGTTCGCTTACCCTTGGTCTGTTTATAATGCTCTGTACCATAAAGACTACAGGGTCTCCTGCATTCCGAATGGCTTCCACAGCTTGCTCATGGCTGGCATCTCTGAGGTCCATTCCATCCACCTGCAATGGAAGGCCTCAGCTTAACATTTCAAGAAGCTATAGAACAACAAGACAATTTGTGGATATGAAATTTGGGGATCCTTGGTTAGGACCCTAGAAAATCTGTTTTGGCATCAAAAATAACTGAGACAATTTATGAGGCTGGAGAACTTTTCATCTATCTAGTAGACTTGTGGTCCCTTGTTCTGGACACAGATTTCAGTCTTCAATAATCAACTGAAATAATCAATTAAAATGAAGGCTCTCCTTCTGTATTCCTTCCATTGCTCAGCTGTTCCTTAAATTAATAAATCAGTGTCATCAAAGAAATAATGTAAGGGAACTGCCCAGCAGCACTGTCTTCAGCATGAAAGTCACTGTACTAATTTTCTTCTTTTTCATTATGGAGTATTTTGGGAAATAGGTGGGTGATGACTTGTATATTTCTCTCTAGGTTCAAACAAGTAGGTTTGAAGTTAAGAAAAAAATTCTAATATCAAAAAAACTGAGATTATGGAAAAGTTAGTTTGGCAAAAGAATCTTTGCAGTAGACATGATAGGAGCTGGAAGGCAAGCAACTGTGCTGATTTGTTAGTAATTCTCACATAAATAGTTTGAAAGGGAAAGTTATTTGGTAAAGTTCACTGACCATGGCTTATCTAAGTGATGATCAGATCAGTGTATGCACTCTATGAATATGAAGGAGAATAGTTTAAAAGGCCAAATGCTAATCCTGCCAGAAAACTATAGGATATTATTATCATTTTTATCACTTCCAATTACCATGATACAGTATGTACAAGAAAATAATAAACTCAGAGTGGACACAATTCTGGAAAAGAAAATTATTAAATTTTTGCATAGAACATTATCACCTTTAAAAGAATTATATGTACTCTCAGGTTGAATCTCGAAGGACATAACAATATTTTTTCGGTGCACATTAAAAATGGCATTTAACTTTTTCATAGAACAAAAGTCAGTATTCCTGTCTGTCATATTATCTACTATATACACCATTTGTGGGAAAACTCAACAGGATGGTAAATACCTTTACTCCAGTCCAAAGAACTCCCTACTCAGAATAGAATACTTTACAGTTCTCTACTTACCTTGTCCACATACATTTTCAGAAACTCTCAGCAGAGACATATTTTAGGATACCCAGGATTACAGAGAACTAAAGCTTTCTCATTTACTGGAAAAGCCCTGGCCCATATGGCACTCAGCAAATCATTGCTAAATTGCACACAGTATTTTCCAACACAAAAAGGGCCTTTCTTTTCAATTTGAAAAAGATGTTTTAACTCTTAAGATATGTAACAATATTTAGAAGAAAAGTATGGCCAATTATTTCTAGAAATAATTCTAAATATTTCTTACTTTTTTATTGAGAGCAACCATATGTAACAGTAAGTATGTATAAAATAAACTTAGTAATAATCTAAAAGTGGAAATTTGAGACAATATACTAACGTAAGGAGTTCTTTAAAGGAAGGCCAAGATATCTAATGAAGGTTAAGATGCAGGAGGAAGTAACAAGTCTATCATTCTTCCCTATAAATGTCCATAAAAGAAAAAAGGGACATGGTTCTTTCTTTTTCTCAGGTCAAAATATTTTTCCTTCTTCAATTCTCAGAGACAGTCAATGAAGGAATAAATAAATAAATCACCAAAATGTTCATTTTAATGTCATAGTTCTAAACAATTCTTCTAAACAATTAAAGAATTTTAGTGTGTAAGTTATATGAGCTTAGAAAACAAGAGATAATAACTTGTATGAAGTAAACATAATTTTCACTATAGTAGTCATGAAGTTGTCTTTATTTAGTCTACTTTCTAAATCATGAAAACTGAGAAAATTTGAATCAGGTACTCCTTTCTCTATTCTTCTCAATAAAACTAAGCTCATGCTGGTCAAATAATTTATCATACTTTTCTGCAGTGATTTGTTTGCTTGTCAAATCTGTCCCACTTGGCAGGCAGGTGGTGCCTTGTTTACTGTGGGACACCCAGGGCCTGTTACAGCACCTGGAATATAACAGCTGTTCCAGGAATATCTGTTGAGTAAATGAGTGAGTGACTCATGAGATGAGGGTCTATTTAAAATTTTTAACTTTGTTTTGATTTAAGGAATGAGATACAATCTGACCACATGCTTGTCTCTGGCACTTAAGGAAATCCACATACTTATGCACATGCGTGCATCAAGGACAAGTGTGTCCTCACACACATAACCTTCAGGGGTGAATAGACGTAACACTCAGAACAAAAAAGGAGATCCTGGCTTGGACTAAGAAAGAAGTCCATAAATGAAAGGTAATCGATGTCTTAGTGTTAAATAATTTAGCAAAAAAGACCCAGTTTGGAAAAAAAAAGATAAACTCAACCAACAAAGTATATCTTCAATGAAATAATAAATATATGGAAATAAAATTTCATTGAATAATTTAAGAATAATTTGTGTGTATATGTAATTTTCAACAATTCAATTTTTTTCTCTAAAAACTGGCTTTCTTCTTTTAAGGAGAACATAATTATTTTACCTTGGAGCCAATGTTTTTTAAAATGGTTGGCTAAATCTCCAAATATCAGTACCTACACCAAGATGTACAATCTGTTACAGTACACATAAGAGAACATGGATGAAAAGAAACAAATAAGAAAGAAATATTGTAAGCACAAACATATGCTGGGTAGAATAACTTTATAAAGATGGAGCGAGTGAATATGTGACACAGTAAGCCCACTACCTCTACTATTCTATCGCCAGGTTTCAAGGTTCCATTCTTGCCAGCTGGACTATCTTCAAGAACATGCTTGATAAAAATGCCCCTCATCACTTCACCGCTGCTTAGACGACTCCCCATCCCGCGTCCACCAACAATGCTGATGCCCAGGGATTTGCTTGGTTCTCTCCAAAGTTCAACCCTATAAAAATAAATAAAATTGTCAACTCTTATAAGAAAACACAGGGGAAAATCTCCATGATTTTGGACTTGGCAATGATTTTTCATATATGAAACACCAAAGTTACAGGCAATAAAAGAAAAAATAGGGACTTCCTCAAAATTAAAGACCTTTGATCCTCAAAGGACACTATCAATAGAAGACACCAATCCCTGGGAAAAAAAATTTGCTAACCACGTATTTGATAAGAGATTAATATCTGGAATATAGAGAACTCCTAAACTCAACAAAATAAAAGACAGATAAATAACCCAAAAGCACATAAAAAGATGCTTAACATCACTAATCATTAGAAAAATGCAAATTGGAAACCCAATAAAATACCATCTCACATCCATTAGGATGACTACTATAAAAAAAAAAAAAACTACAGAAAATACTACGTATTGGTGAGGATATAGAGAACTGGAGCCTTTGTGCACCGCTGGGAGGAATGTGAAATGGTACGGCCATGAGAAACCGTTCACAGGTTCCTCAAAAAATTTAAAACAGAATTACCGTATGACTCAACAATTTCACTTCTGGGTATAAACCCAAACAGAATTTAAAGCAGGGTATTAAAGAGTTTTATGTATATCCATGTTCATAGAAACATTCACAATAGCTAAAAGGGGGAAGCAACTCCAGTGTCTATCAACAAATAAATGAATAAACACAATGGTATACACATGTTATTCAACTTCAAAACGAAAGCATTTCTGAAACATGGACCCATGCTACAGTATGGGTAAACCTCGAGGATATTATGCTGAGTGAAATAAGTCAGCTGAGTAGACAGATGCCAAGTGATTCCCTTCCCATGAGGGACACAGAGTCAGCAAACTCAAATACAAAGAAAGTAGGTTGGTCTTTAGGGGCTTGGAAGAGAGAAGCGGACTTTTATTAAGAATGGGGACAGAACCTCAGTTTTGTAAGAAGGAGGAACATCTGTAGACAGTGGTAATGGTTGCAGAGCAATGTAAATGTACTTAATGCTACTGAACTGTATACTGAAAAATGGTTCAGATGGTTTATTATTTTATACAATAGAGTAATTGTTATATGTGTTAATCTTTAAAAATATTATTTGCTCAATTTATTAAGCCTTGAATAGTACTAAAATAAGGTAGCTTTAACTACTTTTTCATATATGTGTTTTGTAGGATATGATCAATACTAATGTATTTCTGAAGATGATTTGTTACAAGCAAATATTAGACTCATATTCCAGGATCTGGAACATACCAATGTAAAAATATCATTTTGCAGGAACTGTAACATTGCAGGCATTAAGTAATCAAGAAATTCAGCTACCACTGAACAGATGGTAGCTTCTAAGCTTAGCAACTAAATCAAGAGAAAGAACACTCCTGAGCACATGATGTCAGAAACTTGCCTCCGTACCAGCCTTTCTTGCCAAGGCAAACCCGCTCACTAACAGTAAGGGCATTAAGATCAGTGGATGACAAAGTCCTACAGGCCCACTCTCACTACCTCCTAGCCTCCTCCCCCATGGCCCTGCACTCTCCCCGCTCCTCTCCAGCCACCAGAGCCATCTCCTTCCCTGTCCTTCCGGTTTATCTAGGAAGCTCCCGCCTTAGAGCTTTGGCACTTGCTACTTCTGCCTTGAACGTACATCTAATACCCACAAAATCAATACATGAACTCATTTATAATCTCATTTATAATAACTACAGATAGCTATGTGAGCTCTGAATGGACTTAGAGTTCACATCTTGGGAAAAGGTGGGGGTATATGAATAAGGTGATTTGCAATGAAAGGTTTGGCTAAGATGCGTCAGAGCTCAGGGTGTTGGAGTTAGGTACACAGAAAAATGGTAGTCTTTCTCAAGATATTATTACCTAGTTTTAAAAGGATGAAATTCAGAAAGGGAAAGGTAAAACACAGCTCTGAGGTCAGAATGAACAGTAAACTGAGTCCCTGGGTTCAAGTCCTGCTCCTCTGCTCCTTAATAATTATGTGACACTGGGCATCTTACTTGGTCTCTCTCTGTCTTACTTTCCACAGCTATGAAATGGAGCCCATTAGAGTCTCTACATCAAGAGTTTCTGTGAGGGTTAAATTAATTATATGTCTGAATTGTGAAACAAAATCTTTGACATATAATAATCTGTAAGTCTTTTACTACTGGTATGATGAAGATTATGATTACTGCAGTAATGAAAGCAAGATATGAAATCAATCCATGTAACAAATGAGCAAATTTGTACCTCATCCAATCAATCTTGATATACCATACACTTATTTAATAAGACAAGGAGGCATTTTCCACTCACTAGACTAACCAGAACCCTTTAAAAAATGATCGTATGATGAGCTACTAAGAATAGGGAGACAAAGAAACTCGCAAGTAAAAATTTAAAAGCAATTTAACAACTTCCAAAAAAGTAAAAACTACATATAAATTTATGGGCTATAAATTCTACTTCCAGATATGTTCCCTAGATAAATTATTATGCATTAGTGTAAAGAAATAGATATACAATAGGACCTCCATAGCTGACCACCTCCTTATGTTGACCTAATTTTCATAGACTGGACATGCACTACATGTAACTATCAGTACAGTAGGCATAGATCCTTATGCTGACCACTTCCACATATTGGGTGGTCAACTTATAGAGGTTCTATTAGATAATTATATTTAGTAACTATTACCTACTCAATATTAAAGTAAGAATGTACAAATTGTGGTACATTCATTTACTGAAATGCAATACAACTGAATCAAGATCTAACTAGATCTTTAGGCATCAAACACGATAGACTTACAAAACATAAAATTTAAAGCAAGCTTGGAAATAATACATACAGTAGTATGATACCTATTCTGTAAACGAAAATCACATGCAAAAGTAATATACCCGATTTTACATTTTTAAATGACATTTTACTAAAATGTAATCTCCGTTTCCACACAAAGTAAATTTTTGCTGACTTCATAAATGAATGGCTCGTTTCCAATGCTGTGAAGTATGTTCCTAATACTCCTCATTTACTGAAAGCTCTGGTGGTTCTGGTCAGCTTTCTCATAATGTTCTATGAATTTACCCCTTAAAGTAGTTTGAAGCACTACATTAGTGAGTATAGAGTACCTTCTTGGTACTCTCCAGACATTTTCTCTATGCAAGGTAATTACCAACTTTAGACATATCTTAGGCTAATGTGAAAGTTAAAATTGAGAAGAAAAGAATAAAAATCTTCCAGTCCAGAAGTTGAGTTGTTCTTTCACACTAGAAAATTTCATAATTCCTGTGTTTGATGCTTTTTCTTTGCTTAGCTATTAGTGACCAATATTATATTATTATAGAAAACCAACCGCTGACTGAGTACTCATATGTGCCTGGCATTATGCTAAGGATTTGATATGCATTATCACAATGAATTCTCTCCTCAATTTAAAAGGTTCTATTATTAAAAGCTTTTATTAAGGGTGGCACCTGTGGCTCAAAGGAGTAGGGCACCAGCCCCATATGCCAGAGGTGGCGGGTTCAAACTCAGCCCCGGCCAAAAACAGCAAAAAAAAAAAAAAAAAGGTTTTATTTAAAACCCCATGGGGAGAGGATAGGTGGAGGAAGAGTAATTGGTGGGCCTGCACCTATAGCGCATCTTACAAGGGTACATGTGAAATTTACTAGGTGTAGAATATAAGCAACTTAACACAATAACTAAGAAAATGCCGTGAAGGCTATGTTGACTAGTTTGATGAAAGCATTTCAAATTGTATGTAAAACCAGTACGTTGTACCCCATGGTTGCATTAACGTACACAGCTATGATTTAATAAAAAAATAAAATATTTGTTTTACAAAAAAATAAATAAAAAATAAAACCCCATTTTGTAGATGAAGCAGCTGAGATATAGCAGAGATTAAGAAACTTGCCTTAGGAAACATCAGTGCTAGAATTCAAACATGGCTCTTACTGACTCCCAACTATTGTGCATAGTGCCTTCTGAAATAACTTTTCTTCTCATAATGATATTAAAATGGACCAACCTACCTTTTGTTTTCCTGTGATAATTATCTTCAAACAAAATTCAAATTTATCACTCTGACCATCTGCTATAAAAGGTCATTTCACTTATTTCTACCTCCATCCACAGATAAATAAGATACTTAACACGCTACAATTTCTGCCACCGATAGAATTTGAAGAAATTCAAATAAAAATTGATTTTAGATGGCTAGACATGCTTATTGTTTCTTTGAAGGCAACATAAAATGATATTGTCTGTATTTTGAAAATATTTAAATGTGATGGCTGCAGACTCAAGTTCATGCTTGAACAGGGAAAAAAAAAATCACCAAACTGTATTCTATCTCTGAATAGCAGAAATTCTTTTCCTGAACATTTTATTTACTCACTATATAACAAACACCAGTGCTTACTAAGCCCAAGGCACCACGGAGATGGTTACTTTTAGATCTGTTTGGAGGGGATGTCCAATGATGATCAGTTAACGTTTTACACTTAATTCAAAACACCTTGTATTGTTCAATCTTCTATTGCTCATGTTATCTCTCTGCCTTGCCCAGCCAAGTACATCAGAACTTCCCTGAAGGCAGGATTCACGTTTTATATTTATTTCCCTGCTATTCACACAATCACTGGCTTCAAGTCTGGTTCCACAATCAAGACTCAATAAATTCTTACTAAAGTGAAGGTGACGTGGCATGAACATCCCAGTATGTCTTAGTAATGTACAATGATATAGCTGAGTATATTTAGAAAAATCACCTTTTCTATTACATATGAGACTGGTGCTAGACAGAACATGGATTAGGATACACTCAGCCTGTGTGAAAACAAGGCTGTTTACTTTCTCACACACATTTCAAATAGATGCTTGAACATCTAGTTTCTACAAATTCTAGATAAAACTTAAATGAACATTTGGGGGTATACCTAGAATCCAGTTTTATAGAATGTACTATCTATCCCAACCCCCTACACATAATTTTTCTAGGTGACTTCATTTAGTCCCTAGTGTGTGCCAGATCCTCACATATGTGTTAGTTTTAACCGGTGTGATGCACATTATTTTCTCCAGTGTATAGATGAAGAAAGGGAGGGTTAGAAATGGAACATGACTTGCCCAAGTTGTAATCCAGTCTGAAGTAAACTGTCCTATCTTTAAACACTACATATCCATTGAGTGCGCAGAGGACAGAAATCGTCCTTACCGCCTGGGCTGATTCCAGTTGCTGTATGCTGCATTCTGAAGTTCACTTTCTTCTCCCTCTCCTTCTTCTCGCTCTGGTAGTTCTGGAATGTCTCTGGTTAAAGAGTTACACAATAAGTACTCCGAAATCCCAGTGAAATCATGCAAGGTTTTCTTATATACACATGTACTTTATTGCTGGTTTAGCGAAAACTGCAGAACAGCTTTCTATTTTCACCATACCTGGAGCGTATGTACGTAACATTTTTACAACAAGGAAAAGGAAAACCTAAAAAAGCAAAATTCCATTAGGATCAATCTACCATAACTTCGTCTGGCTAAATAACTGAACTCAAAAGTCTCGTCTAGTTTGTTTTCTTTCCTGATGAAACATGGGAGAACAGAACAAAGGAGTTGGAAGAAAGGGATAAATACCAAAATTCTAAAGAAAAACTCCCCTACAAGTATTAATTACACTCCTACCATGTGAAAGAATCTGCTAGAGGCGCCATGTGGGTGACCAGCGTGCTCAGCCTGGACCCCTGACCTGAAGGAATGTCTCACCAAGGATGACAGAAATTTAGCATCTCTGCTTCCTAATGATGGACGCACACTTTCCCCTTAACTTTTGGAAAACAATGTGCAAATGCTTATGGTCCAGCTTCAGCCCATCCAAAGGGCCCAGACACAGAATATTTCTTACAGGCAGCAGTTTACCATGCAGCTGTGTTCAAGGTTACTTTCCAATTTCCACAGTAATTCAGAGTTTGCCAAATGCCAAGCATGTAACACACTGTGTCCAATCTGCTGACTAAACGTAAATAAACTGTATAATAACAACTACTATCCAAAAGAATTCTGTTTTGCTAATGACATACTCTGTATCTATAAATGGCATTGTAAGAACAATAGAGAATAAACTGATGATGGTATATCCTCATGCCATCGGTAAAAATTAGATTTTTAAAATAAACATGTCCACATATTACTTTTAAAGTAGAGAAGACTATAAAAATTCTAATTCAATACATGTTTTCAGTTGATTTTTATAGAAACCAAAAAATCTAAAAACATAGGTATTCAAATTATGGCCATTCTCCACTGAGAGTAATACTGAACTACCTTAAATTATATAATCTTTGAGATCAGAAGTCTTCTAATCCCGCAATTCCCCCTGCTTACATGTACTTCACGATGTTTCTGGCAAGCAACTGTCTAGGCTTTCCTTGAATGTCTGTCTCATTCTTTCTTTGACCACAGTAATAAATTTATTTTTAAACCATTAGAATGAAATCTACCAGTAATAGGGCCCACCACTGGTTTTGTGTTTGAATTCCCATTCTATGAAAACTGAAGAATAAGGCTCCAAATGAGGCTTTCTGTAGTCTACATCTGATGGAGATCTCTTCCCAGTTCTGCCCTACCAAGAAACAATGTCAAAGAGCTGACTGAGAAACAGACAGTCCAGGTGAAGTTACCCAGAGGACACAAGGCAGAGGAGTACAAAGTAGGCCTACCCTGACAGGAATACAACTGGAGAGAACAGGACAGAAAAAAAGGCAGGTGAGACAGCCAGACCTGAATGAGAACTCAGAAAGAGCCCTAAAATGCCCACGGGATGAGGAGAGGTTCTTAGCCCTAAAGCCTAAGCCATAGGAGCTCCTCGGAAACATTCATAGCCATACGGCATCAGGCTTCTGCCTTTTTAGCTAAAAGAAGATAAATATACTGAATTGTTTCACATAAGAACCCCAATCTCTGCAAATGATTCCATAAGCTTGATTCTCTTCGCTGACCCAAGCATGCTCCCTCCTCTAACTGTGCCCCTAGTGACCCATGTCAGAGTGTGGTTTCGGGGGACTCAAGTGTCATGTCCCTCTATACTCACTCAGCTTACAAAAAGAAGAGAGACATCTTTGCCCTGTTAATACTGCTGAATGTCAATAAAATGTCAATCAACTAAAATAAGTTATTTCTGTATATAGGTCCAGGTGAAATAACCTGCACAAAGACACACAACAATGTAGCCCAGGTGAGATTTGAACCGAGGCCATCATACCACAAAATCTGAGCTCTTAAGCTCTATGCTATACATGGCACGTGTTTTACAGACTTGTGCAATTCTTTCTTTGGATCCAGTGGCTAAGAACATGAAGTCTGACAGCTCATATGTTATACTTGGCCCTGACATGTATTAGCTATGGGACTTGGGCAAAGTACTTAACCTCTCTCTGCTGCAGATTCTTCTCCTGTCAAATGCAGAGACTTGGTTTTGTTTTAAGTATGTTGGGTATCAGTAGCAAATATCGTTTCTCTGCAGTAACACAGCCAGTCAGGGTATCTTACAACCCTGCCCAATCTCTCTATTCTAAGGATAGAGATACAATGCTGGAAATGGCTTTATTTCTAGTAACTTTTTATGTAGTTTAAAACTCTAGAACTTGATGGGACTAAACTATTACCCAGTATATTCTTTAAGTCATTTGAAACAATGTTTCAAAGGGACAATGAAATGATTACTTTTATCATTTCGATAAGAAGCACTAGAATTGACACCAGCCATTAACTCTGAGATGGAAATCCTGGGGTAGAGTGTGGCTGAGCTTTGTACTGTGTGAAGGGAATTCAGCTGCACCCATCAACTCCTATCCATGGGTTCTGCAACTGCCAACTGTACATCAAAAATATTTTGGAAAAAAACTGGATGGTTTCTTTTGTACTGATAAGTACAATTTTTTTTCTTGTCATTATTCCCTAAATAATACAGTATAACAACTATTTTCATAGGCTTTAAATTATATTAGGCATTATAAGTAATCTAAAGATGATTGAAAGTATATGGAAGGCTGTATATAGGTTATATGCAAATACTATCCCATTTTATATAAGAGACTTACTTGAGCACCTGTAGACTGGTATCCTCAGGAGTCCTGAAACCAATCCCCTGTAGATACTGAAGGATGATTGTATTCCTTTTCCCATAAAATTCACAAGGCCCTCAAGAACCAAGACATTCCTTCCCTTTATTAAACACCTAATGTATCCTTCCCTTCTCTCACACTTTCTGTGTACTGTGCAGAGGAAACAGTGATGCAATACTGTGCTGAATTTAGGCAGGTTGCTGAGCACAGGCGTGTTCTGACATCCTCAAAGAAATAGTGGAACTCTTCTAAGAAGACCTCAGAATGATTGCAAAGCCATTTCTGCTACACCATATGTTTAAAGAGAAATTTGTTTCTCAGTTACCAGTGCAAGGAAAAAAAAAAAAAAAAACGGGCCAAAAACTGAAAGCACAAAATGGCATATTCTTCATGGAAAATGAAATAGACGTTATTCTTTCCCTATTCTGAACTTAGTCAGCAGCAACATTAAAGTCCTTTCCTATCTTTCCTAAGGGGAAAGTTAAAAACTTTCCCTTTATTATTTAAAGGCTCTTAGGACATTGTAAACAGGCTTTAAAAAGCCAAACACTAGTTTCTAACATGCATAAATGCCATCACCAAAATTCTCCATAAGAGCAAAAAATAACTATTGAAAATGATTCTGGACTTGAATGTATGTGAATGAAGGAATAAATAATGTCTGATAACGCAGTAGAATCTCCATAGTTGACCACCTCCCTCCAAACGACCAGACTGCACCACACGTACGTATCAGTACAGCAGGCCTAGTTCCTTATGTGGATCATCTCCAGATGGAAACCAATTTGTTACAGGGCCTTGGGTATCAACTTACATGGTTCTACTCTATTTATAAAGAGAAAATAATCTTATACAAAACCGTACAAATTTTGCACGTTCTAAGAAAATAAAACCATATTCATATCTGATGTGAATGATCAAAATATAACATGTTAAAAGTGCTGTACTGGATGGCAGCATTAAAGAACCGATTTTTAATTCCTTGATTTGAATATTTATACATTACTGAACATTTCCATATTACATAATAACTAATTGGGAGAAAGTAGGAATATTTTTTAAAATCTTAGAAAAGAGAAAGGAACGCAGACTTCTTCTTTGTTCTAATCCTCTCTCACCCTGGATTCAAAATTTCTCTTTAAAACTTGCTGCTGTTTCTTTCATTCACTGCAGATGACATAATGTTTCACTTACCTGCCAGCGTATGAAGAGAAAATGTCCAGTGCCATTATTCCTCCAGACTGTTGGTCCAAGCTTATTTTGAACTCTTCTAAGTGTTCGGCAGGCACATAGGTAATTCTAGAATAAAGCATAATCCATGAAAGCTAAAATAAACTAAGTTTGGCCTATTAGAAAAGCTTTCAAAATATAAAAAAAGAAACTGTATTTTCCCTTTATCTCTATTTTTTCATACATCTCTTTTAATCAGCATACTCAGCAGAGAATCCAAACTTCAAAATGATAAGATAATACATAGGCAAGGATAACAACCAAAATTTAATTTTTAAATGCTTCCAATAACTATGTGTTTACCAATAATCATATGGGGGGGAGGAAGTATGCCCAAGTGAAAGTACAATATTTGAAATTAAGAATACCTATAAATCCCTAGAATAATCATAGTCAGCAATAACATTAATTTTGTCCAAAAAAATTTAAGTTCCCTAGAAGAAATAAATTAGGTATACTCCATTAAAAAACTAAGTATCACTAATTACCTTACATTTTCCATTATATATAATTAATCATAGACATTAACAAGCATCATCAAAACAATATTAGCTCTGGTAAGTTATGAACTCTTAAGTCTGAAGTATGAAGTTACCACTTAAGTTTATGGAAAACTCTTATTAATCTGTAGCAATTTCTTACAAATTTACTTGGCCATGAAGGCTATGTTAACCAGTTTGATGAAAATATTTCAAATTGTATGTAAAACCAGCACATTGTACCCCATGACTGCATTAATGTACACAGTAATGATTTAATAAAAAAAAAAAAATTTTACTTGATTTCAAAGAAAAGCCATCTGTTTACACCTGAATGGCCATTTACTAAGTAAACAAATCCTGATGAAATGTCTGTTATGAGGAAGATGCATGCTAGATGCTGATTGCTGTTGTAACGATCAGAAACTGACATTTAAAAATTTAAATTCAATTTGAAAGTTTAGTGCTGTCCTGCAAGGCTATTTACATAGTTGATACCTTTTTAAGTAAGTAGTTCCAGCATCCTCGTATTGAAGAACAGAGATAAGAGAAAGATTTTATCAAAAGACAATGCACCAAGTCTGTATAACTAAAAAAAGCATGTCAAAATGCACAATATAGAGATCTCAAAGACTATTAAACCATTTGTCCATAATTTTCTGTGAAGACGACAAGTATATAACACCTCAGCATTGGATGGCAAGGATAAAATGACTGTTTTATATATTCTATTCAAAAAATTTTACCAATGATATAGTTTATTGAGGAGGACATCTAATTTCAGATACATTGGTTATTACACAGAAAGTATTCACTCTTTCACTTCACCAGAGTGTGAGGTCAATTAGGTTTTAAGTCAGAAAATACAGTTCTATTTTATAGTACAAAAAAAAAAGATAAATAGAAAACATAAAATCTTAAATGACTGCTCAAAAAAACCTGGTGTTATTTCTGAAAATTCATCAAAACTCATGTAAATAGAATCTTAACTTTAAAAAGCCAGTTAAAGGTGATGGGAGAAAGATAGGTCACAAAGCAAAAATAATAATCATTACAAAGTATTTAATTTTAAAATTAGTTTGCAAAAGTAAAGATGTTTCTATGACAAAGAACGTTTAAAATGAGTTTTCCTCTCTATTGACCCCACGCTGTTTTTTCTTTTACCAAAAGGTAGAGAGTGAGGAGTGTTATACAAATATTTTCCTGATACTTTTGGTAGCAGCGATAAAGAGCAAACAAGGCAGTTTTCAAAATATTTAGCCCAATATAGACAGTGAAGTCACCAGAACAAGCATCCCACGACACAGCTACACCAAGGCAGAGCAATTCTAACACACGTCTGGTCGCACAATCATACACAACCTACACCTGCCAACCCCAAATCCCAAAGCTGCATTACAAACTACACAGACACCCTGTAGTTTATTTGAGAGTGGTATTAAAAATTCTTAAACGTAAACTAACCTGTGGTTACCCAGAGTAGATGAAAAGAGAATACCATTCGTGATGCTGACATATGATATGGCTATTGATGCAGAGACGGAGCCTGCCTGTGCAGATAGGATCATTCCCTTCCAAAGAGCTTGAAGGCTCAGTAATTGGAAAATAGGATTTTCAAATGAGTTCACAATCATCAGTGTGATGTGAAAATGTAACGATCTCATAGCTCTGTTGGAATTTATGTTCTTATATAAATGAAGAAAACAAGCCAAAATGTATACACTGAATCTATATCTGGATCTATCCCTGCTTTGGGACATTACAAAAGCACAAAATGTTTTTCAGAGGCAAGTTGTAACACACAGCCATAATGAGCTTTTGAATCACCGATACTCACACATAAAAGGGGGCTCGATCATCAGCAGGTGCTGCGGAAAATCTAGAATGTGAAGCATACGCTGCGGCATCTTTTTACAATGGTGTTAACAAATGTCAGTGTCTTGTGCTGAATGTGAGATGCATACATATGTAGTTAAAAGTGGGTGCTCCTGGGTGTTTTTTTTTTCCCCTTTCCACCTCCCTCACATCTACACCTCCCTCAGAAAAGCATCTGCTCTTTACTGATGTCTATAGCAGTGATTATTAACAAGCATGGAAAAATGTAACTGCAATCAATCTTTTATTCCTTGATCAGGAATTCATCCCACACTTTAGGTTAAGGCAGGTGAATTCTGATTCAGCTTGGTAATTATCTGGCAGATGTTATAAGCAGCTGCTGCTAAGCGTAAAACCCTAGCTATTATTACAGAAATATAAGAGCTCCTGGCAAGGTGGAGTGAGAAGTGAAACAGAATGCATTCTGGTGAGGCTTCACATCTGGTTTTCCATAGAAAATAATGAAACCTGGAACTTAAAGTGGCTGTTCTTGAACTCTTAAGACTCTAATTATCTACCCAGGCATGCGTGAACACACAGACACATATAAGTTCCTAGATGTCTATTGGAAACAGCAAAACAGAAATTGGTGCTTTGTCCCAATAAGCAATGCTGCATCGTCTCAATACGTATTGCTTTCCCTAAAACTAATAACTGATTAGGAGCCTTTTTTAAGTCCCAATAATACACCTCTCCACCACCACTCATATTAAGCTAGGTTCATACAAGAAATAAGGAAAGAGACGGATGTGTATGGAGCCTAGATCCAGGTAATATGCACAAAGCTTGATGGGCCAAGGGCCGTATGGTTCCATTCAGAATAACAGAAAGCTGGACTTCCATTCTGGGAGGATTATTCACATAGCTTTCAAAGTACCTCTTTCATTTCATGAAAGTCAAGTGACAGGAAGGGAACAGAGCCAAAATACCTCATACAAAATGTACAGAATATGATGCTTAGCACTCGTCAATATCAACTGGAGTTTTGTCACGCAATACATTTTTTTTTCTAAAAAAGAACTATGTATGGATGGTTAAAACCATAGTTTCTATCTTTTCCTTAATGAGTCAAGCTATAATTATCTGAATCAAATATTAGTAGAACATTTGAGAAGAAATCAGTGAGTGTCGTTGAGGGAGAGTATGTGTGTACGTGTCTTTGTTTGTATGTGTGTTTTCATGGCTATGAGAAAGGGACTGATTGATGAGGTGACTAATTTCTGAAGGAGGAAAGGTTGAAGGACTTTTTACTTTTCTTTTAAATGTAAGATTCTATAGTACATTTACAAGAATGAGAACCTGAAGAAATTACTTATGAAACTAGCCCCCTAGACAGCTTTTATGGTCATCATAAAGCTGCTGCCTGAGTAAATTTGGCTGAATTAGCAGGCAGGGGGAGAAACCCACACAGAGAAAAAAAAATAAGTAAAGGGGAAAAAAGACTTTATGAGCTTGAAAATCTATCTCAAAACTTTTCTAGAGGAGGGTGGAGCAAGATGGCAGACTAGAGACAGCTCCTTTGTAACTGGGCATGGTGAGATTGGAGAGAGAAGACTTCAGGCACCTCTGGCTTCTGAGCTCTACCAAGAAATATCCCTTTGGGGGCACAGGGAGGCAGCAGGAGACTTCAGGATCCCAAGAGGAGGATAAAAGTAGTGAAGAAGAAGTAAGTGTTTGCGATTGGTCAGAAGCCAGCGGCCCAGGCGGCGGCCTGACAGTGCTATAGCAGTGGCATGAGTTTGCAGTCAGAAAGGCCACTCCATGTTTTTGTTTGTTTGTTTGTTTTTTTAGGAGGGGGCACTTGGGTACTTGATTGAGTTACTTTGTGAAACCTTGGAGGAGTGAGCAAGTTACTTTGAACAGTGCCCAGAAGCCAGGACTGAGCCACCAGGGCAGAATGGAGCTTTCATTGTTCAGCCTTAGTCTGGCTACAGCCATTGTGGGAGAGCTGCCTTGCAGCCTCTGCCCTCAGTGTCCTAAAGCAAGGCAGGGTCTGGAACACTTGATGAACAGGCAGCTACTTCTGGAGAGATCCAAACGACACATACTTTCCTGGGAAAGCCACTGCCCAGGCAAGGGACATGGTTTGGAAAGGTCACGGCGTGTCTATTAAGCAGGCTAAGGAGAGATTCAGGCTCACAACCCTGAGGGGTTTGAGGGTAAAGAAGTCAGCAGAGGCTTCCAGTCTCCATCTTATACATCTATATCAGCATTGTGATTAGAATTGCATATCACAGAAGATTACTCATACCCAGGCAATATAGTTGTTTTTCTTCTTTTTTTTAACCTTTTCTTTACAAATAATTTTATCGGCTTTCCCCCCCTAGATTTCTCTTTTTCTTTTTTTTTTTTAGTTTTTCTCATGTAAATATAATTTTTCCATCGTTGCCTTCTTTAATAAAGGCTTCATTTTAGCTAGTATTTCTGCCTCTGTTATTTGCTTTCTCCCACAATTTTATCTCTTAGGTTTTTGTTTTGGTTTGATTTATAGTATTTTTGTTTTTATTCTCTATTTGGTGGGGGGTGGGACCTATGTCTGCTCAGGCTGGCAAAGAGCTGTAGACATCAAGGGACCCACCCAACTCAGCCCCCCTCAAAGGTTAGAATTTGTGGGTATGGGTCAAAGTACCCTACTGTGAACCACTATTACCCCTGTCTGCTCTTCTTTTTGTCAGTCTTCCCTTTTATTCACCCTCTTTCCTTTCTCTCTTTTTATTTTTACCTTTTATCCCTTCTTGCTCATCCTTTTAGACCTTCAGCAAAATGACACTTCAACAACTTATGTCAGAGCACAGTAACTTATAGAGCAAGAGGAAGGGAAAGGAAAAAGTAGGGCAAAGATACAGACAAAAAGAAAACAATCATGAGGAAAAAAACAGCAGAAAAATCCTGGCAACATGAGAAAACAAACAGCAACCACCACCCCCACCAAGGGATCATGAGGTAGCTACTGCAGGTGACTCCACCTATAAAGAAATGCTATAAATAGCAGAAGAGGAATTTATTATATGGATAGTAAAAACAATGAAGGAAATTGCCGAGAAAGTATAAATTAACCAAAAAGAAATCAAAAAACAGAATCAAATCAGAGAACAATCTTAAGACCATAGAAGGATATAACACAGCTTAAGGAACTTGAGTAGTCAGGGACCTTAAAGATGCAGTAGAAAGTATCAATAGTAGATTAGACCGTGCAGACGAAAGAATCTCAGAGGATAAAGCTCTTGCGTTAACTCAGGCAGTTAAAGAGACAGAAATAAAGAGAGAGAAAGCAGAATTATGAGACTTCATGAAGCATTCAACATATGAGTTATAGGTATACCAGAAGGAGAAGAAGAATGCCCCAGAGGAATGGAAGCCCTACTAGAGGATATCATAAATAAAAATTTCCCAAATATCACCAAAGATTCTGATACAGCCTTTCAGAGGGATATCAGACCCCAGGTCGTCTCCACTCAAATAGATCTTCTGTAAGACACATTCTCATGAACTTGTCCAGAAATCAAGAAAAAAGAAAATTCTGTAAGCTGCCAGGAATAAGCACCAATTGAACTACAGTTACAAATTCATCAGGGTGACTGCAGACTTCTCAAATGAAACTTTTAAGCCTGAAGACAATGGTCATCTACCTTTAATCTACATAAACAAAACAATTTTTAGCCCAGAATTCTACATCCTGTTAAGCCAAGCTTTAAAATTGACAGAGATATCAAATCTTTTACTGATATGCAAACATTGAGGAAGTTTGCCACAAGGAGAACAGCTCTACAGGAAATACTTAGACCTATTCTATACCCTGACCATCACAATGGACCACTAGCAAAGTAAACTCCTAGAAAATAAAGGACAAAACCTGGCTTCCACAATGATGCAAAAGATAAAACTAAGCAATGGACTTTCACAAAATAAGATGAATAGATTTCCACCACACTTATCAATTTTCTCAATAAATGTCAATAACCTGAATTCCCCCTGAAGAGGCACAGGCTGGATGACTGGATAAAAAAACAAAAACCATCCATTTCTGTCTGTAGGAAACACACCTAACCTTGAAGGACAAAGTAAAACTCAGGAGAGAGACAGATGTCTATGGTGCCTGAAGATGTGTATGAGAACCTGAAGAAATTAATTATGAAGCTAGCTCTCTAGACAGCTTTTTTTTTCCTCTCTCTGGGTGTAGTTTCTCCCCCTGCCCGCTAGTCAGGATTAAGGGGTAGAAGATAATTATTCAGGCAAATGGAAATCAGAATAAAAGAGGGTTTGCAAACTTATTTTCAGATACAAGTGGATTTAAAGCAACTGAAGTCAAAAAAGACAAAGATGGACCCTTCATATTGGTCAAGGGAATGATACAAAAAAAATGTTCCAATTCTAAGTATTTAACACCCAACTTAAATGCTTCCAGATTCTTGAAACAGACCTTAATTAGTCTTAGCAGTATGATATCCCATAATACCATAATAGCAGGAGACTTTAATACTCCTCTTAACAGAGCTGGACAGATCCTCTAAACAGAAACTAAACAAAGTTACAAGGGAAATGTGTCCCTAGAACACATGTGCTTGATAGACATATATATAACATTTCATCCAAAGCTAAAGAATATTTTCTCATCAGCCCATGGAACATTTTCCAAAATAGATAACATCCTAGGACACAAATTAAACTTCAGCAAAATCAAAATATTTTGATTGAACCTTATATCTTCTCAGACCACAGGGCAATAATGATGGAACTCAGCTCAAACAAAACCAAGAATTGTCCTCCTCACACAAAGGCATGGAAATTAAACAACCTTATGCTGAATGACAGTTGGGTCAAAGAAGACATAAAAAAGGAAAACATTAACTTCTTTAAGAATAACAAGAATGAAGACACCAAGCTACCAAAACCTGTGGGACACTACAAAAGCAGGGAAATTTATAACATTAGATGTCTACATCTGAAAAAAATAAAATAAAAAGAGAGAGTACATCAATAACCTAATTAATCATCTTAAAAGAAATAGGAAGGAAAGAGCAATCCAATCCTATACCTAGCAGAATAAAAGAAATAACCAAAAATTAAATCAGAAATAAATGAAGTTGAAAATAAAAGAATCATTCAGAAAAATTAATGAAATAGAAGTAGTTGGCTCTTTGAAAAGATAAATAAAATTGATAAACCATTGGCTAGAATAATGAGAAATAGAAAAGTAAAATCTTTAATAACCTCAATCAAAAATGAAAAAGGGAAATAACTACAAATGATACCACAGAGATATGAGATTATTTCTGATTACTACCAAAAAACTTTATGCCCAGAAATTTGACAATGTGGAGGCAATGGACCAACACCTGGAATCACCCCATCTTCCTAGACTTAACCAAGAAGAAATAGATCTCTTGAACAGGCGAACATCAAGCACTGAGATTGAAGAAACAATAAAAAGGCTTCAAACAAAAAAAATGCCTAGGACAAGATGGCTTTACATCAGAATTCTATCTCATCTTTAAAGATGACCCTGTACGTATACTATAGAACCTATTCCAAAACACTGAGAAGGAAGGAATCTTCCTCAATATGTTCTATGAAGCAAACATCACCTTGATTCCTAAACCAAGAAGAGCCCTAACTAAAAAGGAGAATTACAGATCAATTTCACTAATGAATACTGATACAAAAATACTCAACAAAATCATAGCTAATAGATTGAAACTACTTATTAAAAAAATTATACCTCTCAATCAAATAGGCTTCATACAAGGAATGCAAAGTTGGTTAAATATACACAAATCCATAAATGTAATACATGTCAACAGAAGCAAAAACAAAGACCATATGATCCTTTAAATAAATGCAGAAAAAAGCATTAGACAAAATTCAGCATCCCTTTCTAACAAGAACACTTAAGAAAACAGGTGGTACATTTCTTAAGCTGATCGAAGCCATCGATGACAAACCCACAGCTAACATCATACAGAATGGTGTAAAACTGAAAGCTTTTCCACTTAGAACTGGAACCAGACAAAGATGTCTACCATTGCCATTATTATTCAACATAGTTCTGGAAGTTCTAGCCAATGCAATCAGGCAAGAGAAGGATACAAAGGTCATCCAAATGGTGGCAGAGGAGGTCAAACTCTCACTCTTTGCTGATGATATGATCTTAGACTTAGAAAACTGCAGAGACTCAACCACAAAACTCCTGGAAGTCATCAGGTAAAACAGCAATGTCTCAGGTTATAAAATCAATGTCCATGAATTGGTAGCCCTTGTATATGCCAATAACCGCCAAGTTGAGAAGGAAATCAAGGACATGATTCCCTTCACAGTAGCTTGAAAGAAAATGAAATACTTAGGAATAAACCTAACAAAAGAGGTAAAAGATCTTTTCAAAAAGAATTATGAAACCCTAAGAAAAAAATGGCTGAAGACACTAACAAATGGAAGAACATAACCACACTCTTGGCTGGGAAGAGTCAACATTATCAAAATTTCTATTCTACCCAAAGCAATCTACAGATTCAATGCAATCCCCATCAAAATATGAACATCATATTTTGAAGAACTGGAAAAAATAGTACTTCATTTTTGTATGGAATCAGGAAAAAAACCCACATAGCTAAGGCTATTCTTAGTAATAAAAACAAAGTCAGAGGCATTACCCTACCAGACTTCAGGCTATATTACAAGTCCACAGTAATCAAAACAGCATGGTATTGGCACAAAAATGGAGACATAGACATATGAAACAGAATAGAAAAATAAGAGATGAAACCAGTCTCTACTTGCCATCTGATTTTTGATAAACCAAACAAAATCATACAGTGGGGAAAAAGAATCCCTATTCAACAAATGGTGCTGGGAGAATTGGATAACCACATGTAAAAGACTGAAACTCGACCCACACCTTTCATCCTTTTTACAGAAATTGACTCAAGATGGATAAGAGACTTAAACCTAAGGTAGAAAATGATAAAAATCTTAGATGAAAGTGTGGGTATAACTCTTGATGATGAAGGACTGGGGAAAGATTTTATGACAAAGACTTCAGCAGCCATCCCAACACCAAAAATTAAGAAATATTGACCAGTTTGATAAAAGCATTTCAGATTGTGTGTAAAACTAGTACATCATACCCCATGATTACAGTAATGTACATAGCTATGATTTAACAAAAAAAAAAAAAAGAAAGAAAAAAGAAAGAAAGAAAGAAAAATTAAAAAAAAAAGAAACGGGACTTAATTAAGCTGAAAAGTTTCTGCACAGCTAAGGACACAACAAGTAAAGCAAAAGACAACCTTCAGAATGGGAAAAGATACTTGCAGGGTATCAATCTGACAAAGGGCTGATAACTAGATTCTACAGAGAACTGAAATTAACCAACAGAAAGAGAATAAACAATCCTATCTACCTTTGGGCAAGAGATATGAACAAAACCATCTCTGACAAAGATAGACAAATGGCTAAGAAACATTTGAATAAATGCTCATTGTCCCTGATCATCAGAAAAATGCAAATCAAAACCACCCTGGGATATCACCTCACCTAAGTGAGAATAGCCCACATCGCAAAGTTTCAAAGCTGCAGTTGATGGCATGAATGTGGAGAGAACACATTTACATTACTGGTGAGACTTCAAACTAATGCAACTTTTTTGGAAGGAAATATAGAGAATTCTCAAAGAACTAAAATTAGACCTCCCATTTAATCCTAAAATCCCTTACTAGGCATCTACCCAGAATAAAAAAAAAAATCCTTTTATTATAAGTACATTGCAGTAAACTGTTTATTGCAACTAAATTTAGAATCACAGAAACATGGAAACAACCTAAATGCTCACCAACCCAGGAATGGATTGACAAGCTGTGGTATATGTACACCATGGAATACTATTCAGCCACTAAAAAAGATGGAGACTTTACATCTTTTGTATTAACCTGGATGGAGGTAGAACATATTCTTCTTAGTAAAGCATCACAAAAATGGAGAAGCAAGAATAAAATGTGCTCAATTCTGATGTGAATGCAGGTGGGGGGTAGGGGAATGATGGACTGGGTAGAAGGGAGGAGAGAAGGGCATGAGGGGTCACAGTGTATGGCACACCTCTTTGATGCAGGACACAACTACAAGAGGAAGTTTACCTAACAACTGCAATCAGTGTAACATAATCTTTATGCCCTCAAATGAATCCTAAAAAATTAAAAATTAAAAATAAAAAAACTTCTCTAGAGTTAGTTAGACACATGATTTAAGCCGAGTTGTTGTCACAACAGCCTTATTTGGGGGCCACTTTTGAATTTCTCAAGTACATGGGAACTAATGGGTAAGGTTAACACCAAGCACCAATTCTGGTGCTCGGAGTGTCAAATACTTGGCAGGAGACCTGTATCAGTACGCAGAGCAGAATACATACATCATGACACAGTAAAGATTACTTACTAGGCCATCTGCATTTTATACTACATCTAATCTAATTAGTAGACTATTTTATACTACATCTAATCTATGTAAACTTAAACCCTTGGAACAAATACAGAAGCTCCATGTGGATCAATATCATTCATCTTTTAAGCAAAAGTAAAGAACACCGGCCGCAAATGGTGAGGAATACACAGTTTCTCTTTCTTCATGACAGAGAGACCGATTATCTTTAATAATGTTCACTTGTACTTGAATTATTATAAGACAATTAAGGAGGAGCAACATGATCTGATTATCTCCTCAAATATAAAAGTCAAAGGCATACAAAAATATGAAACCCTATTAGTGAAAATTCTGCCTAAAAATATTTATAATATTTTATATAACACAGCAAAATCTACTCTTCTGGTTTTTATTGATAGCAGAATAAAAAAAAAAGATTGTAAATATAACTTTTGTTACCTAAGTTCTAGTAATATATACTTCGCAAAAGAACCAGTAATACAAAATGCAGTCAGTAAAATAACGTTGACACAAAGCAGTCTACTAAACTAATAATCATTACATCAATTTAAGGTAAATAATCTTTCCTTAAGCTCTTATTTTAACTCTTATCTCCTCATACATTAAATGCAAATATTCAATGATTAATGCTAGAAGAAAAAGCCATATTGATGAAGTGTGGCAAGAAAGTCATGAAGTGATTTTATGTTGGCTCAAGGAATGTTTAGCGACTTAAAAACCAAAACAAATATATGTCATACATTTAGTACATTATGGGATTATGGGAAATGTTAAATACTGGCCAACAAAATAACTGACATAACTGTAATCAGACTATACCAACATATGGGTGCATCCCCTCAGGTTATGAGATAGGTTCAAGACAGGGGAAGTTATGGGTGAGATAAGCACTGCTCTATTTGGTCTTTCTTATCCCTAACCTACAAAGAAATGGCATGGTTCCAGGATTCAAAATGGGCAATTAGGTACTGTACAATTTCTTATACTAAGGTCAAACCAAGCTTCTTTCTAAGATTCTAAGTGTGAACTTTCCTGCTCTGCCATTTCAAACTTCACATCCAGGACTGTTGTAGATATCACTGGAGAAATAAAGTTAAAAACACTAACAGTCCCTATTTAATAAATGGTGCTGGAAGAACTAGTTAGCCACATGTAGAAGACTGAAATTGGACCTGCACCTGTTACCACTCACAAAAATTAAGTCTCGCTGGAAAAAAGATTTAAATTTAGTACACGAAACAATAAAAATCCTAGAACGAAGTACTGGAAAAGCTCTTAACAATACTGGCCTGGGAAAAGATTTTATAAAGAAGTCCCCCTTGGCAAATGCAGCAACACTAAATAAATGAATGTGATATGATCAAGCTAAAAAGCTTCTATACAGGTAAGGGTATAACAACTAAAGCATACAACCTTCAGAATGGGAGAAGATCTCTGCATGCTATGAATCTGACAAAGAACTGATAACCAGCATCTACAGAGAACTCAAATTAATCAACAAGAAAAGCGCAAACAACAACATTTATAAGTGGGCAAGAGACCCAAATGAACCTTTTCTGAAGGCAAATGTCCAATAAACAATTTTTTCAGAAAACACATTTTTCAGAATGTGTTTCTGAAAAATGCTCATTATCCCTAAACATCAGAGAAATGCAAATCAAAACCACCCTGAGATATCACGTAACCTCAGTGAGAATATTCCATATCAAAAAGTGAGAATAGCCCGTATCAAAAAGTCACAAATCTGCAGATGCTGGCATGGATATGGAGAGAAGGGAACACTTTTATACTTGCGGGACTGCAAACTAATACAGCCTCTATGGGAACAAGTATAGAGAATCCTTATTGAGCTCAAAGTAGTCCTGCAATCCCATTAACAGGTATCTACCCAGGAGGGAAAAAAATCATTTTACCATCAGGACATTGCATTACATGTTCACTGCAGCTCAATTCATGATTCCATGTCACCAAGAGATTCAATCAACCCATCAATTCATGAATGGATTAATAAACTGTGGTATGTAGATGTACTAGAGTACTATTCAGCCATAAAAAAATGGAAACTTTACATCTTTTGTATTAAACTGGATGGAGTCGAAGCACATTATTCTCAGTAAAGTATCACAAGAATGGAAAAGCAAGTTATCAAATGTACTCAATACTAACATGAAATCTATAGATAAATAACCACAAGCCCACAGCAGAGGAAAACACAATTAAATTCAAGTAGAAGGGGAGATGAGGAAAAAGGGTGAGATGAGGAGGGAGAGGGGTGGGTAAGCTCTCACCTAATGGGCACAATATTAGGGTACACAGCACACCCCCTGGATGAAGGGCTCAACTATAACTTGAATTTTACCTGACAAACACAAACAATGTAACCTACTCATTTGTGCTGTCATATTAATCTAAAATAATTTTTAAAAATAACAGTGATGTGATTCAGAACAAGGTCAAAAAAAAAGACTCACTGCAATTTCTAAGTGCTATATAAACCATCTTCAATCCCCACATTTCAGTGCTTTTGGCTACAAAATAGTTTTAAATGAGAGCTGGGAAACTACTTCTTTGGTGAATAAAAAAAAAATCTTTTTTTTAAGTAAAAAAAGATAATCTAGGCCACACCTGTAATACTAGCACTCTGGCAGCAGATGTAGGTGGACTGCTAGAGCTCAGAAGTTCAAGACCAGCCTGAGGAAGAGTGAGACCCCATCTCTACTAAAAACAGAAAGATTAGCCAGGCATTGTAGCAGGTGCCTGCAGTCTCAGCTACTCGAGAGATGGAGGCTGAGGCAAGAGAATCACTTGAGCTCAAAAGTTTGAGGTTGCTCTGGTCTATAATGATGCCATGGCACTCTACCCAGGGTGAGAGTGTGAGACTGTGTTCCCCTACCCCCCCCAAAAAAAAAGATAATCTGAGTTTGGAAACAGTGATATTCATTCACATAGAAACATGAAAGTGAGGAAGACTAGACTTGACACATATCATGATCGTGATCAGGATCATGCAAAGTGAGTATGATTAGGGGGAAGTAGGGGAGATGCTGGTCAAAGGATGCTTCAGTTAAGAGAAATATGTTCAAGATCTCTATTGCACAAAATGATGACTATAGTTAATATATTGTATTATTGAGAAAATGTTAAGAGTAGATTTTAAACTTTCTCAGCACCAAATGAAGTGGTAACTGTATGAGATAATGATGTGTTAATTAGCTAGATTTAGCCATTCTACCATGCATATATATTTCAAAACATCATGCTATACACAATAAATACAGGGTGGCCATAAAGTTCATGTGCAATTTACAAACAACTATTTTATATTTGCCACCCTGTATATAATATATGTTTACCTGTCACTTAAAAAATTATAACTAAAAATAATGTAAAATAAATACCTAAGTAAAAAAAAATACATTTTATGCAAAAAATAGGCAAATAAAAATAAAAACATGAAACAATCAGAATTTCAACATTGTTATAATCTTAAAGAGACCATATTTACACTCAAGAACTATTCAAAACTAGCCAATCTGGTGAGTGATTGATGTTAAATAAATGTGAAAACTTTTATATGTCAAACAGAAGTATATACTGGAAAAATGTGCTGATTAATTAATTGAAATTCCTGAATTTATCAAGCCAAACTGGGATCCAAATGCTACTTACTTTATGTCAGGCCCAATGAGTGAATGTCTTCTCAACATTGCTCGCGCCTGGGCATTGGTTAAACTGATGGTAGATTCTTCATTAATGGACAAAATGCAGTCCCCAACGGCAATCCGGCCATCTCGACTAATAGCACCACCGTGAATAATGCTTCGAACAATCATCCCCAAGCTATCTTTATTAGCACTAACTGTCATCCCTATGAGAAAAGAGGAATGCAAATACATATCACAGACAGAATTTTCAAATTTATCTTAATTTTAATTCAATAGTTCCTGTGGATTTATAGAGGAAAGGATAGGAAAAGCATTTTTAGTCAAGAAAAGACAGAAAAGAAAGGAAAAAGTATTTCTAACAAAAATGTTTTAAGTCAATTTAAAAATGTTTGTGAAATTGTATATAGATAAAAATACTCCCTGTTGAATATATTAGAGATGAAACAGTTCTACACTGTGGAATGAATGCATTTCCACCATTTAATGTGTTGCCCCCTTTCTGTACCAGTATCAAATTAATTTTATAAAGCAGTTAATCTTTTATATATGTAAAATAAAAACAGCACTATAAATGGAATATCAATTCTTAAGTACCAGATGTATTGTGTATGTGACAACTGGAGAAAAACTGAGGTCTGCGTCTTGACTCTACTTCTCAAGGGCTGAGAACTTTCAAAGAAATTCCTGATTCCATCTATGCCTCTGTATGTAATCAGTGAAGATAATCTCTTTCTTCTTCTTCCTCCCTCCTTCTTTTCTTTCTCTTTCTGTTTCTTTCTTTTTCTCTTTATTTCTTTCTTTCCTCTTTTTTCTTTTCACTCTCCCTCTCTGTCCTTCTCTTCCTTCCTTCCTTCTTTCCTTCCTCCCTCCCTCTATTCTTCCTTGCTTCAAGACCTAACACAACATAATTAGCCAATGGCCACAGACTTATCAAAAATCAAGATACCAAGATTAGATATTGTGAAAGGTCACTCTGCATGTGGACATATGCATGCATATCTGTATATAACGTTACCACCATAAATTGAGTAAAATTAAAAGAAATACCAATCAGATGATTTATGATGAAAATGAATATATGATGACAGCTTTGACAGAAACTTGTCATTTCCTAATAATTTCTTTTGGTAATCACCACAGAAAGAAACGTATTATCTAAAAAGCTAAAACTACAAACCAGGTTATAGAGCTGATTGAGGGGAGAGTACACATCCTGGAAAATGAGCTCACTGACAGACTTACTTCTCTACAAGTGCAAAGTCAGCCTCTGTTTAGATTTCCTAAAATACTATGTATCACACGTTTTCTCACTTCAGTTGTAAAGGCAACATCTTCCTACTTTAAAACTTAACCAAATGCTTTAACTGAATTAATTTAATGTTTTACAAGATTTTTCATGATTCCTTTCCATTTAATTATTCTAAGTGCTATAGTAATCAGAAAATTGAATATTTCCTGTCGAATGACGTAACAGAGAAACATCCTCACGTTGCCATGCTGTAAATCTGAACTCCAAAATGCTAGAAGAACCTTACTGGGTCTCAGAAAATCAAATAGCCAGGGCCAAAGCCCTATAAATATTTTGGGTGTATAAATTAATTCAAATAATGAAGATGAAGCAGGAAAGTAAAACTAACAGTAACTTATAATTTGATATTACAATTTTAGTGATAAACTAATGGTGCTATGATTTCGCACATATAAATGTTTTCCTCTCACTAAACAAATGAAAGGGCTATTTCGTACTTTAATTTTAAAATAAAGTTGTTGAGGTTTAAATGAATTTCTACATATGATAACAAGGAAGGGCATGCCTACCTTTCACTGCTTTTTCTAAAAGTTTAATTACTATACTACATGTTTAATATCAAGTTTAAAGGCTAGGGTGAAAGCAACCCAAGTGTCTGTCAAAAGGTGAAAAGATAAACAAAATGTCATAATATACACATAAAATGGAATGTTATTCAACCTTAAAAAGGAAGGAAATTCTGACACACTCTACAATATGAATAAAGCTTGAAGACATCATGCTAACTCAAATAAGCCAGTCACAAAAGACAGATACCGTACGATTCCACTTTACATCAAGGACCTAGATTAGTCACATTCATAGAAACAGAAAACAGAATGGTGGTGGTCAGGGGCAAGCTGGTGTATGTAAGAACAGGGAGCTATTGTCTAATAGACACAGAGTTTCACTTGAAGAAGATGAAGAAATTTTGGACATCAGTAGTGATGACAGTTGATCAGCAATGTAAATTTACTTACTGTCAGAGAAAGGTACAGATAAAAATGGTTTAAATGGTCAATGTGATGTTATATATATTTACCACAGCACAAAAATCAATGTATCTTGACATAACAGAATAAGAGAATTTATATAAATCTTCTCAATAGATGAAATGAAGAGTTGATAAACTTCCCTATTCTCTCCATTATCTAAAAATAGGTGAGCAATCCCACTGGTCAGATTGTAAAATCAGATGGACTTACACTATGGCTATCACAAGAACTTCATAACTGCTAATTTCTAATGCCAAATCTAACTCACCAACAACCCATGATAAAACAACCTTCTGAAAACACAGATCTGACCCCGTCACTCTTCTGCCCTTAGCACTAACTGCCTGCAGGAATTTAAGGCAGGAGAGGACTGCAACAGGAGTCCTGTATCCTGCATACAAACCCATCCAGTACACTCTGCAACATGGATAAAGCTTTCCATCTGCCATTCATTTAGCTCCAACTGTTAACTTCATACACACCTAATAGATCTGTGCATCAGTACTAGCAGCTTCCAGCTTTTCCCAATTCCTCAACTACGTAACCTCCTTATTCAAGACCTGAATCACACATCTGCTGCTCTCTAACTTCTAAATGCTTGCACACTCAGCAGAGATAACCTATCCCTCTATTAAGCCTTCAATGTTCTCTAAATGAGTGTCTATTAGTCCATGTGTGATATTTTAATACCTTTAGGATTTTAAATATTGACTAGCTTCATCTCTTAAACTCATGTTCCTTGAGAAAAGTGATTATATTATGATGTCTATGCATAGAGTCTAGAATATCAAAAGCGATAAATGTTTGGTAATTTAGTAAATAAATACATTAGAATAGGGCTTCTCAAATAGGTTTTGCAAAATCTCTGTCTTATGAGTTATCAAAAAAAATGGGTTTAATGGCTAATTAAACGTGAGAACTACAGCATTCAATAACCTCTTCTCAGAGGTCTACAGTGCACACTGGGGTATCAAAGATCATGGGAAGTAATATAAACAGGAACCTGTCATCTTAAATTTATAATATCCTAAATTTTATACTTGGAATTCATTTATAACTCCAATTCACACCCTATAGAAATAGTATTCTGAGTAACATGCTTTCTGAAACACTGCATTTCTAACATGGCTTAGATATCTGTAATATCTGTCTTATAATTAATGTTATTAGAAAGTTCTGGAGTTCAAATTTTATAGCATCCTATTAAATGTAATATATATAATATTATAATAAAGTAGAAATACTCTGCTATAATTCTCTATTTAACTGCTATTGGTACTACCCGGCCCACCATCAAATGAAACAAAATCCTGGAGACAAAGGCTGGAACCCCACTCACAGAATAAGCACTGCTGAATTCCTCTGCCAGGTCTCAAATTAACAAGGAAATGAGACTGATAAGGTATCAATGTAAAGGGTATTGATTGGTTACTCCATAGTAGGAACAGAATTTCTGAATTTGAGGCAACCAGACAGCCTTGGTCTATATTTGGGGATTCAAAGCAACCAACTTGGGATTCAGATCTTCTGATTTATTACCCTGTTTTTCAGTATCACACAGCACGTGGCTGCTTAAGTCAAGCAAAGAATAACTGCGCTCTTTCCAAAAACAGTTTTAGCTATTATAATTAGGATTTTGTTTCCATAGGAAGTTTTCTTTGCTCAATTCAGAGAATGTTGTGATTATTAACCAGCTGAAACACTTCATGGGTGGACACAAAAATCCTGCCACCTGGAAAAACTATTGAATAATTCACATTTACAATTTGGTGGTGGCACACCTGTCCGTCTTTATTTCAGTGAATGAAAGAAATTAAATAAAAATGACTTATGCATAACTGGTAACATTCAAAGAAACTAATAATTTACTTTTCCAAAGAATTTAGAATTCCAAATTGCTGACTTTTCATTTCCTAAGAATTCCTTTTCTGATTTGCTGTTTCAAACACAAACAATTCGTATATCTTTTACTTGAATATAAATGAGGCTTGTGAATACTTTGAAATAATTAAGAGAATGAAGGATTTATGCTAGTCTGAAGTAAACAAACCTGTTAACCATTTCAGAAAAATAGTCAGCACATAGAAAACCCATAAAAAATGATAGGAACATTTCTAACATCTATTTTCTCATCTACAGCAAAAAAAAAAAAAATTATAATTGAACATGATAGGTTTTATATCTATTTATATCTATTTATTTCCCTTTATCGAGAGCTTTGGGAGAGTAGGCAGCTGTGGAAAATGAGAAACTTACCTAGGCTAGAATTGCCTTTTGCTATAGTAATAGTCCTCTCCAAAGATTCTTTAGATACCTTTTGGAGCATGACACCCTCAGCAGTAGAGGCCAGGGAACTCTGTTCAATTAAGTACTCAGAGCCCTGAAAAAAGAACAAAACAAGCATCATGGAAAGGAAAACTAGACTTTGGAGTGTGATTTCAACATCATGCACGCTCTCTGAATGGTTGTGCTTTATTTAGCAAGATCTATAACCAAAACAAGTTCATAGGTTGACTTCTGAAAACCTCAGTGTCAGGAAGTGCTCATTTGAATGAAAAGATTAGCTGAATAGTCTAACACGTCACTACATGTATCACCCATGGTAATACATAAATCATATCTTCACATATAACCTTTCCAGTTGAGTCGGGTCGCAGAGGAGAGGTAAGTTCTGTACTTGATATGCCTTCACTTGGTAGCTGAGCGTCAGTCCATGTTATTGTGTTTTCACATCCATATTGTTGTTCGAGAGCATCTGCAGGTGTGTAATCATTTATGGTAAAGCCAGAAGCAGGCCTCATGCTCAAGTCTACTGAAGGAAGATTCTCATCTTGTCTTTGCAGGAGATTCTGGGTGTATATTTCTTCCAAAGACATATGCAGATCACGTACTGGATCAGAAGAATTTTCAATGGCATCCTGCTGATGAGAATATAAAAAAAATCAAAAATTGTGACCAGAGTTGTATCAGCGTATAAGACCACTTCTTAATAACTATTCAGCAAAAAAATAAAACATCACACAATTTTTTATTACTCAAAACATATGAACATGCATTTAAGTTTTCCAGTTAGCAGATTCTCCACACATCTTTATCCTCATACATGCTTTAGAGATATTGCCTGCAAATCACACATCTCATGCTCCACGAGTTATATTTGTATTTTATGTGGCATATAATGTAATTTTGACACAATATTATGTTCTAGCCACAATTAAAATGATTCATATTTCAAACTACATAGAAATAATTTATACTTCCAAATCTCACTTATAGTTCATTTCCATTAAGTCTGACATTCCTGTTTATTATGAGATTATGACATTATAAGATGTGACATTAATTGATTTGGATTCACAAGAACATCCAAAAGAAAATAATTTTCATGGTCATTTATAGGTATTTATGGAGAAGCTAGAAAGCCTTAAAACTAGAAAAATTCACGTAAATTATCTGTAGGATAAGGCAGAAAGAATATTACTCTGAGGTGTCATAAAATGTAGGTTCTAATCAAGGTTCTGTTATTAACAATCCAAACGTGATAGAATCTCTCTTGGCCTCTTTGCCTACTTTGCCCTGGCAGTGGAGGCCCATTCGCTGTCTATGGCAAATGTATCCTGCTTTGTAAGCCTATCCTGCTCTGCCAGCCTATCTTTCTCTTCCTCAATAAACTTTGTTTCATGCTTGCCTTAAAACAAGAAAAATAAAGAATCTTACTGCAAATTTCTACAGTTCTCTGAAATAATAAAATTGTATAATATACTACAAATACAAGTATCTCCTCAGAACAGGCATATTATATGTAATTAGCCTATAAAAATAAATTCATTAAGTGTTTCACTATGCATGCTCTGGGCCATTAGTGAGAAAATGACATTTCTATATCTTCTGGAAATATTAATCTAACATTTGTTCAGGTGTTGTCATTTGTTCTTGTCCTTGACATATTCTGAAAATAAAGTCTTGGTGATACATACTGCAGATATTCTCCCAGTCTGTTACTCGTCTTTTTAAGTTTGTATTGGTTTATATTTTATTGTGTAGAAATTACATTCCCTATGTAATCAAATGTGTCAGGTTTTTTGTGCTTCTGGGTGTTACATATTGCCTATAAGTCCTTCTTTCACACAGAGTAAATGAAATGCTTTCTAGTGTTCTTCTTCTATTCCATAAAAGCTTTGCTTTTAGATTTTAACAACCTAGAATTTATTTCAGGGTGTGATGTGAGACCTGGGTCTCTTTTCATTTTTGTCTAAATGGGTAATTAATTGCGCCAACACAATTTATTATGCTCCTTTCCTTCATGTAAGTTATCACCTCTCTGGAATTATTAAATATTGCTGGTACACCAACACGATGCAAGTGGGACTATCATACAAGCAATCAGCATCTTTAGTATCTTCAGAAATAAATGATGGAAAGTATCGTCCTCCACACTCCCAGAATCTAAAGAATAGCGTGTCGGCTCATTCATGCAACTTTGATTATTTTATTATTAGTATGAAAAATAATAATGTACTTAATACAGAATCGGCTAGGTTGCGTATTACTGAATTAATTATGATGATTAGCAGTAAATCATGTTCCCCAGGCCTCAAATAAAAATAACAATCAAACTTTGCTTTATAAAGAAAAGAGGTCAAGTTGCCCTTGTTATCTGTGGTTTACTGTAAATGGTATAAGAGAAATTTCCATGCATTATTCATGAAGGAGTTAACACAGACGCACAGAAAAGAAAGAGCTAATCAACACAGTAGACAACATACGCCCACTTCAGAAACGTTTCTGGTTGCCGAACAACCAACTCAGTTTTATTTTTAAAAGTCTTATGGATCTAAAAGAAAAACAGTTCTTCCCCCATAAGATGTACAGAAATAACTCTACAATTTCCCAGTGCAACTTGGTATCTAAACTGAAGTCTTTCAAAAATACATATTAATATGTGCCTCCACTTGATATATTCTTGTCCTCAGGAAAAAATGGAAAAGAGGTTAAATTAAATGTCAAATATACTTGAAAAAGCACTCTTTCTTAAGTGCAATGCATAAATTAAGGTTAGACTTGGGCACATTATTTACCCAGGTAACATATTTACATAGACTAGCTAAATACTTAAACATTCACTAGCTCAAACTTGTTTTTCTTCAGTACACGGTCTAGCAGAATAAAAAATATACTGCAGGCACATCTGCTCTAACTACCATTCTCCCACTCTTTCTAAGATAAGGAACACTTCCTTTTTTGTTTATATTACACCACTGACCCTACTGAGGGAAAAGGCAAAATCTTTTATGCCTTTAGGAGCTTTCAATTTTGTTACTAAGGCTTTCACAAACACTCCGTGTCATCCTGACTAGAGAGATTTAATTGGTCTTTGATTCCAAGCCTTTCTCGGAAAAAAAAGTAAGAAACAGTATCAACATTCTAAACACAAATGTGTAGGCTGCCATATTTTATACTAGAGAATGACACTGAGGAGGGACCGGGAATATACAGGTTGTTTTCAACGGACTCTATTAGTTGTGCTTGTTGCGTGTAGTACAAAGAAGGCTTCCTATCTGGACAAATGCTGAGTTCAACCTGCCCTGGAATCAGAGGCTTTTTCTGGCAGAACCGACGTTTAGGAAAGAAGGACTGCAGGACAAGCAGCACCTCACTGGTGCCATCTCAGCCCTCGTGAGAGAGACATGGGGAGCCACTTTGGGGGGAAAGGATAAAGAGCACGGATAGCTAAATCTTTACTAGTTATATTTTTAAGTCAAAATGAGAAAGCAGATAGCATATAAAGCATATGAAGCAAAGTTGAGCTTTTAAACAAAACTCTGCTAACATTTACATTTAAAAGCAATTATTTCTGCATTTTGTTATGTCTTTGGAGGTAACAAGGAAAGAGGTTAAAATGATTAATCAAAAACTTAAAACCTAGAGCAATAAGAAAGGAAGAAATCCACAGGCTAGAGTCGTATTGCCTTTAAAATCCACATTTCAATGACCTGCTTGACCCTACGCCATGGAAGGGGGTATATTTTTCAATTATTTGAATAATGGTTATTTCCCTTACATTGTTAAATGATAATTAATTCAGTTAAGCAAACACATAGTCATTAAACAAAAACAAGCAGGATGGGGCACCAAATGGAAGAATTTTGTGGAGAGGAACTTTTATAACACACGGCTACAGCCCTTTGCTGTTTAAGCTGTGGCACAGCCCCGAGCTCTGCTTTGGAGGCTGAGGACTCCCTCTGAGCTCCCAGTAGGCTCTACGACAATTACCCCTCACAACTTCGGGTAGCATACTTCACCAAGACCAAAAACCCCTTCTTTCAGGTGAAGAAACAGGTAAAATTATTTGTCCATTTCTATTTGCCTTTTAAGGCTGTCAAATTATTACATATTTAGGTAATTCCAAGGAATCACTAAGGAATCTTTCTTTTAATTTGATATATAGGTATTTTTTTCATAAATATCATATATAGTTCTACCTTATGAATTTAAAAGCCCTGAAATAAGATCATTTTTTAAGAAAAACAGTCAATTTTAAATTCTATAACAAATCACTCTTGGGTCTTTTTTTAATATTAAATTATAGCTGTGTACATTAATACAGTCATGGGGTACAATGTGCTGGTTTTATATACAATCTGAAATATTTTCATCAAACTAGTTAACATAGCCTTCATGGCATTTTCTTACTTACTGTGTTAAGACATTTGTATTCTACATTTAGTAAGTTTCACATGTACCCACACTTGTGTCTTTTTAAGAAAAAGCTAGTGCAAAGAAAAAGGAAGAATACATTACTTTTTTTTTTAATTTAAGTAAAATTTTCTAGTAAACATCTAAGTACTAGGACGATGCCACCAAAAGAACAAAAAAAAAAAAAAAAAAAAAAACTGTCGCAGAGATTTACCATGATGCAGGAACAGTCCTAATTTCAAAGCAAACTGAAAGCACACAGGAATTTCACAATGTGTTTTAAAACACTCTCATTAACGTCTTCTTTGTTGTTTTGTAGTTTAAATATTTCAGTTGATCGGCCAGCTTGCCAAAATTTGTTTCAACAAAAAAGTAAACTGCTTGGGGGGGAAAAAAAGGGAGGCAAACAGACTTCAGTAAGCCAATATGTTGGGCAGCATACAGCCAGCATTTGCCCTGTAAAATATATGCTTCTCAGTATGCAGATTGTGTAATCCCTTTAAGTAACAATTACTAAATTAAACAATGCAATCTGTCCCACTGGCAAGAAGTGTGCTATGCTCTGGATTAGGAGATTCCATTAGGAGATGAACTCAGCTTCCAGCCCTGAGGCCAGCAAAGACTGAACGCATTCCAGATAGGACACAGCCAGACAGACAGTCTCAGGTGTGGTGGGAAGAGCAGCTGCGCCACTCAAGATTATACCTTGCAAACCAATTCAAGGAGATTGCTCAGCATCATCAGCAAGGAAAACAGGTGCATCTTGAACATAAAAGAAAATGCTTTGAAAATTTTCTGGCCAAAAACCTTACTTGTTAATCAGGAAAGGAGAAACACTTGCTAGACCTATGCAAATCCTACTTTCAACTCATTTATAAATACAGAACCCTTGCCATGCAAGGGGAATTCAAGTTTTGTGGAAAATACATATTTCATGCATTGGAGAAAAAATATTATCCATTTTAATGTTTAATGTTTATTTATGCTGTATGTCTAGAATAGAAAAATACAGAAAATGTATCCCTAAATGAACTCTTTGCCAAGATTTAATAGATATAAACATTTTGCCATATTTTCTTCAATATGCCTTTCTTTTTAAAATGTTACAATGTATTAGAAATACAGCTAAATTCCCATACTTCTTTTTCTCTAAGGAAAACTTTCCTGAAATTGAGAAATATCGTGGCCACCCAATTGCAGACTTTACTACATATAGTCTTATAAAATATATGTATTGAATTGCTTTGTATATCAATTTCAAAAAATAAACATCTCTAACAAATAAAAGATCAGCAACCCAATAGAAAATGAGCAAAAGATACGAAGAGATATAAAGATCTACAGGTGAAAAGTGAAAATTGAATAGCCAATATTATGAAAAAATTTTCAATCTCACTAGTAATCAGGAAATCCAAATTAAAATAATGAAGATACCATTTCACACTCAAAAGAATGGATGGGTTTTAAAATATTACTCATTCACCAAGAAAATTAAACAAAGTTGAGGCATTTAATAATTGAACCAATAATTTCTAAAATATAAACGGCACAAATATGTCAAATAGTAACTTTGCCATTCTCTACAATTTTCATGTAAAATATGCTTTGCCACTATTTTACATATCACACGATGGCATTAAGTTAAAGTTAGCTAGTAAATGGTAAATTAATGCAAGAACTATTTTACTATCAAACTTTGCATAGAAGTCAGTTTTAAAACCATTAAGAAAACAAAGTTATTCTTCCAAAGTAATTTTTCCTAAGTAGACCCTGCTAAAAACACAACTTGAGAAATACATGACATGAAAATTTTTCTTTCTTGACATACAAACTCTAGTCAAAGCTTACAACCCTGTGTTATCACTGTTTCAGACATAAATAGCCCGTAATAATCTGAAACATATCCAGTCAGAATGTGCTAAGTGATATTGTACTTTAATTTGGTAATGAATTCATAACTGGAGAAATACAATGTACCTAACAGCCTGTTCCCACAACTCCTCATCTATATGCACGAACCACTGGAAAATTATATACAATGTTTTCCCATAAATGAAGTGGCATTGCCTTTGTACCTTGGGAGGAGAGGATGGAAGGGAGTGACCATAGTTCAGGCCATCACTACAAGCACTACCATGAAGAGATAAAATAGATGCTTGAGTAGAGTAGATACTGTCATTATCAGGAGAATATTGAGATTCAAAAGTGGAATCATCTACTATCTCAGAATCATTTGTGTCCACCTAGGAATAAAACAATAACATCAGTTAAAATTCTGTCTCATTACATATGGGACAGCCCCCACTGGAGATAAAAGGCATCCTGGTATCCTTCTTTTCTCTATTCTGTCTTCCATATGCCCTCGTCAGCACACTAAAGACAGACTAATACAGCAGAACAAAGAAAACTGCCAATCTACAGCAACAGGTCCTGGCATACAAAGTTATTTTATTCCATCCCTAACTGGGCTAAAGGTAACACTACCAAAGGGCCTGGATCAACTGTAACTTTAAATAGTTTGTTAGTTAAGGAAAATATTTACTTTTTTCCCAGTTCCTCTGCCCAAATCTTACAATGACAATAAAATGAATGGGGTCATCACATTTCCTATTCAACTAAAATAAACCGTTACTCAACAAGGCAATTATATGTTTGTAAACTACAATAAAACTATATATTTTTTTCAATTATCTTTAACTATATTTTAAAATCATTCAAGTTGCTGAAAGCAAAGAGAAAATCTGTGATTTTAAGCTAAAATTATACTAACAAACAAAAGGCCTAATTATGATGATACTTTTAGTTATAAATTTGTTGGAAAACTCATACAGAGTGAAAGAGAATACTTTACTGTATCTTTTCTAAAAATCCTATTACTATCTTATGTCACAGAACCAAAAGAAAGAATTAAGTCATGATGAGCTTGAAGCTCTTGCAATTTATTTATAGTCACATACTAGAAAGACAAAACTGAAATAAATCCTACCGTTCTCTGATATTACCAGCATTTTCTGCCTACCTTGACAAGATCCCATTTGTTCTACTTCTTTATGATGTCAACTTGCATGTTTAGACGGAAGTAAGAAGCATGATAACATTATACCAGGCCACAGCTTACCAAAAATACAGGTAGCCCATTTCAAAGTGACCCTCTCTTTAAATCTATTTCATACATGTTCAAATTCAGGAGTGAATCAATATGTGGATGTTTATTCTTAAAAATGTACATTATGTACAATAATCTAGATAGTCTTAACTAGGTCTTAAGATATAAATTACAAATGATAAACATTTGTTTTAAGTAACATTAAAGAAAGAATACCTTAATATAATTTGTTTACCTATCACTGATAACTATGAATTTGAAGAGCGAGCCTAACAATCAATTTGCTTAATTACTCTACAGATAAAACACTAGAGCCCACAGTAGCTGAGTGGCCAGTCCAAAATTACAATAGCTGATTGCTGGTTAGGGAGAAGACCCAGGGCACATATTACCACTATAATATGGTCAGATCACATAAAAGTAGAGCTAACCTTCTTTCTGAGTGGCATTCATTTAAGGAAGTTCAAGGAAGCCATGTAAATGAGAAATAGAATATTATTTCTTGGGGTACTTTAGAGAGAATGATTGTGCAGCATTTGCGTCCTGCAACATTTCAAAAAAAAATCTGCAATGGCTGGGTATTAGTTGATACCACAGTACCTTGCATAATTCATTGCATAATAAGCTCTTCATATTTAGTTGTGAATTGCCAATATAATGCTCATGGAGATTAGGGACAAAAATACCTCTTTAAGTGTTAATGTATAAAATTAGTGCATTTATTATAATACACAGAAAAACTTTCCAAATGGCTATTTTAGGAGCTTGGAATTTAAAAATAAATTCCAACTGGAGAACTATCTCTCCCAAATTAGGATTACCAATATGTGTACAAAGTAAAAGAAATAATTCACGCTCTGGTTTAAACAAGATGTATGCAATATCAATTATAAATACAGAGGAAGAATTAGAAAGGTTGTAAACCTCTCTCTAGTCTAACGACGCTAAAAACTGCAAAATGCAGGCACACTCATTTCTGGTGACACTGGACAATGTTTGACCTCCCAAAAATGTTAAGTCAGAAACCTAGTGATAACAGTAGGAACACTGTGAATAGGATGCACAATTTGCTATTTTTATTTTATGTAAATGTTACATGCATATTTATGTCTGGTATTTAGCTTTATCCTCAAATTACTGACAAAGCATTGTCCCCTCTACCAGAAAGGTTCTTTAGGGTAGCACAGCCATACTTTTTTAAAATATCAATCAGAAATAAAATTTTAATTTAAAATATTCTAGTAAATGAATCTATTTACATACTTACTATACATATATCTTTTTTAAAAAACATGGTTTTACCTTTTCTGGAAACTTTAATGTTTGTAATTATTTGACCAATTTATATGATTGTCACACCATTAATATCGGAGGAAAAACTATGCCTGCCACTCATTTAAAGGTAGCCAAAATACCCATACTGCATACTAACCACTAACTACTGCATACTAACAGTAGTTAAAAAATGCCTCAAGGGCCAGGCACAGTGGTTTACGCTTGTAATCCTAGCTCTCTGGGAGGCAGAGGCAGGAGGAATCCTTGAGCTCAGGAGTTCAAGACCAGCCTGTGCAAGAGCAGGACCCTGTCTCTTCTAAAAATAGGAAAAACTAGCTGGGCATTCTGGCGGGTGCCTATAGTCTTAGCGACTTGGGAGGCTGAGACAAGAGGATCACTTGAGCCCAGGATTTTTGGTTGCTGTGGACTATGATGCCAGAGCACTCTACCCAGGGCAACAGAGTGAGACTCCGTAACCCTGCCCCCACAAAATGCCCAGAGATATCTACATATGGAATTAAAACAAACTAGTGGTGCAATACAATGCTAACTGAATTTTCCCCACAAATCCAACAAATACTTTTCACATTTATTATGACTTTTTCCATTTTCAATTGTGAGAAATGTCTGAGTTGGAGAGTACATGTTTCCTAAACATAATCAACACAGAATATAGTAAGACTTCAGAATATTTTGAAAAGCAAAAAAGTCATACAAGTTCTACAGGGAAGTTTGATAAATCACAGCCACTAACCAGAGCCAAGTCAGCCCTGAAGAGGGCTTTGTCCGCCAACCCTGCATCCTCCTGTGAGGGTAGTTGGTACAGAAAGGAATCCTCCTTAGCAGAAACATAACCTTCTTCCGGTGAAAGCTGCAGGAAAAAGGGTGTTTTTGAGGACCAGTTCATGGAAGAAAAAAAACAGCAAAGAGGAAAGGAATGGGGGAAAAACAGTAAGGGGAAGAAAAGTGAGAAGAGATAAGAAAAAATGGGAAAGTTTTCAAATGATAACATATAACTTTAACATCGATTCATAAGTATAAAAAATCTAATAAATATTCATATTTGAAAACTTTATTTGTTAAGATCCAATGAGGATATTTATTGTAATATGAACATCATCTGTTAGATGAGATCCCCTCTCTACTAAATTTTTCATTTGCTCCTTATAAAACATTATCCAAATCAACAATTTTTTATAACAATCTTCTGGGTATTTTTATCTACTAAATATTCTGGTCAAATAATTGCTCTCTAATATAGAAATGAACCCTTTTTAGGTGTTAAGGAATAAAAGAAGTTGCAAAAGAACAAGAAATTATAAAGGATCAATTTCTCTCTGTAATCCTTTTCTAAAATAGAAATTTAGGTCCAAAGGTAATACCCATAATTGCCTAACTTAATGTTTACACTGTGTTATGATTGATTTCTATAATACTGGTTTGATTTTAGGTTGGATTAACATATGCTTCATTCTTCTCTCCCTCCCTCTTCCTTTTTTCATAAATATGTTTTCACAGGATATTGAAATTATTTATGGACTAAAAAAGGATACATGAATAATTTAATTAACACTTAAAATATATTATCCAACCTTACTATTTAAGACAGATTCTTTCATAAAAATCAACAAATCCATATTGCTATTGATGCAAATATATCTGTGTTTGCACTGTCTTAAGAATATGTATATTGGCCTTTTCATTTAAAATTATATTTATATACTGGGCAAAATCTCAAATATTGAGAATGTCTCTAATATTTAATTACAATGCAGACTGATAAATGCCATGTTGGAATTATAACATCTAATAAACAATGTTTTAAGTAACAATGTCATTAATTGTTTTTAATATTGCAGGAATTAATGATAATGAGAGCTATTCCCACCTAGGAGAAGAGCCGCAAACTGACAAAGCCATTTTGCAACTTTAATTTCCTATTTTGTAGTAATTAGACAAATGTGTTGATTCAGCTGAATCCAGGAAGTTGAGCCACTCTGACAGAGATTCTACTTTACACCATAGTGATTAAAGATTGTTAGTTGTTAAGGCTATTGATTTTTCTAATATGCCACATTGGTATATTACTTTAAAGCCTTCATTCTTCAAAATATTTGACTCTGCACTATTCATGACCTCATTACTAAATTAAAAAAGTTAAAAGTAAACCACACAGCAGTAAGTTATAAATTTATTCCCGAACTTCCTACTTTGTTTACTTTCCTTTATTTTTATAAAATATTATAAAAATTAAATCTTTATCTCTATGAAGCCAATAATCATGTTGATAAAAAGTCACAAAAGTCATGACTCAAACTCAAAAACATCTGAGGTTTAAAGTTAAGTCATGAATCATTTTCTCTGTAAATATGAAAAGAAAACAGTACAATCTGAATTCTCACAGGCAAAGGCTTAGCAACGCCTATCCTCACAGCTCCTGAGGGTGCTCCCTTCAAGGCTTCTACAGCTTCCTCAAGACTGCTGTTGTCCAAGCTAATGTCATTGACAAACATGAGCCTATCTCCAGGAAGAAGTCTTCCATCCTTTTCAGCAACACCTCCAGGCACCAAAGAACGAATTACAATCACAGTGCTTGCTGGATCAACTGGATCCTGAAAAAACAGAAAAAGAAAGAGAAGTAGCTCATTTTTTACAGAAAAAAAAAATCCTTTACAAAGCTTTTTCCCTCTGAATCATAAGGGATCACTGTTTCAAAGTGTCTTGAAGAAAATTCATGAAAAAATTTCATACAAAATTTCTATGAAATATCTAGGCAAAAGTCATCTCTTTGAGAGATTAATTTGAGAGATTAAAAAGAGTTCACCTACACTTTTACATCGCTGGTGGGACTACAAACTAATACAGCCTCTTTGGAAAGAAGTATGGAGAATCCTCAAAGAACTCAAATTAGACCTATTTGAGACTATAATCCCATTACTAGGTACCTACCCTGAAGAAAAAGAATCATTTTATCGTGAGAACATTTGCATTAGATTGTTTACTGCAACTCGATTTACAATCACCACAATGTGAATCAACCCAAGTGCCCATCAACTCATGAAGGTATTAAAAAACTGTGGTATATGTGTATCACAGAATACTATTCAGCCATAAAAACAGAGACTTTACATTCTTTGTATTAACCTGTACAGCGTCAGAAAACATTCTCTTTAGTAAAGTATTACAAGAATGTAAAAGCAAATTTTCAATATATTCAATACTTATATGCAGCCAGTAGACAAACTAATATATGCTAAACAAGAGAAAAATTCAATTTCATTCAAGCTGGGGAGGAGGGAGATGAAGGAGAAGGAGAAGAGGTGGGGGGGGGCTTGGGGTGCTCTCCCCTAATGAGCACAATTTAAGGATTTATGGTACACTTCGTGGGTGAGGGGCACAAGAACCTTACTTAACAAATATAAACATGTAACCTAATGGTTTATACTCTCATATTAATCTGAAACCTAAAATTAAAAAAAGGAGTTCACCTGCAATTGAGCAATTGTGAATATTCCTGACAACATATTTTCACTTGCACAGATAGCTTTAAAATCATAATTTTAATTTTTGATAAATTGTCAAACTGTATAACTATCATTCAAGGACAGATGTTGATTATATTAATTATTAACAACAGCATTTGCTAAATAGGATGTTATGACGTGGAACATCAACTTACCACTACATATGAGTACACTGAAAGGAGGACCTGACCTTTTGAAATGAAGAAATAGAGAGAAACCATGCAGTACATGATGCTGCAGTGTTTTCAGGTACATGGTGACATTCATATTGGAACAAGGCTCCAGAACTGGCCCAGTGAACACAACTCCCTGGAGTCATCTGAGATGGCATCTGGTTCAGTATTATTAAGAACCAAGAGCTGCACTCTATCAGATAGGATTTAACATTTTCTCATGTATTCAGTATGAGCACAATGCAGGTGGTACTGGCAGGACACAGGCCACTGCCACCACTGATCAATTTAAGCATATTCATAAAATTACTCAAATGACTGGAATGCCAGAATTTATGATACAATTATAAATTTAACATTCACATAGATGAAAGAAATAAACATCTAATTCTTTATGATTTACCATTAAAATATAAAAACATGGAAATAAAAATAATATAAACCCACTCTCAAATAACAAAAAAAAACTATATTTCTATAACAGTCTTAAAATGCACTCTCCGTGTTCTTCAAATTTCCAAGAACTAAAATATAAAATAGCTCAATGAATTCAATGTTAAATTTGAATTCATGATAATTTATGATAATCAATGAATTATATAAATTGCTATTTTGAAAGACGGACTTAAAAAAACAAACACGTCTTTGATGATAATAAAATATCATCTGTGATATATCATCTTTTAAAAAAAATTGTTAAAATTTAGGATATATTTACCTGATAATCTAAAATGCTAAAACCAAGTCCTTTGCTTCCCTTCTCCAGCTCTATGTACTGAATGCCAGCCTCCCACATGGCCAAAGGTTCTTGAACCTCCTCGGTATTCTGCCCCACATCAGTCATTGCCAGCACTGGATCCTCTGTCTCTGAGGACCCGATGAATTCACCTAGATCTACATGAGGCTGGATAACAGATAAGACAGCTCTTATTTCAAAGGCAATAGATTAGCAGATACACTTACCAATGCTATAAGGAAAAAGAAGATTCCCAGCACCTGGCCAGAACAAAACATTCTCAAATAAGAGGAGCAATGGCTTACCTTGGAACCTTTAAAATTAAGGTCATAACTACTGAAAGTTGTAAAAGAGGGAAAAATACCCAAGCTGTAGCAAATATTAAAAACAATATAGTTAAAGCTCTACTTGGACAATGGTTGTATCTCAGCAGCACAACTAAGGGTGATTTTCACTTTTTCGTCAGAGTCTGAATCACCACTATTATCAGAAAAAAAAAATTGTAAAGCTATTTTGATATTAAAAGAACTTTTATGATAATATTAATTCAAGAGAAAATGGATGCATAAAAGTGCTATTCTATACAGATGAGAGTTATAAAGTGCTCTGCTTTGTACAAAAGACTATAGAAACAAATGACTATTTCATTAGTAAGTTAACATACACAGTGGCAAAACAAAATTTGAAATCTTTTTTATCCCAGTTTGAAGGCTGTTTCTGTGATTATAACCTGCATTGCATTGAGAAATATTCTTAATCTGGGCTTTACAGAAACCCATCTCATAGATTTTTCTGAGAATTACATGAGTTACATTTATAAAGCATCTGACACAGAAACAGACATTCTAAATGTTAGCTTCTTTCAGTAAAAGTAAATTAAAGTGAATATAGGTTAATTCAACTTTGTTGAACATACCAAATTAAAGAAAGCATTGTTTAGAATGAAATTCTAGTTTGTGTACTATCTTGCTTTTAATCAATTGTTGCACAGCATACGACCACAGATGAAAATTACATCCACCTGTTCCATTGTAATCCCATTTACGTACGCCATGTAAAAATACATATGGATATAAATGGTGCTATCCTTGGAGTACTACACAATTTTGAATTATGTGTCTTGTTCTATCCTATTCGAAGCACCCATGTGAATATTAAACTATGTATTTTATTTTTCAAAATAAATTAAGTTTTAATTTTATTTAAGTTTTCAAAGTTTTAAAGTTATTCCATTGTTGTGATTCCTTCGGGGCAATGTGAATCAAATCCTAACATCATTTTTCATGTACACCTTAAATGAGATTTGATTAGACTACCGATTATGCAAAACCCAAAGCTAAACATTAGATATCTATTATGTATCCTCAGAAAATCTGATTAGCTCCATTTCTTAACATTTCGATCTGAATGGAAAAGAATAAGCAAAAGTAAAATGGGAGTTTCTGAATGTCACAGATAATTACTGACACGTAGCATTATGAGCTAAAATTTCTCATATTTTAAAGGTATATGTACAAATAAGACTTATACCTACCAAGTGCTATGTCCAATTTTAGCCATTCACTAAGCACTGTATGCCTTGCACAGAGCTGAGCAGGTTATATAAAAGTATCTTTTACCACATATGTACCATATATATATATGTGTATGTATGTGTGTGTGTATATATATATATATATATATATAAGCACTACTTATATGTCAGTTTCCTTTTATGCAAATACATATCTACTTAATAGGAATATTGCATGAAAATTCTACAAGTGCACAGTGTGCAGTAATACCCAACATTACTAATCACCTTATTTAACCTTTAGGGCAACTCTTTGAGACAGACATCATAACCACATTTTAAACAGCAGAAAACTGAAGTTACAAAAGATGAATGATTTGCCCAAGTTTACAGAGCTAGTATAAAATCTGATTCAAACACAGGTCTGACTCCAAAGTCTATATTTCATAAACCATAGGCCATATAAAATCAAATATTATATTTTTAAAAGACTAAAAAAATTTTAAATATCATTTAGCCTTTCCATTATGTATTCTGATCAGCCTAATGTCTGTAAATCCAATACCTTTTCTGTTAGCTCAATATCACATAAGTCCAGGCTATCCAGTTCTGAGTGGGTGGTGGGGGGCACAGTTCGACGACAACACACCATTGTCACTTCTATGGGCAGTTCTTTCAAGATATTCACCACATCTTGGTGATTTTCCCCAAGCAAAGTTATGCCATTCACCTGTGGAAAAAGATACATTGTGCAAGGAAAAATAACATTTCATAAAATGAACATTCTTCTAAATATAATTTATTATTAAGTAAATATAAATCTTACAATGATGTTTATCACAGTGCTGTGCTTGTTACCTACAGTTAGACCTGTGGAAATACCATCTAGAACAACTTACGCGCAAGTTTAGAGTCTGCTGACAGGGAAACCACTAGCTTTTACTCTTTTTTTGGCAGTTTTTGGCCAGGGCTGGGCTTGAACCCACCACCTCTAGTATATGGGGCTGGTGCCCTACTCCTTTGAGCCACAGGCACCACCCTAGCTTTTACTCTTATTTGATCTGCCAGTGTTATGACTTTGGAAAAGGGAAAAGTAATAAAAATAGCCCCATAGGATGAAAGGGGAAGAAAAAAAGTTTATAAAAATTGACATTTTATATAATTATTAAGTGAAAAAATGGGAATGGCATGTAGGTTATGGTAGCATGTTATCAAAAGTAAGGGGAAAGTATATATTGAAACTTATTTATGAATTAAAAATACTGACAGGTTACACAGAAACAAATCCACCAGTAAGTTCCCTAACAAAGTTTGATGAGAAGGTGAATGGGACAGTAAGGAGATATTACATTGTTTATCTGTGTATTCTCTATAATTTTAAAACATGTAAATGTATTCTCAAAATTGAATAAATATTTGAACATTGTAAAAGAGCAAAGAGCAATTTTATAATTGTCTGGACCTAATAAAAACAAAAGCATGGCATTATATCTGAAGTTCAATGTACATACTGGTATGGAATTTCTGTTTGGGGCAATTTTTATTAGCAGATCTTAAGAACTCTTTAGAGAAGAAATTTAAAATAAGATCTTACTTATTCACCACATTAAGCTTCCTGCAGTCTTTTCTGAGTCTTATTTAAGAATGAGAAAAAATAGCATAAATTCTTACTTCCAATAGCTCATCTCCACTGAAAAGCTTCCCACTGTGTCCAACAGGACCTTCTGGTAGAACAGACCGGATAAAATGGTGTCCCACTGTTGCTTCCAGACTTATCCCCAACCCACTGTTCTCACTAAACTTGTTCACACGGGCCACCTGAAAAGAGAAAAGTTACAATTCTATTACTCTTCCTTCACTGAAAGAGTACTGGTGTCTTTTGGTTTCTTGAACTAACACAAAATGAAAAGGAAGCAGCCATTGTAAGATCTCTTTTTCTTCTCTCATAAATAGGTTAACAATTTCCTTCCTTGTTACCAAATTAGGAACATGAGATTTAGAGAGGCTACCTTAACCAGAATAACCCAGCTATAAAAGAGCTTTGAAGCTAAGCAATCTAGAGCCACACTCCTGATGTTACAGTGTATTGATGAACAACAATGGTTTTAAAATTCATAGCCTAAACACCTACATGGAAAAGACAAAAGATCACCCATTAACATCTAATGACATTTCTTAAGGAACTGGGAAAGGCAAATCAAAGCCAAAGCCAAAAAAAAAAAAAAATAGGTCAGAGCAGAGCTAAGCAAATGGAAAACAAAAAATATACAAAGGATGTACAAAACAAAAAGTTGTTTCTTTAAAAAGATAGGGGAAAAAAGTGATAGACTAGCCAGGAATAGAAGAGAAAGGACTCAAAAAAGCTCAAGCAGAAATGAAAAGGAAAATACTACAATTGATACCATAGATTCAAAAAGTCATGGGTAAGCACTATGAAAATCTCTAAGCACACAAACTAGAAATCATAGAGGAAATGGTCAAATTTCTGGAAACATACAACCTCCCAAGACTCAATCAGGAAGCAACAGAATCCTGGAACAGACCAAGACTGAAGCAGTAATAAAAAATCTTCCAATAGCAACAAAGCCTTGGACCAGATGGATTCACATCCAAATTTAACCGTACTTACAAAAAACTGGTACCTAAACTGCAGAAAAAATAAAGAGTATTCAGATCAGGAAATAAGAGATCAAAGTATCATTTTTTGCTAACAATATGATCTTATATTTAGAAAACCACAAAGATTCCATAAAGAGACGCCTGAAATTAATAAAAAAAATTCATCACATTCTTGGATTATAAAATCAACGTACACAAATCAGTAGCATTTCTATACACCAATGATAGTCAGACTTAAGAGTCAAATCAAAGATCCAATACCATTACAATAGTTATAAAAAAATAAAATACCTAGGAATATACTATCTTAACCAAGGAAGTGAAAGATCTCTATAAAAAGAACTATGAAACACTGAGGAAAAAAATCACAAAGAACACAAACAAATGGAAAAACATATCATGGTCACAGACCCACAGAATCAACATTGTTGAGATGTCCATACTACCCAAAGAGATTTACCAGATTCAATGCAATCCCATCAGAATGTCAACATCATATTTTACAGAGCTAAAGAAAATACATCTATGCTTCATTTGGAATCAGAAAGAGTTCGCATAGCCAAAGGAATCTTAAGCAAAAAAGGTCAACTCTGGGGATCACTTTACCAGACAGCAAACTATACTACAAGACTATACTAACCAAAACATCACAGTATTGGCAAAAAAATAGAGAAATGGAACAATGGGACAGAACCAAGAACTCAGATAGAAAACCACCAACTACAGCCAACTGATCTTTGACAAAGCAGACAAAAATATACACTGCAGAAAAGACTCCCTATTGAATAAATGATACTGGAAAAATCGATGGCCACATGTGTAAGATTGAAACCAGATCCACATTTCTCACCACTCACAAAAATTAACTCCAGAGATAACATATTAAAATGTACAACACAAAACCATAAGAATTCTAGAAAAAAATATAGGAAAAACTCTTCTAGATACTGGCCTAGACAAAGAATTTATAACTAAGGCCTCAGTGGTAATCATAGAAAATAACAAAAATAGGCTCGGCGCCTATAGCTCAACCGGCTAAGGCGCCAGCCACGTACACCTAAGGTGGCCGGGTCGAATTCTGCCCGGACCCGCCAAACAACAATAACGGCTGCAACCAAAAAATAGCCGGGCGTTGTGGCGGGCGCCTGTGGTCCCAGCTACTTGGGAGGCGGAGGCAGGAGACTTGCTTGAGCCCAGGAGTTGGAGGTTGCTGTGAGCTGTAATGCCACGGCACGCTACCCAGGGGGAGAGCTTGAGGCTCTGTCTCAAAAAAAAAAAAAAAAAAAAGAAAATAACAAAAATAAGCAAGTGAAAAAAATAAAATAAGCAAGTGGAGCTTGATCAAATTAAAAATCTTCTGCATAGCCAAAAAAAGAATCAATATAGCAAATAGACAACCTCCAAAATGGCAGAAAATATTTGCAAACTATAAAATTGATAAAAGCCTAATAACCAATATTTCCAAGGAACTCAAATAAAGCAAGAAAAAAATAGGTCCATTAGAAAGTGAGCAAAAGTTAGAAATAGAAGCTTTTCAAAAAAAGATAGACAACAGGACAATAAACATGGAAAACTGCTGAACATCACTAGTTACCTGAGAAATGAAAACTAAAACCACAATGAAGGATTACCTTACTCTTGTTATCACAGCTTTTATCAAAAAGTCCAAAAACAACAGATCCTGGTATGGATCAGAGAGAAAGGAACACTTACACACTGTTGGCAGGACTGCAAATTAATACAATATTTATGGAAAATAGTATAGAAATTCCTAAAAGAATAAAAGTAGACCTACCATGTGATTCTGCAATCACATGACTGAGTATTTACTCAAAAGATAAGAAGTCATTTAATCAGAAAGATACCTACTCTTGGCACTTAAATCTTTATTGCAGCACAATTCACAACTACAAAGACATGGACTCAACCTACATGCCCATCAGCTCATTAGTGGATTAACAAAACGTGGTGTATGAATACCATGAAATACTACTCAGCCATGAAGAAGGATGACTAAATGCCTTTTGAAAAAAATTAATTGGAACTGCAAACCATTCTCCTAAGTGAAATATCTAAAGAATGGGAAAACAAACATCATTATGTACTTGCTATTAAATTGGAACTAACCAATGAGCACACAAGTATGCAGAGGGACGTAAAACTCAGTGGAAATCATGCAATGGTGAGGAGAAGATGGCTTGGGCTAAAACCTGCCTAACAGGTACAATAAACACTATTTGGCGATGGGCACACTTACAGCCCTGACTTAAATTTTACAAAAGCAATTTGTGTAATCAAAAACATTTGTAACCCTGTGAAATTTTAAAATAAAAATAAAAGAAACTTAAAAAAAAGAAAAAAATGAATCAAAGCTTAAAACCAAATGTTTTAAGCTTAATGTTTCACTAAATAATGAAGAATGTTAGGAAATTATCTATTTTCACAGACACTCCAGTAATTATAATATTAAAATGAAAGGTATGTTAAACATGATCAGCTTCATTCCTTTTTATTTTACCGTTAAGGAAAGTGAGGACTGCAAAAAATTCATTAGAGTTCTTTCAAATGTCAATAACAAATACAAGGTGATATGTTAAACCTTGCATATGTCATATGCAAGATCAGAAACATCATGTGACTTTGAAAACTAATACTGGATGAAATCTTTCTCTCCTCATAAACCTAATTCAGACATTACTTTCTCAAAGAAGCCTCCCAGGTCCCTACTGATGTCCATCAGTTCTCTCATCGCTCCTTCTGTGATTCCATTTACGCTGTATAACTATATAGCAACTATATGAAGTCTGATCTCTACCTCATTTGCCTTTGTCTGAGCAGGGCCCATAAATAACTGAAGTCATTTCTCACTTCTGCCCTTAACAGACCACTAGGAATGCCACCAAGGCAGCACGTGCACAAAGGCCAATTCAAAGCTGTATGTGATAAAATGGCTAAAGTTGAATTGAATTCATTATACAATTATTCATTCAATTTACTCAATTATTTATTAATGAATAATTCATTCAATTATTCATTATTCTCACTTATGCATGCCAATCACATTAATTCTACCCAATAAAAGGAATCCCTAAACTTTCTTTTCATATTAAAGTAGGCACTTTTAGGCTGGATTTTTTTTGTATTTTTTGACTCAATGTACAATGGTAATTACAGGTGCACTTAATTCTTACTTGACTGTTAATCGTCTCAAATGTCAAAAAAGATTATGATCATGAGGATCAAATGAAAGCACAGCACTTGATAAGTACTATTTCTTAATATAGCATGTCATTATCTGTTGTGTTTCTTTTACAATCTAGACACATATAGTATTTTAAGAAATATGAAAAATTCCACCCAGTATATTATTTAATTTTTCCTTTTGAAATCCCTGAAGTTTGCTCCTATGTATCTAAAGATTGATAATTTAGCCTTCTTTAGAGGATCATTATGCTAGATATACAAACTATTCATAAACACAAATAGTGTACCATGGCATATGGGATATGAAATAAGCACGCAGAATTAACCTCTTAAAGAACAAGAAAAGTGACAAAGGAGTGGGAAAGAATCCTTTATAATTATGTTCATAGGTCATAATAATTTGTTTTTTAATTTTAAGGCAACTGTCATTCTATTTGATTCTTTTTACAAATACAAGTTTAGGAATCAGAAACTTGTGTCTACCCTGTTTATATGAATACCAGAAGTATTAAAATATTGATAAAATACGAGTTCTAACACTTTCATCTCTTTACTTCAGCTCCTTAGTTTCTACACAACATTGTCCAACTTAAAATTTTTTTAATACCTGCATCACCAAATTCAGGTCCTATAAGAAAGCTGTGACTAGATTAAAAATTTCAAAAATTAAAAAAAATAAAGCTTTGGACATTTAATACTTCTCTGGAACTCTTCATGATGACTACCTTTACTACTGCCATGAACTTCCTGCTCAAATACAGTTACGAGTTAGGCCATCAGGGCGGCAAGCTAACCTACCACTATTTCATAGTTAATGCCCATAACCCTTTGCCACTTCGTCAGCAGGCCAGCTTCCTGTTGTTTCACATCCTCTATGTCTTCTATTCCGGCTGACAGCAGTGGATACCCTGAAATTAGCAAGGCAATTAAGTTAGTGACCCATTGCAAAAGTCTCTGCATCTTTACATTCTATACCAGGGAACTCTGTAATCAAAACCTGTCTAAGAGGGTGGTGCCTGTGGCTCAAAGGAGTAGGGTGCCTGCCCCATATGCTGGAGGTGGCGGGTTCTAACCCAGCCCCAGCCAAAAGCTGCAAAAAAAAAAAAAAACCTGTCTATGATATTAAGTGAACTTTTCACCCAATATTATAGGTTACTTCATTTCTAATCTTATTTTAATAATTTAATTTAGTATTCCACAGTTTGATACTATCTTTTAATACACATAGATGTTTTTCAGATTTCAACTGTATTTCCACTATAGCATCCACATATTACATAACTTTTATTTAAAAGTATGAGGACTCTGAGTTACTCCAGAATTCACCTGGTATCCTTTAGTGACTTTATAGTAGAAAGCCAGGTCACCTTCCATGTTAAGTATATCTCTTTCATTTTCATTTACTTTTCTCATAAGAAAAAGGATTATGCTATTACTTAGCAAGAAAAACTAAAAAATTAACCAATTATAAATAAAACTCCATGCACAATGAGAAAATATAGACAAAATACTGAAAAAGAAAGATTGTACAATAAACTTAATGCCTATAATTGGAATTCCTCTAATTGGCAAAAGAGAAATGAGAAAAAGGAAGAAAAACACTAAAATTATATAAATGATATAGAAAGAAAAATGCTTAGCTAAAGCAAGAAACTGGTTGAGAAGAATATTAAAGTCAGATTCAGAGATTTTTAGGTTTCATCAGTTTTCTTCTTATAAAAGATAGTCTTTTTAAAAGATAGAGTCTCATTCTATCACCTAGGATAGAGTACAGTGACTTAATCACAGCTCACTGCAACCTCCAGCTCCTGGTCTCAAGCAATCCTTCCACCTCAGCCTCCCAAAGCACTAAGATTACAGGCATGAGCCGCCACACCCAGCCTCATCACAGTTCTTACTACTACGAGTTGTTTATCAGAAATCTCTGTAATACAGTACTCTCTAAATTAATTTTTCAATATGCCTTTTAACAATCAAGATTCCAAATTTAAAAATTGTTCCAAAATTCAGATTTCTCATTAGCTGACTAATTCCTTCTAGTTGGAATTAGAAGCTTTCATTCCAGCCATTCTGGAATATAGATTTGTTCTGCTTTAAGTTAATAAAATGATTCTGTTTTCTATTTGAGAAGTTGAAAAATGAAAGCTATATTTTAAAACATGCAGACTAGAACCCCCAAATAAGTGTTTTATCTTCAAAATTAAATTCAGTACAGAGGTCGATAGACATAAAAGTATAGGTAGATAGAAAAAGTTCTAGTGTTTTATGGAAATCACAGGGTGAGTATAATTAACAATTCATTGCATATATTCTTTTACAAATTTTTGATACAAAATAATCGTACATATTTATGGGGTACATAAGATATTTTGACACATGCATACAATACATTGTTAGGACTACATATGCATATAATGGTAATTACAAGATTCAACACCTCAAACATTTCCCATTTCTTTATGTCAGGAACATGCCATAGCTTCTCTAGCTATTTTGAAGTATACAATAATTTATTGTTAATCATCGTCAACCTATTGTGCTATTGAACACTAAAATTTCTTCTATTTGAATGCAGTTTTGTACATATTAACAAACCTCACTTAATCTCCCCTCCTCTCTACCAACCTTTGGTAACCATGACCCTATTCTCTGCTTTCCTGAGACCAGCCTTTCTTAGCTCCCCCGTACAAGAGGGAATATGCAATCTTTGTCTTTCTCTGCCTGGCTCATATCACATCACATTATGTTCACCAGTACCATCTAAGTTGCTTCAAATGACAGAATTTTTCTTTTTATGGCTGAATAATATTCCATTGTATATATATCCCCCAAATTTTCCTCATCCATTCATCCCTCAATGAACATTTACAATGCTTCCATATATGGTACTATAAATACTGCTATAATAAACAGAACATGTAGATATCTCTGATATACTGATTTCCTCTCTTTTGGATACATACCCACCAGGGGGCATGCTGGATCATGCAGCAGACCTATTTGTAGGTTTTTAAGGAATCTCCATACTCTTTCCACTGTGGCTGTACTAATTTATATTTCCAGAAATAGTGTGCTAGAGTTCCCCTTTCTCTTCATCTTTGCCAATATTTGGTATGTTTTCCTTTTCTAATACAGTACGGAGAGGTGATATCTCATTGTGATTTTAATTTGCATTTTCCTAATGATAAGTGATGCTGTGCTTTTTTTCCTGTTTCTTGGCTATTATATATTCTTTTGTGATGTCTATTCAGATAGCTTGTCATTTTTTAATCAGATTCTTTTTGCTACTGATTGATTTTCTTATATATTTTAATTATTTATCATCTTGTCAGATAGTTTACAAATATTTTTCCCACTCTGTAGGTTGTCTCTTCATGCTGTTGATTATTTCCTTTGTTGTGCAGAAGCATTTCAGCTTGATATAATTTCATCTATCTATTTTTACCTTTGTTGTCTACACATTTGATGTCTGACCCCCCAAAAAATCTTTGCCTAGATGGAGGTCCTGAAGCATTTTCCTAATGTCTTCTTTTAGTTTCATATTTTGAGGTCTTACATTTAAGTCTTTAATCCATTTTAATTTTTTGTTGCAAATGGTGAGATATAAGGTTTTAGTTTTATTCTTCTGGACATGGATATGCAGTTTTGTCAGTATTATTCATCAAGAGACAACCCTTTCCCCAATGTATTTCCTTAGTACCTTTGTCAAAAATGAGTAGGCTATAAAAGTGCCAATTTATTTCTACATTCTCTATTCTGTTCCATTGATGTGTATGTCTGTTTTTATTCTGGTACCATACTCTTTTATTTACCATAGCTTTGTAGTATATTTTGAAGGCTGCTACTATGATATCTATAACTATGTTCTTTTTTGCTCAGAATTGCTTTAGCTATTTGTGGTCTTTTGTGACTCCAAATAAATTTTTGGACTTATTTTTCTATTCCTGTAAAAAATGTCATCAGCATTTTGATAAAGATTATATAGTACATAATTTGGGGTAGAATGGATATATTAACAATACTAATTATTCTAATACTGTGAATGAAATATCTTTCCAATTTTTTGTGTCTTCTTCAATTTCTTTCATTAGTATTGTGTAATGAGAAGTCTTTATTTCTTTGGTTAAATGTATTTCTAGGAATTTTATTTTTCTTGCAGTTAATGTAAATGGGATTAATTTCTTGATTTATTTTTGTATTGTTGCTGCTGATATTTAAAAATGCTACCAATTTACATATGTTGATTTTGTATCCTGCAATTTACTGAATTTGTTTAAAACTTATAACAGTTTTTTGATGGAGTCTCTAGGCTTTTCTAAATATAAGATTATTTTGTTGACATATTAGGATAATTTGACTTCTCCCTTTCCCATGTCAATGCCCTACATTTTTTCTCTTCCTCAGTTACACTGCCTAGGACTTCTATTCCTATCCTGAATAAAAGTGGTGATAGTGGCCAGGAGCAACAGTTCACACCTACAATCCTAGCATTCCGGAAGGCTGAGGCAGGTAGGTTGCTTGAGCTCCAGAGTTGGAGACTACCCTGAACAAGAATGAGGTAGTCTCTACTAAATAAATAAATAAAATAGAAAAAACTAGCTAGATGTAGGGGCAGCACCTATAATCCCAGCTACTTGGGAGGCTAAGGCAGGAGGTTCACTTGAACCCAGGACTTTGAGGTTGCTGTGAGCTATGAGGCCACTGCACTCTATCCAGGACAACAGAGTGAAACTCTATCTCAAAAAAAAAAAAAAAAAGAAAAAATGATGGTGAACATCCTTGTCTTGCTGTATTTCTTAAAGGAAAGGCTTTCAACTTTTGCCTGGTAGTTCTGATGTTAACTGTGGGTTTATCAAATATGGTATTTATTATTTTTAGGTATTTTACATATATTCTCACTATTTTGAGAGGTTTTTTTAATTATAACAAAATAAGTAATTTTTTTTCTCTTTTTTTTTTTTGAGACAGAGTCTCACCTTGTCATCCTAGGTAGTGCCGTGGCGTCACAGCTCACAGCAACCTCCAGCTCTTGGGCTTAGGTGATTCTCATGCCTCAGCCTCCTAAGAAGCTGAGACTGCAGGCATCTGCCACAGTGCCAGCTATTTTTTTGTTGAAGTTTGGCTGGGACTGAGTTGAAACCCTCCACCCTTGGTATATGGTGCTGGCACCCTACTCACTGAGCCACTTTTTTTCCTTTTTAAAAAATTTCAGAATATTATGGGGTATACATATTTTTGTTACAAACTTTGCTTTTGTACATTTTAAGTCAAAGTTGTAAGTGTGCCCTTCCCCCAGAATGTGTACATTGTACCAGGCAGGTGTGAATTTATCCAATCCTTCCTCCTCCTTCCCACCTACTTAATCGGTTGAAATGTACCTACCTTCATGCCCATTAACTGTTTTGGTTTTTTTTTTTTTGGTTGGGGCCAGGTTTGAACCTGCCACCTCCCATATATGGGGCTGGAACCCTACTCCTGTGAGCCACAGGCACCGCCCAATTAACTGTTGATCTACTAGTTCCAATTTAGTGTTGAGTACATGTGGTGTTTGTTTTTCTGTTCCTAAACAGTGCACTTAAATGAATGGTCTCTAGTTCCATCCATTTTGTTCAAAAGATACCAGAATCACCTTTTTTATGGTTGAGTAGTACTCCATGGTACACATATACCTCATTTTATTAATCCATTCATGTACCAATGGACACTTGGGTTGTTTCCACATATTTACAATTGCGAATTGTGCTGCTATAATCATTTGCATGCAAATTACCTTATTATAATTTTTTTTTCCTACAGGTGGGATTGCTGGGTCCAATAGTAAAGGTACCTTAGTTCTTTATGGAGGTATCTCCATACTACTTTCCATAGTGGTTGTATTAGATTGCAGTTCTACCAGCAGTAAATAAGTATTCCTTTCTCTCCTCATCCACGCCAGCATCTCTTGTTTTGGGACTTTTGGTAAGAACCATTCTCATTAGAGTTAGGTGATTTGCATTTCCCTGTCAAACAGTTTTTCAAGTGTTTGTTGGCCATTTAACTATTTTCATTTGAAAAGTTTCTGTTCATGTCTTTTGCCCACTTTTTATTTGGGTTGTTTGATTTCCTTGAGTTCTTTGTACATTCTCATTATTAGCCCTTTATAGGATGTATAGCATGCAAATATTTTTCTCCCATTCTGTAGCTTGTCTATTTGCTATACTGATTGCATTGTTGGCTGTGCAGAAACTTTTAAATTTAATTATGTCTCATTTATTTGTATTTGTTGTTCCTGTGATTGACTTTGGGGTCTTCTTCATAAATTCTTCTCAGGCCAATATCTACAAGAGTCTTTCCAACATATTCTTCTAGAATCCTTATAGCTTCATAACTTAAGCTTAAGACTTTTAACCATCACAAATTAATTTTTTTAAGAGGTGAGAGGTGCAAGTCTTGTTTCAGTCTGTTTTACGTGTGGCTATCCAGTTCTCCAAGCATCATTTATTGAATAGGGCTTCATTTCTCCAGTGTAAGTTTTTGCCTGCTCTGTCAAATATTAGATGAGAATATGAGGATAGTTTTATCACTGGGTTCTCTATTTGATCGATATGTCTATGTCTCTGCTTTCATGCTAATATCATGCTGTTTGGTTACCATAGCCTAATAGTATTGCTTGAAGTGTGGGTCTAGCAATGTTATATTCATCTTATTTTGTGAAAGTCCATTGTGTACCTTTACCTTTTACACCATTGTGGAATCTAAGTTTTGACCTTTAGCTTCTGGGTATTTAGGTTGCTGGTGATTCACTGTAATGGTCAGTACTGAGAATAGGATTAAGTATTTCCTGTAGAGCTGGTCTCATTTTGGCGAATTTCCCCAGTGCTTGTATATCCACAAAAGATTTGATTTCTCCATCCATTCTGAAGCTTAGTTTAGCAGGATACAGAATTCTGGGCTAAAAATTGCTTTGTCCTTTTACTGGGCATCTACCCAGAAGAAAAACATCATTTTATCATAAGGACATATGCACTAGATTATTTATCTCAGCTCAGTTTATAATCACCGAGGTGTGGAAACAACCTAAGTGCCAAAAAAACTCATGAATGAACTAATAAACCATGGTATATGTATACCCGGGAATACTATTCAGCTTTAAAAGATATATATACCATATATATATATATATATTTATAAATATGTATATATATACCATAAATATATATATATTTATAAATGAATAATCTTAATTCATAAGAGCAATTAGTCCTCTTTATAAAAAAGGATTTTAAATCATTTCTTTTTTTGAAAGATATTTGCTTTAGTGACTTATAGTATATCCACAGAGGCTTAATTATATTTTCAAAAATCATCCCTCTTAAAATATAATGAACAACATAATAACTTGGCTCTAAGTGCTCACCTTCTTCTTCAATTGGTAAAATATTGGTGTTTCTCCTCAAAGATAAAGTATCTTCCTCTTTTTCATAATTTTCTTAAAGATAAAAATATTTTATTAGTTGTATCTTAAATATATTCAATCATTTTATTTTTTCTAAACCCATGTGTTTTTTTTGAAGCCCCAGTTAAGAGTATGTTTCTTGGAGCTAAACCTCTCAATAATGATATATACTAAAAGAAAGCTCTGCTAATGGACTGAGAAGGAACACATTTCTCATGCATTTGCTTCCCCATCTTCTGGTACTATAATAAATAATATACAGGATAAACACCAAAATGGCCAACCATTTTAAAAATGAAATAGCATTTTCCAGCCAACCACTTGACTTCTACCAATAAATCTTTCCATTGATAAGCTACATGGGGATTTTATTAATTTATAAAGATGTTCACATAAAAACTGCTTATGAGTATTATTTCTATATGTACAGTTTAGAAATTAAATTCCTACAAGATAGGTATACAGAATTATCAGTGGGTCACATAAATAATCCAGGTAGAAAACTGTCCCTCTAAAAATTGTTTGCAATGGCATACAGAAGTAAAGAACCTGGAAATGACCCTGCACTGTTTCTAGTCGAGAACTGGTGACAGTGATGAAAAGGACAGATGTCTGCTTGATTCAGAAGCCCATTCCATAGTTTATGGACACATTTCTGGTTCCAGTTGATTCTATTTTTATTAAGCTTTCTCTTATTACTTGGTTGATAATAAACAGTTGAGGGTAAAAATAATCATTCTTTAAATAAATTATTTCACAATTAGAAAAAATTCTAAAAAATGTAAATGTCTAATTGAAAACCAGATTGATATGGCATTACCTTTGCCTGTTATGGCATTAGCAAGAAGTAAATCTGAGTCTTTCGCGATGTCCTCCTTAGACGTGGGCTCAGCCTCCTTCTTCGCTCCTCTCCTCATTAGTGTCAGGCGCACTGTTTGCCCTGTGTGTCGCAAAACTTCTACTGCCTGTTGATTAGTAAAGCCCTGAAGGTTTGTGCCGTCTACCTGTGATAAAAAGCGGATGTTAAATAAGGAGGTACTTGCATTACTAATGCACAGAATGCGTATTTACTACTTGTTAGTGTGAAAAAGAATGAAGAATGAGTATTCCCCTAATTGGGGAATGGGTAATAATACCCGAACACCTGTTTGGGGGCCAATTAAGGTAAAGGCACAGGAATAACCTTGGAGGGTTCTGTTAGTCTGTTTTATATGGATTCTGGGGTACCACTTCTAGAAATTATGAGCCAATAATTCTAAGATAAGGGCCAGGCTTCTGTGCCTTTTAAAACATTCTTTTGTATTCTTCACGTGAACCTGAAGCACAGTCAGGATCCAGTTTGGAAACCAGAATTATGTAGGATTAAAAGATACAGGAAAAAGTGATGGAAGAACTCCAATAAATATACCAAATGCTACTGAGAATATTAATGTGTTCCAAAATCATATTATGCCGCCTTTAAAAAGAGAAAAAAAATAAGAACAATATTGTCTTCTTTTTCATTTCCTTCTCTCAAAAAAATATATGTGATTTTCCTCATTTCCATTTCACAAATAACAAAACATTTGAAAATGCCCCAATGATCGTTCCAAAACATAGAAGTGATCATACCACCCTAACCCTGCCTTCCACAGAACACTCCTTAGGACAATACTCCCAGTCCTCGACATGGCTTAGAATGGCCTGCGCCAAGTGCCTCCACTTCCAGTCCTCACCACCACCCAGCATCACCAGCCTCAACATGATGCTGCCCACTACTCTCTGCCCCGCAACCACAGAGGGCTCACTTCCGTTCTCCTACCCTATGGCATTCCCTTCATCCCTGGGGTCTCTGCAAGTCCTATTCACTTAACCTACACTCTGGACAGCTCCCAGAGGTATTCAATCCCCAGCCTATGAGCTGCCTGCAGATTATGTAAGGAGTTTTTGATTATCTGTAGTGACAAATATTGTGAAAATTATGTACAGACTTTTTATTTGCTTATCAAATTTCATGAGTATTGATGTATTTAATATGGAGCCCAAGATAATTCTTCCCATGTGGCTCAAAGAAACCCAAAGGTTGGACACCCTTGCTAGCCCATACTTTTTCTTGTTAGTTCACTTAGAAAACACCTATAATTGCTTTAAATTAGTTCAGTAGTCATTACACAAACTGCCTTGATGTCCCAGACTGTGGCCAAAGCCCTCTTTCACCCATTTTCCCTCATAATACTTTCATAATTTTAATTTTACATTTTCAGTCATTATACAGTTGATGACTGTATACTCCAAGGTCAGGCTCTGTCATTTTCACTCACAGCTGTGTCACCAAAACATAGCATTGTCTGCACTTTAGACATTAGATATTCATCCCAAATAAAAGTATAGCGCCATTGGCTCTTATGTCAAAGATTTATTTATGTAGAAAATTACATTCTTGGATCAATAAACACAGACTTTGATGCCATATCTTTAAAAATTCATAAAATCACAGTAAGAAGGTTGGAAAAGTAGAACTGTGGAATGGCTATAAAATGGCTAAGTGTCACAGTTTTCTAAGCAAAGTGCTAGCCACAGTAGGCACTCAAATATTTACTAAATAAATAAGAATTATAAAGTCTAGATTAGTGGTTCCAAGATGGAGAACTCTTCATGAAGAGGTTTCTGGAAGAATATAATCATATTTCTAATTAAACATTTTAAAAACTCATTTCCTTTATAGATAGGAGATATAGATATGTAGGAGTATGTGTTATATATGCATACATATATAACATCTATGATAATTACATAGAATATATATAACATTTATATGAATATAGAGCAAATGGAAGGAAAGGAAGAAATGAGTAGTTTTTTTATTAATGGGGATATTCAATCAAACATCTAAGGCTGGGTGTGGTGGCTCACACCTGTAATCCTAGCACTCTGGGAAGCCGAGGTTTTTGGATTGATGAGCTCACGGGTTCAAGACCAGCCTGAGCTAGGTGAGACCCCCTTCTCTAAAAATAGCTGGGCATTGTGGCCAGTGCCTGTAGTCCCAGCTACTTGGGAGGCTGAGGCAAGAGAATTGAGTCCAAGAGTTCGAGGTTGCTGTGAGCTATGGCACCACAGCATTCTATTGAGCGAGGCAAAGTGAGACTCTGCCTCAAAAAATAAAAAACTAGAGTCTCTGATTTAGAGGATAATCTCATACTTTTGTGGGTTGCTTAAATTTTGTGTGATTCTGATCTGGACAGTAACCTGAATGCAGTGTCTCATTCTTTCTTCTTTCCCACTAACTCCACCCCACTTATTTCCTTTGGAAAGAATAACAAATATAACAGAGAAAATCCTGCAGCAGACTTGGAAACCAAAGAAGGGGTAAGGGTTCCTACGCCACTAACTTGGAGGAATTTCTATTAGAAATGGCCCGGACATGACCAGATTGAAGGTGGGCCAGATAAATTTCTATGTGTATGGGAATAGCTTATCTCATCTACAAGAATAAACCTGTAAAAATCAAACACCACCCTTTCATTAAAGGAGAGCATGCCATGGTACAGGTGGATTCTAATCAGTGACTCCAATAAATACACCAAGCTGGGCACATGCAGCAGTACAGAATTACTTGTTTGTAATGATTTCACCTCAACATGCACACACACACACACACACACGCGCGCGCGTGCACACACACAGATCTCTAACCCCAACTATTACAATAAACCCAAAAAACAAGTTTTTTGATACACAAAGGCCAAGCTCCCCATTTTGATGCTCTAGCACTGGCTTTCTTTCTGTTTTGTTCATCTCCAAATCAATCAAGTGAAACTATAATAAATGTAAACTTTCACTTTCTTTCTTGCTTTGTTAATTCCTGAATCATCTTGACAAACCTATACAAATCTCCAGTAGAATACATTTCAATTCCTATTTGTATAAGCACAGCTCTTTCTGAGAACTACCAAAGGTAACAGAATATGGAATAGAACACCACAGTCTAAAAACAGGCAAGCACACTGAGGCCTCAGTCCAAGCATCTTCCTACAAAACTGTTACTGCAATTAACAGGGAAAAAGATATTCTTTGAAACTTAAATTCAAAATAATTTAAGTTTTATTGTATTTATGAAAGTAGGGATTATAGTTACAAAGAAAAAACAAATATTTTCAAAGGAAAAAGAATAAACCTGTCATAGTGAAAACAGTTAATAAAATGTTAACTACTGCAAAAATAAAATAAGTAACTAGAAGACAGGATCATGAAAGATCCCATATCTCAGAGAAAAAGAACAAACAGATAAAAATGATCAGAGAAATTACATCATTTCTAATTAGATCAGAGACACATAGGCTGAAAGGAATTACAAGAAGATAATAAATGAGGAAAAAATAATCAATGAAATGATTAGAGTGAGAGAAACATAGTCAAGTCTACAAATCAACAAGGCACATAAAAAAAAAAACCAGACAAATTAAATAAAAACCTACTATCTATATGTATCCTCATAAATTTCTTGCATTTCCAAAATCAGGAAAAAAAAATCTATTAGTCTTTAGGCAGCCAAGACCGATGATGAGATCATCTACAGAATTTGTGGTAAAGAAATTACTAGCCAAGAATTATATACTCAGTGTAATGTCTGTGAAAATAAAGACTGCAGTTAAAATGCTATGATTACTGATATCCTATACAAGGTGAGCTGCAAAAGAGGCCACCATGCATCACTTTAGGTGGTAAAGAATTACAATTCGCACTTACTTTAGGGCATAAAATGGGTGGGTTGTTAAAAGTTGGGAGAAACTTAAAAGAAAAGATTTCTTTTTTTCAATTTTTAAATGTACTGTAAGTCTCCCCCCGACCCACTCAGGTATTTCCCTTTTGACCTCAAGTCAGAAGAGTCTTTTCAGCTGCAGAGGAGAGGAGGTAGTGGATCATATCTAATTCATCAGGAGGATAAGCAAGAAGCCTTTTGGCAGCTTTGAGAGTGAAGTAAGAGAAATTTGCTGTTACGTTGGGACCTTCTTAGCTCCCTAACTTTGAGCACAGATCAGAGGAGGACCATACACCTAAGAAATCCAAGTTGAGGTCATTTTGAAACTTCAGTACCTCTAGGATCCAAAAGAGAGAATCTATGGAATCAAACTCTAAGAAACTAGGGGCTTGGGAAGGAAGAGTCAGCTAGAAGAAAAATCCATCTGTCATTCATGAAAAGTTAAATCTAATGATCTCTAGTGAGGTGTCTCAAGAATCTAAAAAGGAACCATAAGAGACAGTTTTATACACTTGCCACACTCATGGAGCACAAAGCCATCCTACAGCAGTTCCAGTTAAAGACAATATGTTCCTTCTTCCTTCTTTCTCTTTGTTCTCACAACTTTTACACCATAGAAACCCGCAATAAAGTGAGGGAGTAAAAGGAAAGTTATGTGGAGACAGACTGGGGGGGTACACACCATATCCCTATGGCAGTCATCAGTTTATGGGCAGTCATCAATTTGTGGCCCTGATAGGCAGGAGGGAAGTTTGAAATTAGATTACTATTTAGTATGGAAAATGTTTAATTACTGAATTGGAACTGTGGGTGGTGATTTTGATTGGTCATCGTGCAGTCAGGCTATTTTGGACTGGTCTGGGTCAGGTTGAGCTGAGCTAGTATGAGAATAACACTGATTAAGACCCTGCAGGTGGGTTGTTACTAAGACCATGCTGAAGGGTTTTTTTCAAGATCTTGCAGGTGGGCTGTTTTGAGAACAGAGGTAATTAAGACCCTGGGAGACTTCCAAGAAGCAACTAATAACCCCTCGTAGTTGTGCATAAAACCCTGAAGTTGCACTTTTCATGGTGCCTGCAGTCACTAGGATGGAGCCCAGCTTGCTGTACAGGTTGTTAATAAATTCTTTCTTTTTCTCACTGAAACTTTACTTGCTCTTTTCAATTGTTTTGGCAACTACCTCAAGCCACCTACCACTCCAACAACTGGATATTTTATTCTCTAAGAATAGCCCAAGTCATGAGACTTGCCTAAGATTTCCTTCTGGGGAGAGGAAGGAATATTCCCCAGTAAAGGTTAAAAGAACAGTTGGTGAGAAGATTTTTAAAGTTGTTTAAGATTATATCCACTAAAGTCTCCTTGTCCAATGTATCTGTCATCCACAGTCAAATTGTTGAGGTGTAAGAAAGTAACAAAAGCAGAAACAAGTTTAGAAAGTCTACCAACTTGTTCTCTTCCTATGAGGTTTACTCAAAACACTTTAGCTGAATGAAAGATTAATCAGATTTCAAATTCAAAGTAAGAAAACTGTGGCATACAAGATCCAGTGCTAAACAACAAAATAAGTAAAATTCAAATCTAACCAACACTACCATAGGAATAAAACTAAAGTAAATGCTTCAAGTTCTAAGAAGATATATAAAGTTGGTATCTAATAATCTGCTTATAACAAACAAAAACTGCAAGCAATACAACTGTCCATAAACAAGGCTACTCAAATGTATCACAGTAGAGCTATATGTGAAGACTTCACCTCCTGGTTTAAAAAGTATAGACAAATATGGTACTATTTCAATATGAGAACACAAAAGGTTTTTAATTTTAAACTATAATTAACAGTTTCTATAAAAACGTTTTTAACCATGTTCAAATTTTATATTCCTTAAACTTCAAAGATAAAAATTAATCTAATATAAGTGAACATGTTATTTTCTCACATTATAATAAAGAAAAGAAAAGCTAAGGAAACAAGCCTGAATAAATATCCTTTGTCACCCCGCCCCCCAAAAAAGAAAAGCTAGAAAAAAATCTCAATGTTGAGGTTCCATGAACATGCTTAAAATGCACATAACTTCAGGCTGCAAGTTTTTCATTTGCAATAGATGTTTATTGTTTAATGTTTTAAAAATGAAGTTTTCTTAAGAAAAATATAATGTGTATGTGTTTGTTTAATGCCAGTAAAATCAAATATGTAAAAAATGCATTTTTCCATTTATCTTCAAAATTTGATGACTTGGGTTTCAAAATGTGCTTCTTACCCAATGTTAGAGGATGGTACTAGCACAAAAGAAATTAGCATAATGGAATGATCACGGATTTTTAAACTTAGACCCTGGTGCAAATTTCTCAATATCTTCATCTGTAATACCATGTTTCCCCGAAAATAAGACCTATCCAAAAAATAAGCCCTAGCAGGATTTCTATGCATTTGTTAAATATAAGCCCTACCGCAATAATAAGACCTAGTATGGAGCAGTAAGGAAGACTGGAATACCTTCTATCTGCCACAAGTCCTTTCTCCAAACCGTTTGCACTTGCACAAGTGCGTGTGTGGTAACCACGGTCACAGGCATCCTATTGTGTACCTGTGAATGGCTAGGGGAAAGGAGTTCACGCATCACTAGCGCCAGCCCCACCAACAAGGTCGGCTCCCCCTGTCAGGTTCCAGAAGAAGATGACTTAAATGTATTTGAATAAATGTAGATTACTGTATTATTTTAATAAAAATAGGACATCCCCTGAAAATAAGCCCTAGTGTGTCTTCTTGAGAAAAAATAAATATAAGACAGTGTCTTATTTTCAGGGAAACATGGTATGTAAATAAGGAAACCTTCTTTCTCAGAATTACAGTGCATGGAACATTTTATTAGGAAGTTACTTAGAAGCTGGTATTATTATTAAAAGTGCAAAGAAATGAAAATACACATAAACCCCCCCAGGCTTTATGAGAGCAGTTTTTGTTCAATATAATCACATTCATGTTACATGTAAGTGAAAGTCACTGAAGCCTAAATCAAGTGCCCCAGTTAGCTCTGGACCTTCTTTCCCACAAAAAGAGTCAAGAGGTCAGTTCAGACCCAACAGTACCACAGAAAAGTACATAGTAGTAGAATGAGGTACAATGACAGCAAATTCTCTACATACTATCCCACAAAATGAAGAACTCTAACATCTTCATAACGTGTACTACAGATACCACAATAAAGAGGAACAATAATAGGGGAGAAATATTAGTTGGAACAACTTGGAAAACTTGGCTCCTTAGCACACTCGACCTAACTTGCCAAGCCCCTCTCTAAATGCCTTTACACATTAAGGGAAAATTCCAGTCTATCACCAAAGTCACAGAATGTGACAAGCTACGTCTGACACTTTTCCTTATTTATATCTTTATTTAATAATTTTTACCAATTTTTATCATAATTCTATATATCTTTGATAATGGATCATTGAATATCAAACTAAAAAGAATGAGTATATGATTTTAATGACAAGTTTGGCCTAATTTTTGAAAAACACAACTTTATGTTTGTCAAATAATTGTTACATAGAATAGCAACATATAAAATGAAAAAAAAAAATTGCTCTATTTGCCCTGTCCCTGTTATGCTTATAGAGAAACCCCACAAGTCCACAGAATATAATTTGTAAAACAGTAATTTACAACAAAACTGTTTGAAGTTATAAAATAACAGTTCCTTAAAATAGTAAAAATACTATATTATATCATAGTTCCAATAGCTGCTACTGTCAAAACAAAAAACTGAACAAACAGACAAAGACTGCAGTTGTGAAAATGCAACTGAGTGGGAAAGACGTTACTAAAAATATCTCCACAGACCACAAGATGGTGATATTTCCCACAAAATTAATAACTACCAAAAGCATTGCATGATGCTCATCCAGAATTTGAGGTGCTTCTAACTTTAGCAGAAAAATGTTGCTAAAAAATAAAATTAAAAATCAGATGATAATGAAGACACGTGATTTTATTGACGGCAAGAAAACAATTCAGAAAAAGGATGCCTTCTGTCTGACTCAACAATTTCCTTCATCATCAACCTGGCCTAAGGAAAATTATATTTGACATTCCACTTATATAAAAATGAAGATAATGGCAAAATTGGAGATAAGGTATAGAGAGACTTTCAAATATGTAATTGTTTTAGGGCCTCAATAAATATCTAATTAATTATTAAACTACCAAGTATTTTAAATGAAGTATTCATTAGTTCTCCTAAAAATCATTAAAAAAAAGTTTTCTTATCCCAATTTTTTAGGTCAAGAAACTTGCTAAATGGTTAAACATGAAATTATCTCCACACACAGGAATTTCACTCCTAAGTATACAATGAATAAAAATGAAAACATACATCCACATATCAATGTGTGTAAGAATGCTCAGAGCAGCATTTTCCATAATAACCAGAAAGTAAAACAGCCCAAACGTGCATCAACTGACAAATGGGTAAATAAAATGTTGCATATGCATACTAAGAAGTATGCGATAAAAAGAAATTAAGAACTTAACACATGCTAAAAGATGGCTGACCCTTAACATCGTGCTAAATGAAAAACAGTCTGCCACAAAAGACCACATTTTGTATAATGCCATTTACAAAAAATGTCCAAATAGGAAAATCTATGGAAACAGCATAGTTTACTAGGATTAGGGGAATAGAACAACTGCTATTAAGGATTGAGTTTCTTTCTAGTAATGAAAGCGTTTCTTAAATTGATCTGTGGCAATGAATGCACAATTCTGTGAATATGCACAAAGCTATAATAGAATTGTACACTTTAAATGGATGAATTGTATGATATGTGAATTATATTTCAATAAAGTTAATTTTTTCAAAAAGCTTTTTAATAATAAGGTAACTTAGGGGAAAAAGAATTAGCTATACTTTTGATATTTAGTTCAGCATCAGATACGGATTTAGATGCTCCATTGTACGTCCATGTATTCATTCTTTCTTCCCTCAAAATAAAAAAGGTACAATGGTTAATTTCCACTGTATGATTAAATGGAGATACCTGGAGGCAGCTCATTGCCTGCATATAACCAGAAGTTGATTTTTAGATTTCAAGAGGTCAAGAGGTGTAGGTAGGAGGAGTTTCACAGAATAAAACCCAAGAAGACTCAGGGAGTTATCATGTAGATTCAAAGGGCAGAGATAAAAGACTTCTTTATCCACTTAAAAAATATATTGTGGTCAATAACACAAAACTTATGATCTTAATCATTTTTTTCCCTATGTTGCCCACGCTAATCTTGAACTCCTCAGTTCAAGTGATCCTCCTGCCTTGGCCTCCCAAAGTGCTGGGATTAGAGGTGTGAGCCACTGCGTACAGCCTCATCTTAATCGTTTGTAAGCACACAGTTTAGCAGCATTAACTATACTCACATTGTTGTGCAACAGGTCACAGAACTTTTTCATCCTGTGCGGTATTGAAACACTATACCCACTGAACAACTTTCCATTGCCCCTCTCCCTGTTCCCCCACAATCACCTACTTTATGTCCTTCTAAGTCTGACTAGTTTCAATGCCTCACATAAGTGGAA
>NW_003852401.1:14177167-14212945 GCF_000181295.1 Otolemur garnettii | reverse complement strand
TTTTGTGACTAGTTTATTTCACTTAGCATAACGTCCCCAAGGTCCATCCATGTTATAACATGTGATAGGATTTCCTCCTTTCTAAAAACTGAGTAACATTCCATAGTATGCACATGTCACGGTTTGTTTATCCCTTCATAGACGTTTGGGTTGCTTCCAGGTTTGGCCATTGTGCATAATAATATACAGATAACAACAAGTCCTCTATTTTACACTCCTACTTTTTTTTACTATTATTAAGATCTCAGCACAACAAGAGACTAAACTAGGCAGAAATAAATAGCTATTAAGATTAATTCGTATTTCTTCCCCAAGATGTCTTCCAACTAATATTAATGTATGTTTGGGAAAAAAGAGATCTCAAAAAAGTTTAAGAAATACTAAGATTAAAAAGTTACACAATTTTTTCTACTATGGGACTCCTTGGTCTTCTAATTTTTCAGCGTGTACTATGAATCCCTAAGAGATCATATTGTAAGCAGTTTTTTTTTCTAACCTTATTTGACCAGGAAGCATTTGGTACAGGCAGAGCTTCTTAAATTTGTGCTCCAGGGAAAAGTTTGGGGAGCCCAATATCCACTAAACACTGAACTGAAAGGTGAAGTCTTTCACACTCAGCTTTGAATAGCCATATGTTTAAAACATACACATGTTATTACTACAATAACAATGTGGTCTTGACCTAATTAAGAGGGGCTAGATTTCTCTCTTTCATTCTTACACCTTCTTAGGGCTGAAAGAAGCCTTGGTCATGGAGACAACAATGATAATAATATCATTCTTCCAATTAAAAAAAAAAAAAACACATCCAAATTCAGATACACTAAAGGTAAATCTGGTCTTTACTTCAGAGTGTCTCTAAGTAAAATGAAAGTATAATAGTAATGTAACAAATTTATTACAACCAGTAATTGGAAATATCAGAAATTATTCAAGCAAGAAGTCTTCCCTTTTTGGATTGAGATCAGCAAAGCTTCTATCCAATACTCTTATTTTATTTCCACCAAAAAGAAAGAGCAATTGTAATGAGAGTCTCAAGTCACCAAAGCAAGCTTAAATTAATACAGAACTAACTGTAGTTCTCAAAATCAAGTAAACAAGGAGATGCGATGTTCAACCATGAAAATTAAAAAGGAATTATAAAAATGTGTAACTTACTGCTATAATTTGATCACCAATTTGAATTCTTCCATCATGTTCAACAGCACTGCTCTTTGTAATGCTCTTTACAAAGATTCCGGAAGGTTCTAAGATTAGAAATAGGTTAGTTTTCACTATTTACAAATACTATCCACTCTCCATTCTCCAACTACAAAACCCTAATTTTGAGTAAATTATATCTAAGCTAATGACACAAACAAAACCTCTAGTAGAAACTTAGGCTAGAGAATAAGGCAATTATTTTGTTTTTCCTGTCTTAAACACAATATCACGGACACCCACCTACATCAAATTATACCTAAAGAAGTTTTAAATAAGTTTACCTAGCAATCTGAAAACACGTAATGTTGATTTGCTATTTTGTAATACATTAAATATTAGAGATAATTACCACGTTTTAAACATTTCAGTGCTTTAAATTACCTAATTTTTTATCTCCAATATAACCAGCAATGGTAATTCCTAATCCTTGGACATTTTTAGTGAGTTCTACATCAAATGTCTCACTTTCTTCACTTTTCTGAGTAGAAGCGTCAACCTAAAATAAAATGGATAAATATACAAAGAAATAAAAATGTTAAAAAATCAAGGTAAGTTCAATAAACCACAGTTTTCATTTAGGAATAATATGACATAATAAAGTGTCAGAGAACCTACTAGAGAGTAACAGTGAAGACTGCTCCATTAGTCATGATGACACGGACTGAGCATCACAATTTGGTTAGAAAAGAATATCAGGATAAAGAAGAATCAGCCCTTTATCCCAGAGATATTTACTGTTCATATATACTAACTTTTAAAAATAAAATAATTCCTTATTAACAAACTCTATTTTCAGAAATGGATCATCTTCATTTCTGAAGAACTCAGGATGCAGGACAGTTGAAAAAACTCAAGTATTGAATTCACATCAACAAATTCAACTTTAGGGCAGTGCCTGTGGCTCGGTGAGTAGGGTGCTGGCCCCATATACCAAGGGTGGCAGGTTGAAACCTGGCCCCAGCCAAAACTACAACAACAACAAAAATAAATAAATAAAACAAATTCAACTTTAAATGTAGAAAGACAGCATCACTCTGCTCAACCGTCTACAAAGAAAAGAGGAACAACCACAGGTCCAGCTACCACTTACTGAGCAGTTTCTTATGTAACACACACTTGACATGTCTTAATTCATTATTCCTTATAACAAACCCATGACGTGGGTATAATTATTATATCTCCCTGAGGAACATAAACTTATCCAAGAACAAAGAGCTAGCAATCTAGTAGAGGTAAAATTCAGATCCAGATAGTTTGGGTTGCAGACCCTTTGCTCCTAAATGACTAGTGTTTAAAGTCCCAAAGAGAGTACGGGGCCATGATGCCTACGTTCTAGTTTCTATTATTGTCTTAAATTTATAATCAATTTTAATGCCATTAGTGTGACTTAATCTTTCCTGCAGATAGTTTAGTCATAGGAGGATGTTCTATTTTAAAAACCAGTGAAATGCATTAATGAAGTATTTTAAATTGTCCTTTTTTTTTTTTTTTTTTTTGTAAATTCAGCCTTTACCATGACAAGCCATTTGTAAGGAAAGTATGCCTTTCTGCGCTGGCATGCTGTACTCTTGGAATGATAGATGAAACTGGGTTTCTCAGATGTCAGCTTTCTCTAACATGGAGAATTGTTATTAATTGCTTGCTGGACTGAAGAGCAAAGCTCCCTAAAATTAAGCTTTCGTGGACTGATACTATATGTCATCAATAAGCTGTTAGTACTATGTATTGACGTGGTATCAGCAGATTCTACAAAGAACTCTAAGAAAGGCACAACAACATCAAGGTTACAGGTTCTAATGGACATCTAGGTTGGGATCGGCTGATTATATTTTTTAATTTGCTTTAAACAGACTCTGGCTGTATCTCACTGATAGTCCACCTAAATAAGATATAATTTTACAGTAAAGTTTTATTTTTTTCATTGCACATAATTATCTGTGCAAACTTAGCAAAAGTTTAGATAATTACAAGAAAATGACAGGATGAAATCTGCTTCAATTGAAACAAATGTGTTTTCTATTTTTACTAAGACTTATGCAAGTGCTATTTTAGAGGGTGGCAATTTGACTATCGAATGGTTTTAAAAGGGGCACAAGCTTCAGAAATGATGATATGCACAGAATAGATATTTTTCTAAGCTTTCAATTATATCAAGTGGTTTTCGGTATTGCATTCATTTATATATCGCTGAATACAATGTTTTGTTTACCACAAAAGAATGCCATTTAAACAGTTTCATAAACACGCTTTCTTTTTTCTCTTTGCAAAAAATAGCAACCAAATTCAATCCTAAAAAACAACAGAATCATGGAAATTTCAAGTGTTCTAATAAAGTTTTAAAGGGCTTGTGGAGGAGGTTAGGACATTAAAAAAGAATTTGTAGCAAGTACTTAAAAAACTTTGATAGAATAATTCTTGAATGTTTTTATATCTACAGGAAAGGAATACAGGACTAGCATTTGCCATAAAGTTTTTCTAGACATTGGGCCTAATTATCTTCTTAAATGTTTAAGAGAATTCTCGATAAAACCATGTTGTTATTTTATCCACGGATGTCTGGTGAACCACTACTTTCCAATAATTTGTACTTTCCCAACTTCTTTCATATCAAGTTAAGGACAAAGATGTAATGCTATGACTATGAATAAAGCTTTTGTTATAACACCAAAAGCCAAACTTTTGTTTAAAAAAAGTCATATAACTGGATCAAGAATAATGCTACTCATTATAACATAGTTCTAAGACAGATCTTAAGACAATAATAATGAAAAGTTTTAGTAACCCTTATTCATTCCCATCAAGCTCACTCTACTCTTCAACCTCCAAATAAATGAAACAAACACACAAAAAAGAAAACTGTTGACAAAAAATGATTAGAACCACGACCCATCTTACAGAAGCCCTTCCAATTAAGGGAAAGATAGAATTAAATACTTAAAACTATTATTTAAAATATTATCGATACTTCAAAACATTATCCTCATAAATGCTCTGCTTAGAGAAAACTGTAAAATAATAATTAGCATTTTTAGGCAACCTATTTTTTATGTTTTATATGTTATTCTTGATTAATAAAATGTTAGTAGTCTTGAAGTCCCTACATTTGAATTTCATTCCATTATTTGGAACCAAGATGTCAACATTAATAAGTCTAGTTTCTACATGAATATCACTGTCATCTAAGTGCTATTTTCTCTGATTTTCACATAAACTATTTTATCTACTTACCCGCATCTCTGGTGTGGAAGATGGGGATGAGGAGCAGGTAATGCCCAAAGAGTTGGGTGCTGCATGTTCTTCTATGGCGCCTCTTGCAATCATCAGTTTAACTCTATTTCCACATTGCCTAAGGACCTGTGCTACTTGCTCACTGCTCATTCCTGCTAGATCTGTGTCACCAATCTTTAGAATGTGGTCTCCACTGCATAATCGCCCGTGCTAAATAAAAAGAAGTTGAATAAACCATTTTTATAATAACTGAATCAGAGATATCATAAATGAAGGAAAATGATTAATAAAAATGACAATGGTATGAATTACCAATCAGGGGCATTGAACATGTTCTTGTAATATTAATAGTCTTCTGAAACATCCTAGCATCCTATGTGAAATAAGTATATGAAATTCGTAAATATTCCCTAAAATCAATAATTAATACAGATTTTCCATTTTTATTTTTACATATAATATACAAGAAAAAACGTTTCTTGTAATTTTTGTAAGGTACAGAAAGAAGAAGATTCTATTAAGCAAACATGAAAAAAGAAGTCATTATGCAAATACATATTACTCAAACTGTGGTATGAACCACAAGACAGCACTGTATTAATATCATGATTTCATTACTGGCCATCTCAGTTATAAAGGTCTCAAATGAACTCACTTGCAGCTGAAATCCTTGAGAGATAAAAATCCAGATAGATGTAGGGAGTAAAAAGCAGTTTTATAAGGCTGTACACAAGAGGTGCCCAGTAAAACTTTCTCCAATGATGGTGCAGTTTTGCACTGCCCAATGCTGTAGCTACTTGCAGCACATTGCCATGGAGAACTTGAAATGTGGCTAGTCCAACTGAATTTGTAACTTTATTTAATTTTAATTAATTGAAAAAGTGGCATGGGCTAAGCAGCTACAGTATTAGAAAGTATAGCTCTACGCAGCAGATGAATTGCATACATATCCACTAGCTTGTCACTGTGGTTTTCATTTGGCACTGATAGATGCTGGCTAACGTTGAAAAGAAGAAGAATGTGCATGCTACTGTGTTACTATTAATACCGCTAATGACAAAATTAATCAAGTTTTTCAATTATGAATATGGAAAGTGTTTGACCAACTTGACTTCTACCCTAGTTTTAAGTTCAAAGGCACAAGCAAAATAACAGCTTTATAAACAAAATTTTACATTCCAGGCAACAGTTCTATAAAGTGGCAAAACCTATAAAATTAAAATATAAATCATAATCGATGTACTAAATATTTTCTCACATATAGCACAACAATGTTACATATCATAAATAGCAATGCTTCACTGAACTACTCTGAGTGATAAAGAGAGGCCATACTTCATATACAAAGATAATACCAACGACCTATTACTAAAGGAACAAGTTGAATCTTCTTTTTTCTCTCAGTAATATATTTTTCTCATAATATTCTGTGACTATAAAACAGTCTAGGTTTGCAATATTATTTATGATCATAGAACAAAGGGCTACTACCCATACAATGATCAAAATCATAACCTTGGTTTCAGTCTGTAGTTCCAATGAGTGCTAAGTTAAGCTCACAGTCTATAACTGTAACTTAAAATAATTGTCCTTCTTCTTCATACTATCTTTTGTATTTTTTTTTTTAGAAGCAGAATCTCACTATATTACCCAGACTAGTCTCCAACACCTGGGCTCAAGCAATCCTCCCACTTCAACCTCCCATGTCCACTACAGACACAACCCATCACACCCAACTTCAACATCCCTTTTCAAAGGTAATCTCTCTCCAGGTTTAAGAGAATACTTCAAGGACAGCCAGTACAACAAAAGATTTTAATTAGGTTTCTTTGACATTATTTAAGGCCAAAGTTTCTTCTCTCCAACAAAAAAGTAAAAGGTACAGCCATACTTGAAACAGCATTAAAGACCAACTGGAGCCGCATACCTGATCAGCGACTCCTCCCGGCAGAATGGTTTTCACTATCACACCAGTTGCTTTTCCTCCTATGATGCCAAATCCCAGACCAGATCCATCATTGACTAATTCAATGGTTTCCACATGCTGCCAGTGAACCTAAACACAAAGCTTGTATATAACTTTGTAAAAATGTACAGAACACTACAATTTTATATTACAGTAGAGATTTTTGTGATTATATTTTGTTATCAAAATTAAATAATCAAACTCAAAAATGAGCCCTAACAATGTCCCTTTCATTTCATATATTTCCTTTTCAGCAGAATGTCACTGCTATTGATAAAATCATTCTAAAGATGATTACATACTGCGTCAATACGTCATCATAATGACTGCATTTCACCAGTCAAAGATAGGCACTCATTGTAAGATCTTTGGTAGGACTTCTAACAGAACAACAAAAGATCAAGGTTACAGGGGAAAAACGGTCATAGGGTAAGAATCTCTTCAGCATAATCCTACCTTCAGGTAGGATTCTACATTAGATGACTTATTAAAGTCACTGACAGCTAACTGTAATGATATAATTGCATAATTTATAAGGCAAAATCAAGATAATTCCTGTCTACAAAGTCAATTTTGTTAAAAGACTAACTTTTTTTTGAAGGAATGCTATCAAATGAAAAACTATACAAAGAAAATTAAAGGTCATTATAAAAGCTAGAAATTTCATTATAATTCAATCAAAACTCCTGGTTCGGAAGAGATTAAAGAGTACACAGACAAAAACTCAAGAAGTACAAAGAACCTATGGAATTGGAAACTTGGAGATATCCAAAAAGAACTAGAAAAACAGGTTCTGTTCCTTCTGAACATTTTAGGTACTCACGGGATTAGAGTGAGCTGAGATCGTGCTGGCCGCCGATGGAGAACGGGAAACTATGGGGCTGACGAACTGAGGCAACGAGCCTCTGGCAATAACTATCTGGACAGTGTCTTTGGCCTTCTGCAGGATGCTGATAGCCTGCTGATGTGTAATCGTCTGATCAAGTGCCTGTCCATTGATAGCAAGGATCTGATCAGTTTCCTTCAATCTTCCATCTCTATCAAGGATGAAAACGGGGGAAAAGCCATGTGATACTCTCAAGGAAATGACAGATTCTCTGGCATGTATGCTCAGATTATTTTAAGTCTTATTTTTAATTACCAAATGTTATATGCTTATTCCTATGTTCCACATTCTAAAATTTATGCTTTGGTTCCAGGTGATCAACTTTCTTAAGGTAATCCTACTGCTACCCCTAATAGCCCCTAATCAACCCCTAGACAACCCCTTGCATTTAAAAGCACTCTTTTTATCAGCTACCCAATCAACCAATGCATTATATCTTGGATGGTTCTATCTTCTAAAAATGAAAAGGCATATTGCCTATAAAGTTGGCCCTCTGATTCTGTGGATTCCACATCCATGGATTCAAGTAATAGGGGAATGAATATATTCAGCAAAAAAAGAGAAAAATAATGCTTAATAATAACAAATAACAAATAAAAAACAATCCTCTTTAACAACAAGTCACATAGCACTTACAGACGATAAAGTCTATAGGAAGATGTTCATAGGTTATACCAGTGGTTCTCAACCTTCCTAATGCCACGACCCTTTAATACAGTTCCTCATGTTGTGGTGACCCCAACCATAAAATTATTTTCATGGCTACTTCATAACTGTAATTTTGCTACTGTTATAAATTGTAATGTAAATATCTGATATGCAGGAGATATTTAGGCAACCCCTGTGAAGGGGTCGTTCAACCCCTCAAAGGGGTCAAGACTCAGAGGTTGAGAACTGCTGGCTTATACACATATAGCTCTAATCAAAAAGAACCCATTTAATAACAATGAAAATAATGTTCTACTCAAATGTTTCTTTCCTTATTAAAGTGCCATTAAGTTAGGACTATATTTAAAGCTATTTTCATTTCAGAGAATTTTGGTTTTTATCAAAACAACATTAATGACTTCTAAAAACTGTTCAGTAACAGATTATGTTCAGTTTGTTTGTTTGCTTCTTTTGTTTTTATTTATTCCCCCATAATGTTCAAACCTTCAGACTGTGTATCAAAAAGACGTGAGGGTACCGATCTCACCTGTGAGCCACACTGCCCTCTTGTATCTCTTGCACAAATATTCCGAGCTCTCCTCTGTTTTCACTCCTTAATCCCACAACACTAAACCCAAGGCCTCCACATGGAGGTTTGAGGAGCTCAAAAACCTCTACGTGGCGACCCTGTTCAGGAAATAAAACAAGAAAGAAAATTAAAACTTAATGCAGTAACAGTCATATGACTAGTAGTATTACACTGCTTTTTAAAAGGCAAAAGATTTGGCTCTGCACCTGTAACTCAGCCACATAAACCAAAACTGGCAGGTTCAAACCCGGCCCAGGCCAGCTAAGCAACAGTGACAACTGCAACAAAAAAATAGCCCGGCGTTTTGGCAGGAGCCTGTAGTCCCAGCTACTGGGGAGGCTGAGGCAAGAGAATCGCTTAAGCCCAAGAGTTGGAGGTTGCTGTGAGCTGACACCACAGCACTCTACCCAGGGCGACAGCTTGAGACTCTGCCTCAAAAAAAAAAAAAAAAAAGAAAAGAAAAGAAAAAAGGCAAAAGACTTATATGACCTGAAGAGAAACCAGAGTATACATTTTGTAAAAAAAAAAAAGTTGAAAAATTTTTCCAAAGATAAGTTTTAGCACTCATGGCATAGAGTAGGAAATTTTATGTGTCTTAAAGAATATTTCTAGAATTGATGGCAATACACAATACTCAATTTAAATTGTGATATTTAAAAAAGTATAACTGAAAAAATCGCTGAGCCATTTAAACTCACCCAAATTTGACTTCTTTTTCATTGCAATTTTTTTCAGATGTTATACACTGATGTCACTATATTCTTTATGCAGACCTTGATAAGATATTATAGACTTTATCATAAGTGACAGGAAGAAACATTCTTACCTGGGCCATATTTTTGATCAGCTGATCAAATTCATCACAAGCAGGTTTCCCATTGACATGTGGAGTGCCAGACCCTGTAAGTGCTTCCAGATTCCCATTATTGGATGATAATAAAAATGATTCACTTTGCAGCGCAGGAATTACAGCTGGGCTGAGATGAGAAAGGTGGGCATATTCAATATTGGAAGTTCCCGAAGTTGCACTGTTTACCTAAGAGTAATACAAAGACTATTAATAATTTTGACATCCCATAAACTATTTAATAGCAAATATCGCAAGAAGGGTAATAATGAAGTACACATGAAATCTCGAAATGTCCATTACTTCAAGGAGAAAAAATAGAAAAATACATAAAAATGCATAAATACTAAATGGCAGTGCTATTATTAGAAAAATAGAAAACTACCTCCCCTACTCATATTCAGGGTACTCATGAAAATACATAAATATTCACATCCATAAGCACACATTTGTCCCCAGCTCCTAGGAAGTAACCTCTACACTCTCAGAGTTTCCCAAGTGATAGGATATCGTTATTATTCATGGCAGATCACAAACTGTGAATCTAACTTTAATCATATGGGCAATCAATCATGAACATGTCTATGAAACAACACCCCAATAAAAACTCTGACCACCAAACTCAGGTGATCTTCCTGGATGTGTAATATTGTCCTGCCACCACATATACATTTCAGTCAAGAATGAACCACATATGATGGCAATCCCATAAGATTATTAGGAAGGTGAAACATTTCTATCACGTAGGGCCATCATAGCCATAATATCGTGGTGCTATACATTACTTAGTGCATAGTGCACCGTGTTTGTGGTGGTGATACTGACTAAATAACCTACAGTGCTAACGTTTCCCCATTGTTTTAGAGTGTATCCTTCTATTTATTTAAAAAAAAAAAAAAACTAACTACAAAACAGCCTCAGGCCCGTCCTTCAGGAGGTTTCCGGAAGAAAGCACTGTGATCAGAGAGGATGACAAGCTCCACGTTTGTTACTGCCCACAAAGATCTTCCAGTGCGACAAAAGGTAGAGGTGGAGGATGGGGACAATGATGATCCCCACCTGGACTGGTCAGGCTAATGTATGCCTTCGTGTCTTAGTTTTTAGCAAAAAAGTTTAAGAAGTGAAAGAAAAAAGTAATTTTAAAATAGGAAAGCACCTGTAGAATATGGATATAAAGAAAACATTTTTGTATTGCTATATAATGTGTTTGTGTTTTAAGGTAAATGCTATTTCAAGAGTCAAAAGTTTAAAACAAACTAAAACCTTTAAAAAGTAAAAGTTAACAGTTAGCTACTAAGGTAAATTTATTATTGGAGAAAGGATTTTATATATTTAGTGCAGCCTAAGTGTAGGGTCTGTAAAGTCTACAGTAACGTACAGTAATGCCTTTGCCTTCACACTCACGTACCACTCCTCACTGATTCACCTAGAGTTCTACCAGCTCCCCTTACGGTGTGTTTTATAAAAGTAGACCATTTTTTACCTTATATACCATTTTATTCCTTTCCAAAAGTTAGATATGATTAAATCACAAATATAATTCATTGTATTTCAATTGCCCACAGTATTTAGTACACTAATGTGATGTATGTCCTTGTAGCCTAGGATCAATAGGCCATACCATACAGCCTGGGTGCGTAGGTGGCTACACCATCTAGGTTTGTTTAGGTATACTCTATGTTCCCATAAGGGCAAAATTGTCTAACAATTCATTTCCCAGAATGGGTCCTAGTCATCAAGTAATGTATGACTATACTCCATTTATACTGTCACATGTGGATTCTGGAAGGATAACACTTCCCCACAAAAATGAAAGCCTCAGGTTGAGCTCCCCACCCCCATATCCTGTGCTATGCATCATTTTCCTTGGCTATCCTTGTCTATAACCTCTCCCTGTAATGGACCATAACCATGATGATAATGGATTTCAGTGAATTCTCTAAGACCTTCTAGTGAATTAGAGAACCAGAGTGGTTTGCGGAACTGCCCAAACTTGCAGTTACCCTCAGAAGCAATGGTGGTCTTGTGTAAAGTTTCTCCTTTAAGTTTGTAACTGGACCTTAACTCCTTGCAGTTGATGTCAAAAGTGTTAGGCAGAGCTGTCAGTCTGGAGGACTGTGTCCTCCAACTCTGTAGCCTGGCTAACCCTAGGTACAATGACATAAGCAACAAGAATGAAAACAATCATTCCATTTTTGCAAAGATTCCACAATTACCTGTGCATGCGTGTTATAAAGAGCTCCAAGTTAAATCTAAATAATAGATAAAACAGTGTAGTCAATCCTAATTTCATATTTCTGTAAGATGTCTGAAATGTGACTTTTTATCTATAATTATTTATCAGAAAGACTGCATCAATGATGCTTTTGGATCACTCTCTCACCTAATTTCCTTGTACTCTGTCCCTCATCCACTTTGTTCCATCTATACTGACCTCCTTATTGTTCCTCAAACTGCCAAACTACTCACTACCAGCCAGGTACATCCTTCACCCAGTATCCACACACCCACTTCTTTATTTCACTCAGGTGTGCTCAACCTCATTGCAGAGAAACCCCCCTTGGCAACTCTATCTAGAACAGCATCCCACCCATAGGCTCCATGAACTTGCCTGACCTGTTTCTCTTCATGACACTTGTCACCATCTGACATATCCCTTGCTGTCATGGATCTTCAGTGGAAACACATTCAAATGTAAAATTCCCTAGTGAAGAAACTGACTAATTTATTTTCTTCTGTCTTCATTCTCTAGAACAGTACCTTGCACAAAGTTGACCTTCAATACTCATTTGAAGAATAAATGTTTATGTATTAATCTATTAAAAAAAACTATTCTGATCCAATCTCCCAAACAACTCTCCAAGTACTATACCACTATCTCAATTTTATAAATGATGAAATTATACAGCATCACATACCGAGGTTGCCTGTGACCTAGATTTTATTCATTGTGGTGTTCCTGTCATCTTTGTACACAAAGCATACAGTCATTTGAAATATCATTTCTGGAAGTAAGACAAGGTAAAGAGCCTTCATTTACAGAGCTATCAAAGTATTTCCTCGTATGTAACCAATCCATATATAAGCGTTTATTATGCATCCTTAAAAATAAAACAGAAAAGTCATTAAGTCACCAGTAACCCAATCATCATATTGGCTATCTACAATCATGGACTAAAAAAGAGATTACTGTGTTGAAAGAAGACTTTTGGGAATCCTTTCAAATGCTTATTTTAAAATCTACAGCAGGCATGATCAATTATTATTTTTTCAAAAACAAGCTTCTATGCCAAAATTGATTTTTTTTATCCTGAGCCATAGCAACTTCAGTAAAGTCTGCCAGCAGAAGATACACCACTCAGGTTGAAGCAGATGGCGTAATGAAATTTGTGACAGGCTGAGGATCCCACATACCAGGACCTAAGGGCTATGGTATGTGTGCATAGGAAAAAATATTTGGACTTCTGCTGCGGTAAGCCAGTGAACAAATCACATTCTGAGAACAGAGAGTCTGTCTTTAAGAAATTCATGTAAAGCAGAAACTCTGATATTATGGAAGACTGGGTATGAAGGCATTCCAAAGTAAAGTTAGGGAGAACAGAATAGGTACAAAGTTGCAATATAAAAATTTCATGAAAGTATTTAACATCACTCATCTTCTCATAATTGACACCAAAATACTTTTAAAGATGTGACAAATATTAATGACCCCCTATTCCTTTTCCCTGCTCTTGAAATCTATATAAACGTAAATGCAAAGGTTACCAAGATAACATATTTAAAAATTATCATTATACCATCGTATGAAAATTTTATTTTTAAGTTTACAAATTTATATGCATAAAAAAAGCACAAAGACAACTTTTGACTCTGCTATAATTGTTTATTAAAATGGCTTCTTAAACTATAATCTCTTTGAGGAGCCCGAATGGCTCTTATTTGCCTTGAAAGGTCAGCTTATAGCAGACTCACTATTAATGTATAATGATTCCCATCTTTGGTTTATAGAATATAAAATAAACAGAAGAAAACACAAATATCTGGTCATTTTTATAATAATCTGTATAATTTAAGGAAGTTACTAGTAAATGAGCAAAAGTTACCAAACAATTACCTGTTCTCTGTTTAACTTCTGGCTGAGTATTTCAATTTAAAAAGGACTTTTCTATGCTTAGTAAATAAACATATTAATTTATGGATTTCAATTGCTGCCATTACCTAAAACATAACCTAAATAAATACTATGCAAATTATTCACTTAAAAAGTTTGTAAATTCTTTGAGAAAGGGCAGGCTAACACACCCTTCCTTATTTAGAAGTATAAGAGAGGCCCTTTTATAAGATGCAGTCTGGTTATTGGCTCAAATACTCCAAAACGTCAGATAAAGCAGAAATCATAACAAATGAAAAATATATAACTGAAGCACTTTATTTTAACTTCCACTGTATGTGTATTCACTCCTAAATTTCTTAAGACAGGGGACCTCAAACTTTTTAAACAGGGGGCCAGTTCACTGTCCCTCAGACCATTGGAGGGCCGGATTGCAGGCCCTGGGATGAGTCGGCTGCTAAGCAGGACAGGCAGGTGCAGCAAAAACATTCGGCGGGCTGGATAAATGTCCTAGGCAGGCCGCATGTGGCCTGCGGGCCGTAGTTGGAGGATGCCTGTGACTTAATATATGGATAAGATCTTCTTGAATAGAGGCCTAACTGGGAAATTCCTTCCTTGTTTGTTGCATAAACCACCTACATGTAAAATAGCATTATTTTTTATTTCAGTCGCTTTTACTTCACTCTTCAATACTGAATGGGGTTCTACCTTGCCCTTTCCCAAATAATTTGCAAGCTTTTAAATGGAATATTTTGCATAATATTTATTTAGGTTATGTTTTAGGTAAGGTCACTAGTTAAAATCCATAAATTAATATATGTCTACTATAAATATTATATATATATTTACTCTTGAAGGTGGAACAAGAGTTTAGACACTGGAGAGACAATTTCATTGAAGAGTTCTTCCAGATTTTTATAAGTCCTTTCCCCAATGTTTTAAATTTGGATCAAACATAATTAACAATTTCACCAAAAACTACTTTTCCAATTCATCTATATAGTCTTTCAAAAGAACTGAAATAGGTTTTCATAGGGAAAAAAGATGCTTGTCATAAATTTTTATACAATAGTCATGTGACTATCAAAATAATAAAATGAGTTTCTGATAGATGCACAGTGAGCTGGCACGAGCTCAGGAGGAACCCAGGCTGGAGAGCACCTGAGCAGACGGTTCAGTGTCATCAGGGGAGGTCACGTGCCGTACAGGAGAAATTACTCGTATCTTCTCAGCTAGTAAATTACTCACCTGTAGATGTGATAGAGAGCTGCTTCTGTAACAGCAGCAAGAGAGTAAACAAAATTTCTCTTTGGTTCTGTATACAGTTAGGTTTACCCTGCAGGAATAGCTAAATCAGAATGGTCTTTACACGGAGCTCCAATGTGTATAGGAGCTGCTAAAAAGTTTTTTAAAGATACCAAAAAGAAGCCAAAGCTTCTGGCATTTTCTACTGATGAGAAGCAAAATAGTTAAGTCCAGTGCACAGGGGAGGAGAAGGGAGCACACAGAGCGTGAATGCGGAGGCATCTCGGAAGCCGACAACACAGCACAGCACAGCAGAGGAACACAGGCGAAGGCCAAACCAGGAAGAAAGTCCTAAAACCACTAGAGCAAGGAGACATGTCATCTTCAAAGACAACAAGAGCAACAGCTGACTTCTCAACAAGAACAATGAAAATCAGACGTTAACAGAATAATTTTTAAAAAATTAATAAAAGGAAACACCTGACAACCTAGATTTTCACAACACACATATATATAAACACACAAGCACATGTGCAAAGTGTACACACACACACAGTCATCTCATATTTGTACAAAGAAAAGTCCTAAGTAAAGTCTTAGACAGAAAAGAAAATTATCCCAGATAGAAGATCCCTACTTAGAAAAGACTGAAGAGTATAAAGGGGGGTTAAAAATGTGTATCAGAAGGAATTCCTTAAAACAGTGAAAAATGTAAACTTGTGGAGTTTTAAAACAGATGTGGAATTGCATAATCTCACTGTATAAAAGGTAGACATGGAGTAGATACAATTGAAGTGCTTTAAGCCCCTTGCATTGTACACAAGTGACAAAGTTTGAATTAAAATAGAAGCAAATAATCCAAGACTATGCATAACTGACAAAAAGACTCCTATCTGTAATAGATAAAGAAAATTCAAAACTCAATAGTTAAGGCCAGGTGCAATGGAGTATGCCTGCAATCCTAACACTCTGGGAGGCCAAGGCAGGTGGACTGCCCAAGCTCAGGAGTTCAAGATCAGCCTAAGCCAGAGCGACATCCCATCTGTAAAAATAGCGAGGCGTTGTGGCAGACACCTGTAGTCCCAGCCACTCGGGAGGCTGAGACAAAAGGATCACTTGAACGAGCTATAATGCTCTTGTGATCTGTCCATGCTGTGTATAGTACAATTTTGCTCCTGTTTATACTGCACCCTGAAAAAGTGAGACTCTGTCAAACAATACAAAACAAGCTCAATAGTTAAAAAGTTCAATTAGTAAATACACAAAAAACCCAAAGGGATAATTCATACCTGGCATCATTAGACATTAAAGAAATGCAAATTAAAGTCACAAAACATTACTACTATCACCTAGCAGAATAGTGAGGATATGGAGAAAATAGATTGCTCATGCTTTACTGTGGGACAATAAAATGATACAGCCCTACTGAAAAAATAGGTTGGCAATTTCTAAACAACATGGATTTGCTGAACAACCCTGCAGTTGCACTCCTGCACGTTTGCTGTAGAGGAATAAAAACGTATGTCCAAACAAAAATCTGTACACAACTGTTCATAACAGCTGCATCTAGCACAGTGAAAAGCTGGAAACAGAAAATGTCCCTCAACAGGTACATCCATACACTCCCCACCAATAAACAGGAGCAAAATAGTACTACACACAGCGTGGACAGATCACAAGAGCATCATTCTGAGAGAAGGAAAGCCAGTATCAAAAGGCCACATACGTTATAATTCTATTCATATAACATTCCTGAGATGACAACATGAGAGAGAGAGAAAAGACTGAAGGCTCTAAGAGTTAGGAAAGGGCAGGGTAGTGACTGAGAAGGAGCAGACTGGGGGATGTCTAAGATCTGATCTTGATTGTGGTGATAGCTGCTCTACAAAGTGGAGAATAAAATAACACATATTCAAAGAAAAAAGTAGACATAAAGTAGCAATGTCACTTTCCTGGTTTTTATATTTTATTATAATTATTAGTATACAACCACCGCAAGAAATTTGCTGAAGTATGTACAGGACTTCACCACAGCACAGTTAAAAATTCCTATGTGCTTGTAAGTACTTCGAAATAGAAAGTTTCTTTAAATATTGACTCATGTAAACAAAGGATACGTGATCTATAAGAAGCTCACACAACTCAAATCAAATAATCCAATTAAAAATTGGACAGAGGATCTGAATAGACATCTCGCAAAAGAAGACATATAAATGGCCAGCAAATGTGTGAAAAATGTTCAACATCATTAGTCATCAGAGAAACGCAAATCAAAACTACAGTAAGATACATTCTCACCCCAGTTAAAACGGCTTTCGTCAGAAAGAGAGGCAATAATGAATGCTGGAGAGAATGTGGAGAAAGAGGAACAGCATCCTATTATCATACACAGTCAGTAAAAATGTGAAATTAGTACAACCACTAAGGAGAACAGTACAGAGATTCCAAAAAAAACTAAACACAGAACTACCATGTGATCCACTGATCCCACTGCTGGGTATATATTCAAAGGAGGAGAAATTACTGTATTAAAAAGATGTCTGCCATGCTTATCACAGCACTATTCACAATAGCAAGATTTTGATTTATCCAAAGAGACACTGCAGGCATATAATAAACAACTTTATGCCAAAAAGTATTTAATTGTTCAAAAATGTCAATAGTTTTGTATCTACCAATAAAATTGAATCCACTAATGCAAATCTACCCCCCACACAAAACAAACTGAAAGCAGTCTAGATCAGGGGCTCTCAACCTGTAGGTTGCGATCCCTTTGTAACAATGAAAATACATCACGGCATTGGGAAGGTTAAGAACCACTGGTCTAGATAGTTTAATAAATTCTTCTATTTTTTTTTTTTGTTGTTCTTTGCAATTAACAACAAATTCTTTTAGTGACAAGGAAGACAGGGGACTATTCTCTACTTTTTGTTTGAGGCCAGCACAACCTTGATTGTAAACCCTAACAAGGTCATTCTTAGCAAAGCAATGGACCATAAGTCAAGAGAAAGGATAATAACAAGAAGGCTAACGTACTAAATTCAAAGGTACTTAAGGGGACAAATTAGCAGGACCAAGTCGAACATTCCAGAAATACAAAGTTAAAATAACATTAGAAAGTGGTTTAATTTACCACATTAACAGAATAAAGACAAAAACAAGATCAGCTAAAAAAGACAGCAGAAGAAAGTAGTGGATAAAAACCATACTGTCTCCATTTCTATTCAATATTAGACTCAAGTTCTCATGTAGTACATTAAGGCAAGAAAAACAAATAAAGGGCATAAAGACTGGAAATGAGGAAGCAAAAGTATTTGCAGAACACATGACATTGAAAGCAAATGAATCTACAAGTAAACTATTAGCACTAATAATGAATTTAGTAAGACTGTGAACACAAAAATCAATATTTAAAAAATTAACTATATTGCCTAGCAAAAACAACCAGAAATTAAAATCTTTAAAGTAGGTTCTACTTAAAACATAACATTTTCTTAAATAACTGGAACACAGTATAGAGTTTAGAAACAGACTCACACATACATAATTACTTGATTTACAACAATGGTGCCAATGTAAGGGTAGGACTGTCAATAACTGCTTCTACTTCTGTGTCAAACAGATAGTAAAATGGAAAATTATAAACATACACAAGCACATAAATACTTCATTTCTACCTTATACCATAGCCAAAATTTGGCAGGTCAAACAATAAAGCTTCTAAGAGAAAAATCTCTATACTCTTGAAACAGTCGAAGATTTCTCAAGTAGGGCAAAAAAGGAATACCAATAGAAAAGAAATTTGAAAAACTGGACTTTATTACAACTAAAAAATAAAACTTCTGATCACTAAATGATACAATTAAGGGAGCAAAAAGGTACAAGATAAATATCCAAGAATGAATCTATATTCAAATGTATTTAAAAAAAAAAAAAAAACTCTTGTTGGTCGGTGTCTATGGCTCAAAGGAGTAGGGCGCCGGCCCCATATCCCAGAGGTGGTGGGTTCAAACCCAGCCCCGGCCAAAAACTGCAAAAAAAAAAAAAACCTTACAAATCAGTAAGAAAAAGACTGACAAATCAATAGAAAAATGAGAAAAAACTTAAAAGCAAGAATATCACAGAGGATATCCAAATGACCGATATGCACGTAAAAAGATGCTCAAGAAGTATGCCAAGTACCCTGAGCACCTTGAACTACAACTCAGACTTTGGACTTTACCGCAACAAACATAAATAATGTAACCTAACTGTACATACCCTCATATTAACCTGAAATAAAAGAAAATTGTGAAGGTCAGAGATTGTCTACCAACACATAAAACAGGTGCTCAGCATCATAATTCACTGTGGAAAGGCAAATTAAAACAATAATATGACACTACAACATACTCCCTAGAGTGGCTAAGAGTGGAAAAAATAAATTTAAAGCAGATAGCAAAAAATGTAAGCAATGATAAGGAGCAACAGGAACTCTCACAGACTCCCCGCCGATAGTAAGAGAGTTAGACCTGCAATCACTTGGGAAAACGGTTTGGCTGAATCTGAAGTTTAGGACCCAGAAATTTCTATTCATACTTAGGTGAACATCTGAGAGAAATACAAACTGTGAACACTAAATAAGTACTATCATAAAAAAATGTCTACAGCAGATTTTATTCATGACATCCCAAAATTGCAACCCACAGAAGAGAGGACAAATTTATTCTAGTATATTAATACAGTAAAAAACGAAAAGAACTACAGTTTCATACAACAACACAGACACAAAATGTATATGCTCAGCCTGCATTTACATAAAATTCAAATACTTCCCTATTAGATAAAAGTTTAAATAATAATTCTTTGGGGGAGGATTAGAATTTACTGAGGGTGCATAAGAGAGTTATTACGGAGTGCTAATAACTTCCTATATCTTGATCTGAGTTAGAGTTACATGTTTATATTTATTTTATAAAAAATTCTTGAATTTGATTTTTGATTTTGATTATTTGATTTTTTCCTTTACTGTATGTTATTTTTCAATTTGTTAAAGTTTGCAAAATAAGACCTATAATCAGAGCATGGAACGTGGGGCATTCTAATGAGTGACATAAAAATACACTTCTCTTAAAGAAACCAAGAGGGTAGCAACAGTCTCTACGCACAAAGGTAAACCTTCTCTGTCCTCAAGGTTGAATTTAAAGTTCAATGATCAGGTATTGACCTTAAAATGAAGGAAAATATAGAAAGTGAATATTTGAAGATGAAGTTTAGTCTATTACTATGATGGATGATCCTCCACAAGCTTGATAAGGATACAACCGGCTAATTCTCATTCCCAGAATGAATCCTTTAACAAGCACAAAAGTAAAGATGAATCCTCGGCAAATGTGTTCTAACCACTGAACATTTGGATATTTCTTCCTTAAAGATTATGAAGTTTTAAAACATTTAATTGCATACTAAATTTTAAGAAGGAAAAATAATCATATGTTATATTTTAAACAAAAGTACTTTGACCCAATCTGGGACAAAGCTGACCTAATTAAGATTTAAAAATTATAAATTGCTTGCCTTTTTTCAATAATACAATCTATCCTGTAATATTAATGTCATTCTAAAAATACCTGAAGAGGTCAATATTTAAATATTTTGACCATATAAATGTGATATAATTCACTTGATTTTAACCCAACAGAATATTTCCAAATGTGTATATTCATTTAACTAAGTTTGTTATCAAATACTGAAATAGCAACTTCTTATGTTTCATCTATACCTTCTGGGTTGTTTACTGTAATTTATTATTAACTCCATTTTAATGGCCAGTATCAATCTTCCTAGAAGTACTTGCATAACTACCTACAAAAATGATTTATTGCTTAGGGTAAAACTTAATCTTTTAAAGCACTTTTTCCTAAGTTATCAAAATGTGTTTTGTAGTCCTGTTGTTCTGACTTATTCTGAAGACACAGTATAGCAGCAACAATAAAATAACCCAACTGTTTACTTATATTTGATGAATATTATATTTCTATCATTTAAAAGTTAAAATAAATTATCTTCAGTTAGCAAGAAAAAAATGACCACTGCCTCTGTACCCCTAGTTTTGGTAGATTTCAAGGAAATGTGTAAAGATATATTGCTGGTTCAATCTCTCAATTTTTAGTTTATTTATTATTGTTTAACATAATGAGAATAAGAAATAAGGCACGCTCCAGGGAATTAGCCATAACAGGTGCACCTCTTAGAAATGCAGGGTTTTTCTTTTTTTGTTGTTTAATCTACACTTTGTCTTTTCTTCTTACAGAGTAAGAAATGTGCTTATTTTCTAGTGAATTTACAAAAATGCAGTGAAACACTCTCTGGAACTGATCCCAAATATGAAATGCAAAGATAGATAGGACGCTGAGAATATTAAATGAAATGTAGCACCTAAAATGGTAGCAATTATAAGAAAAAAAATTTAAACATAATAGGACTCCATTTCAAGTTTGGAACCTAGGGAGGCCTCCTTTTCCATAAATCTTTCAGTGAAATACTGATTAGAGCACAGCTCTGATGCATTATTGAACAGGCAAACCGTTGCACAGTAATTGATGGTGGCACTCTGATTTAATGATCCTTATTTTTAAAGCTAATTAAAGAAATTGAGTTGCATGTTCAAAGGAGATTATCTTAATGTGATGAAACTATTTTAGACATAAAGTAGCTTGTAGCTCCTGAACTAAATGAGATACAAAATACAGCAGTTAAGTTATAAAAGGGAAAAACAACATTAAACGGAATAAGCATAATTTTACATTTGCTATGAGACCTTCCTTTCATTCATTCAAATATTTATCGAACAATAAAATGTTTAATACAATGGGCTCTAGGTGATGAGGACAGTAATTAAAATGAGAAAATGCTTCCCATAATTACTAATATATTACATGTGTTAGAAAATTACTTCCCTGGGCTTAATGCACTCAGCTGCTGAGATAGGATACCTTTCTTTTCAAAGCCAAGAACTCTCCATCAGCAAAGCAGATAGTGGTCAAGAACATACACAACTTGTATTCTTAAAGTAGCCTTTGACTATCATTGGCTGATAAATTAAAAAGATAAGTGTTCAATGTAAAAATAATTCTGTAACCCAAGTATGCTTCAAGAATCATTCTGAGTAATCAAAGTATAAATTTTATGTACCTGCCCCAATGTAGGTAAAAGTGCAGAATTTCGGGGGCATATTTGTTTTACCTGACATTGTGCTAAAAAAGGATAAACTATAGGCTATAAAATTCAAGATGGAAGGCAAAAAACACTTAAAACCTAAAAAGGAAATAAAGAGTACATAAGATTCTGGCTTTTCCCTTCTGGTGTTTGGGAAGGTTTATACAGATGACCAACACAAAGCAATGCTGTTACCTAAAGCCTATTAAAGGACAAGATCAAATGCAAAACTGTAGACTTTGTGCCTTTACACAACGTCGACTTAAGTGAGTGGCCAGAAAGTTTACTTTATCTTGTTATGTTTCCGTTTTCACTCAAACTGCATCTAGGAAGATTCTATTCATTTTTGAAACAACATAATACAATGTGCCTATTAAAATCAATTCACAATGCACACTGCACTAGAATGTTGGTGTCAGCAACATAATGCACAGTATTCCGTGTGCACTATATAAACTAATTTTCTTAAAGAAAGCCTATGATTCTAAAACCTCTGGAAATATACTTAAGTGAAAAGATTCCAGCTTTCCCCCAAATTTTTATCAAATATTTATGAAAACTTACAGAATATTTGAAAGTAACTTGAAGTTAAAAGTCACAGCTTTGTTTTAAACTCTTTTCATTATTACTATAAGAAATTTTGTTTAACATTTTGAAGTTAACTCCCACAATGAAATATCAACAGGACTTTTACCTATTCTCTGAGTTTCCACTAAGATTTAATTTTAAAAACAATGGGTTCATTTTCAAACTTTTTTGATCTTTTTAGTAATATGTTTATTTTTATCATTATTACTAAGTGGGGGGAGGTATCTGTGGTGGGGGGGAATTAAGAAGACTACAAATTCTTTTTTGCTCCTCTGATCAAGAGCAATAGTCTATTTCCTCACCCTTTATCATTCAAAAATTTCTGGTTGAGGGTGGTGCCTGTAGCTCAGTGGATAGGGTGCAGGCCACATACACCACTGAGGCTAGAGGGTTCCAACCCAGCTGGGCCAGCTAAAACAACAATGACAACTGCAACAAAAAAATAACTGGGTATTGTGACAGGCACCTGGAGTCCCAGCTACTTGGGAGGCTGAGGCAAGAGAATCGCTTGAGCCCAAGGGTCTGAGGTTGCTGTGAGCTGTGATGCCAGAGCCCTCTACCCAGGGAGACAGCTTGAGACTCTGTCTCAAAAAAAAAGAAAAAATCTTGACAAAGGAGTGAAAATTGTTAATTTATCAAATCTTGACCTTGAGTGCTTATCTTTTTAATATTCTGTGTTTTGAAATGTTTCTGCTGCATAATAAGTAAAGTGGTTGCCTCAAGGAAAAGCACTAACTTGAGTTGCAAGCTGAACTAGCCATTTTAATGAGCATCATATTTGAAACATGACTGAAAATCAAACTATAATTACACAGACTCAATAAGGAAGCCTGTCACTTCAAGGAGAACAATTAATTGTTACTGTTAACCATTTGAGCTTTCAAGTGAAAACTAGAATTTTGGAACACTTGTATCCATCACCCTAAGCTTGATACCTTCCTATAATTTAAGGAATTTGTTGATAAGATTGCAACCCATGGCAGTGAGTATAACTGTTGCTATTATATAATTAAATGTGATTTTTCCATTTTTCAAATTTTCCGAATGACCAACATGATATGAATTTGGCTTGGGTTAAAAAAGAACAAGACAGACAAATAGATTTTGCTATAATGAAGTACAAAATATTCAGCGATTTGGTTTCAGACTTAACATTGCAATTAATCTTTAAGAAACCGGTAGAAATTTTGGTGCCTTATCAAAGATTATCCACAATTATCTGAAAAAGCTACACTCCTCTCTTTCCCAGTATACATATCTGTATGAAGCCAGATTTTCTCCACATATACAAACTAAAACAACAAATCAAATAGAATAAATGCAGAAGCAGACATGAGAATCTAGTTTTCTTCTATTAAGCCATATATTAAAGAGATATACAAAAATACAAAACAATGACCAAATGTTCACTAATTTTTAAATATGTAATGAATTTATTACTATTACTTTTAAGTGAATTAGTAAAGACTTAAAATATTTCTGAATCTTAATTTCTAAATTGGTAAATGTTGATAGATAAAACCACATGAACAAAACCTCTTCACAGTCAGTCCTTCATAAATTTAAGAATATAAACTCGTCACAAGACCAAAATGTTTGAGAACTACTGCCTTAGTAAACCAAGTTTTATAAGAAGAAAAGCAGTGAGAAAGAGACAGGACTAATATTTCCTAAGTGCTATAAAGTATCAGGCTTACCACTTAACCCTTTTTTATGAATTTTATTTAGTTTTCATTTTAAAACTGAAGGTAAAAAGGCTCAATGAAGATTATATATATAAACATACATATTAACCTGAAGATTAAACTCTTACTTAAGATGATCTACTAATCAGAATATAGATCTGGGTCAAGTCTGTCTCCAAATACTACCAGACCACACTGTCAGAATCTGAAATCAGATAATAATAACAAAACCTCAAATCCTTAAGTTACATTCATTATATTATTTAAGAAGACAATAAAACAAACAAATAAGAAAAGAAACAATAGCTTTATAACTAAAGTATCACAAGAATGGAAGAAAAAGTATCCATTGTACACAGCCCTATTATGAAACTAATTTATAGCTTTCATATGAAATTATAATCTAAGAATATGGGGGGATGGATGTGTGGAGGGAGAGTGATTGAAGGGATCACCTCTATGGTTTATCTTACAATGGTACAAGTGAATCTTTATAAAAGCAGAATATAAACGTCTTAACAAAATAACTAAGAAAATGACATAAAGGCTATGTTAACCAGTTTGATGAAAATATTTCAAATTGTACATGAAAACACCACACTGTACCCCATGATTGCATTAATGTACATAGCTATCATTTAACAAAAAAAGAAAAAAAGAAATTGTAAAAACACAGGGAAATTAAACAATATGTTCCTGAATTACCAGGAGTTCAATAAAGAGATTAAGAAAAAAAAAGACCTGGAGTCTGGACTCAGCCTGTGTGGGTTTAAATACTAGCTCTAGCCCTTAACCTTCCTGTATGTCCATATACCTACCCACATAATAAACACAGTCATATTATCTACTTTATATCATTATTGTAATGATGAACCCAGTAACTAGAATAGCTCCTGGCACATCATAAGAATGTAATACATGTTAATTTCTGTGATGATGAGTGATAAAACTTTTCAATGCCATTGCTAAGAGAAAACATAAGATCTCCAAAGTACCTTCATTATTTGGGTTAATTTATGTTAAAAATTACATTTCTGTCAAGGAAAAATAAATAATGCACAAACAGTTTTGAATATTTGAGAATGATCACATATTCATTTCTTAACCAGTTTTTGAGCTTACTACAACATATAAGGGACAAATGTTCAACAATGAATATGGCATGAATTTTCTCCCAAAAGTAGTAAATGGACTTCAAAGAAACCTGAAATACAATTAATTCTAAAGTTCTTTTTTATGCTTGTTAAGAACAAATGGCAAGTACAGCATAGCATATCCACCAGTCTAGGCATGTGTGTTTATCTGTATTTACAGAATGTCTTTTCTTTATTTAAATCTCAACAATTCTGTGTTTCCTTACCCAAACTTCCAAGAGAAAAAAATGTAAGGAATATAACTTGCCGAAAAATAATATTTCTATTAAAGTAGGCTGAAATTTTCTTCATCAAAATGGAAAAATTCATCAAAATTAAGTAAATTAATCTAGTTGAAATGCCAAGACAAATACTAAACAATTTAGAAATTGAAAATTTGGACAAACATGTTAGAATTGTTGCAGTGTTTTTCCTTTCAGTCCCTATTTCCAGAAGACAGATAAAAGTGATTCACTGTTCACAATCTGCTTCGAGAAAAGTAAAAATAAAATAAATCCTTACAGACAACACACGACGACTGACGTGATTTCACTGCACTGCCTCCCCACACCACTGTTATCTTTATCCAATGCCTGGAGCACAGAAGGTCTTCTTAGAGACCATGGGTAGCTATAACTTCAAATGTAAAACGATCTCTATTGTCCTCAAATTCTTGGGTTTGAAAATCTCATTTAGGTTATATGCAGTAATTTTTTTCACATTTTTCCCTTCTCCAAAGACCATTTAACATTGTCACAAAAATATCATACAATTATCACCATTTGCTGTTTTAGACACACATGCATACCCAATAGCAAGATGGTGTTGCATTTTAATCCAGCACTGTATAAAAAGCTTGAACACTGCCTTCTTGCCCACGGTAAAACAAAAATTATAGTCCCTTCAATGGGTCTATATTTACAAACTTTTAGTTAAAGGAACAAACATTTAAAAGCTGTTATTGCACCAAAAATAACATATTTGAAATTCCTACAGTAAGTAAACTTTATGGTAAATGTGAAAACATAAGAATCACTCCTTCTCTTTTAACTTCTCCTAGATAATATACATTAGAATCTCAAGAAATAGATACTTTCTTGGTGGGCAGTTACAATGCACTATTGTCAAAGTAACATTATTTCGGGGTATGAAAAATATTTTTCCTTTTCACAAACAGCATCAACTGGGAAGAATTTCATTCCATTTTTAGATAATCCCTGTTAGTGTAATCAAGGCCTATTTCTTTCTGTCCTCACTCCTCTCACCAACACCAACTCATAATTTAACCTAGACATTCTTGGGAGAGAGTAGTCATTTCCCTTTTACTGATAGCAAGCCTGGAAATGAATCATTTTCCCTTCAGTCTCAAATTAGAAACCATGGGGAGAGGGTCATGTTTTTGTCATTTATATAAGCAATAAAGCTGGGGAAACAAGCATTTCTGCACTTTAAGATGTGGATCACACAAAACAGCATCTTTATGATGAACCAAGCCAAAATACAGCAACAAAATGTATAGTTACAAAATTTCTCATCTTTCCATCCATCCAAAAATAATAAATGTAAGGAATTTTCCACGCTGCTGACGTTATATTTAAAAGCAACATACTTCAACAATCTGGCCATGAACTTGACTTAGCAGTCTAACAAATCTGTATCTACATAACACAGACTCTTCAGACATGCCCTATGATAGTGGTCGCCTAACATCCTTTGCTTACCTCAGATATTTAAAACTGAACCTCTGGAGTACACACTGACTGCCTATATTTCTGTTTTTTAAAATTTGTTTTAAGTGAGAGCATCAGAAAAAATAAAAAAATATATATATATGTGCACATGTGATCTCATGTGCCCTTCATCAGAAAAGCCATTACTACCCTACGATGTGATATATTTAGTATTAGGAAGATGAAAAAACCATTTCTTTGAAGAACAATTCATATAATTTACAATTATAATCAAAGATCTTCCTTACCCAAATGTCACTAAAATCATTCCACTATTTTACATTATGTATTTCTTACCACAATAAAAAAAAGTGGAGAAATAAATAAAATGTTTGCTAAAAAATAGTATTACAAGAAGGATGAAAATGTAACTGATACAATTTCAAAAAACATGGAATGCAAAAGAACAAAGATGATAAACAAATAAACAAACCTCTGACCTTAACAGGTCCTTCACAGTCTGGCTGCAGTTTCCGCTCCTGCAATACCCTTCATCTAACCTACTGCTTTGATAATGTAGGTCTTTTCATGGCTCTGTATCAGGGTCTATCTCAGCAATGCAGAAATTACAAACCCAGTAATTCTTTGCTGTGGGGGCTATGCTGTCCATTGTAGGACAGTCAGCAGTATCCCTGAACTCTACCCATTACATGCCAGCAGAATTCCCCTACATCCAGAGATGGCAATCAAAACTGACCCCAGACATTACGAAATGGCCCTCTTGGAGGGAGAGTACAAACCACCCTCAGCTGAAACTGCCCCCTCTACCTGATATAATTCCCCATCTCTGCAGAAAGCGCCTACTTGTTTTTAGGATCCATCTTTCATGCAGTTGCCTCCTATGTGAAGTTTTCTTCTACTCAAAGTTAGTCATTCCTTCCTTTTTTACCGTTCACCTCCTTCTATTTCCCCCTCTATTGTTCTGTTTTCCCCTCTAGACAGGGAAAAACTCCACCTTAACATTAACTGTATTTTTATTTAGGTGTTCCACTAAAATGTATTAGCCTTTCATAGAAATGTCCATGAGATTAACCTTCCTACTGCCAAGAGAAAACTGATATGCTGAATAATGTCACATTGAATGAATACATAATCCTTTAGTTCCTTTTTTAATTTTCTCTCTTTTTTTTTTTTTTTTGCCATTGTTTCCAGAAAACTGTAATTAAATAAATACTCAATTTTGATAACCCAAGGTCCTTCTTATACCAGTTCTATGATGTTTTTATTTTGGTCATTTTTTAAAGTTACCAATGAATTATCCATTTTAAGGGGGGGTGGGGGCGGAGACAGAGTCTCAAGCTGTCACCCTTGGTAGAGTGCTGTGGTGGCATAACAGCTCACAGCAACCTTAAACTCTTGGGCTTAAGTAATTGTCTTGCCCCAGCCTCCCAAGTAGCTAGGACTACTGGCACCCACAAAAAATCCCGCTCTTTTGTTGTTGTTGTTGTTGCAGTTGTCATTGTTGTTTAGCTGGCCCAGGCTGAGTTCAAACCTGCCAGCCTCAGTGTATGTAGCTGGCGCCCATAACCACTGTGCTACAGATACCAGGCCTGAATTATCCATCATTTAATAATGGATATCACCATTATTTTACCACCAGAAGTTGTTGAAATTCTTTTTATTATTTAATAATGGATAATTCACCACTATTATTATTTTACCACCAGAAGATGTTGAAATTCTTTTTTGGAATGTAACTAAGTAAAGCACACCAACACAGAGATATAAAACCAAAATTCTGTCCCATGAAGGTCATATTCCAAGGATAAAATTTTTTAATGGATCTAATTACTCTAATCCCCATTTATTTCAAGAGATGTCATAAAATTTTTCAAAGAAAACTCAGCCTTAATTTTGTGTGCCCATATGTTATACATTTACATAATATGTGTATAAACCAATACTTTGGGGAAGGAAGGTGTAGGAACTAAAAACTGAAAATGTTAAACTAAATTAACCACAAAGCAATAGAATATCACACTCCAAAAAGGCTGGAGACTGACAAGGAGAATCCAGAATATTCTGTGCCACTGATTTGCTACATAGGCAGCTTTTGTAACCTGAGCTACCCACATTATTTCTTCAGTCTGAAATATTTTGGTCTCTATTGCCCTAGCCTTAAAAATAATCTCAGCAATGCCAATTTTTAAGTATGAACCCTGAATTTCTATAGAAACTAATAATTTTAATTCACATTTTCCTTCCAGTAACTCAGGGAAAAAAGATTAATCTAGTACCTATGGTTAATTCTTAAAGCAAGGCATTAATTAATCAGAAAAGCAGCATCCACCTATACTGGGTTGGAAAATCGTCATAGAATAAATATGCAAATCCAATATCTTCAAGGCTGACAAGTTTCTATTATTAAACTGCTAACATGTTTATTTCCCCTACAATAGCTGGATTTTTGTCATGAATACGCATTAAGCCCCGTAGTTATTAGCTGTGATGACTAGGTGACAGTGAGGACACTACTTGAGAATTTGCACTTGACAGATCATTGACACACAGTCACAGTTCTTTTTTTCTCTTCTCTTAAACAGGAATCGTGCCATAGGAAATGAACTGGAGCTATTAGAGATTATTCAGGTTTAATGGCACACATCCTTTTAGCTGGCTGTTAGAACAATACACAATGTGGTAGAGTTAAACAGAGGCATCAATTATACTCTCAGACCTGTTAATATTTTTGACAATATTTAAATAGCACATCCCTCCAGGGCATGGCTTTTTTGCCCTCTCAGTTACACACCTGTCAAGTATTTAATTTGCCAAAGGGAAACAGTTTGATTCTAAGGGTAGTCTTAAGGCTGAAGAAGCAAATTGGAAAAATTAAACATTATTGAATAGAAGTAATGAGAAGGACGTGAGGGGGAAAAATTGTAGGCTTAATCCAACATGGCGTGTCAGCATCTGTCATTAACGCAACAATATGATCATGTTCTCCAATAGGCATATACCTGGGGCTTCTCAATTTTCACGCCTTGGCTTCTTTTTAAAAACAGGAGAATAATGGAGGGGGAAAATCAGAGGATTAAATCTAGTGATAGTGAAAAAGATGAAGACAGTAACTTGTACCTGTTGTGCACATAAAATTATACATTTGAAAACAGAGAATAAGGTATAAGTTAATAATAAATTCAAAGTAATTGTTGGTCAGATTTGGACAGCTACCAGTTTAGGTACATTAATAATTAAATTATAAATATTAATAAGTCAGCAATTGGTAAACTACACAGAATATTTAAATACAAATCTTTTGTACATCATGAGTTAATTTTAATTAAATCATAGCTGTATACATTAATGCAGTCATGGGGTACAGAGTGTTGGTTCTATATACAATCTGAAATATTTTCATGAAACTGTTTAACATAGCCTTCATGTCATTTTCTTAGTTATTGTGTTAAGACATTTATATTCTACATTTAGAAAGATTCACATGTACCCTGTAAGATGAACCACAGGCATGGTCCCACCAATCATCATGAGTTAATTTTTCTAAGTGGCAAGAGGTGCAGGTCCAGTTTCAGTCTTTTACACGAGACTAACCAGTTCTCTTAGCATCATTTATTAAACAGGGATTCTTTTCTGCAGTGTATGCATTTGTTTGCTTTTGTTTGCTTTATCAAAGATCAAAGCTGGTTTCATCTCTAGGTTTTCTGTCCTATTCTATAGATCCCTATTTGTATGCTAAAACCATGCTATTTTGATCACTGTAGAGCTGTAGTATAACCTGAAGACTGGTAACATGATACTTTTAGATTTGACCTTATTTTGTAGAATTGAGTTGGCTATTCACAGGGTTTTTTCCGGTTCCACACAAAACTATCATAGAACTACTTTTACAAGATCAAAGTATGACACTGGTATTTTAATGGGGCTTGCATTAAATCCCAGGTTGCTTTGGACAGTATGAAATTTTAACAGAGTTGATTCTTCTCAGACATAAGTATGGTACATTCTGCCATCTGTTGACATCCTTTGCTATTTTTTTTCTCAGTGTTTCTTTCTGTAGAGATCCTTCATATCCTTTGTTAAAAGATTTAAGTCTAAGACACAACCTATAAAAACTCTAGAAGAAACTGTGGGAAAACTCTGAATCTTATCAGCCTAAGGAAAGAATTCATGAAGAAGACCCCACTGACAATCACAGCAACAATAAAAATAAATAACTGGGTCTTGATCAAATTAAAAAGTTTCTGTATAGCTAAAGATGCAAAGCCGAAACAACCTTCACAATGGGAGAATATATTTGCATGCCAGGAATCTGACAAGGGGCTAATAATCAGAATCTAAAAAGAACTCAAGCAAATCAACAAAAAAAAAAAGAGTAAATGACCCCCATTAAAAACTGGGCAAGAGACTTGAACAGAATCTTTTTTAATGAGGACAGACAAATGGTCAACAAACACATAACAAAAAGCCCATCAGAGAAATGCAAATCAAAACCACCTTGAAATACCACCTAACCCCACTGAGAATGGCCCACATCACAAAGTCCCAAAGCAACAGATGCTGGTGTGGGTGCAGAGGGAAGAGAATACCATTGTCAGTGGTGCTGCAAACCTCAAAGAACCAAAAGTAGACCCTCCTTTTGATCCTACGATCCCAGTACTAGGTATCTACCAAAAAGAAAAAAGTCATTTTACCATAAGGACATTTGCACTTAAATGTCTATAGAAAAACAAGTCATAATCACCAAGATGTAGAAACATGTGCCTTTCAACCCACGAATGAATTAATAAACTATGAGATACACACACACACACATACACACACACACCGTGGAATATTAGGCAGCCATAAAAAAGATGGGGCTTTTTATAGCTTTTGTAACAACCTGGAAGGATTTGGAGAACACTCTCCTACATATCACAAGAATGGAAAAACAAGCATCACATGTACTCAATACTAAAGTGAAACTAGTAGATTAACAACCACAATGCCCACATAAGAGAAAAATACAATTAAATTCAAGAAGGGAGGAGGTGGGGAGGATTTCAATAAATTCCCACCCAACAGTACATGGTACAAATATATGGCACATTTCCTGGGTGAAGGACACAACTACAACTTAGACCTTTCCTAACAATGCAAACAACGTAACCTAATTTTATGTACCCTCATGTTAATCTGAAATATATATAAATAATTAAGCATAAATAGGATATTATAAAGTCTATAATATTCAGATTCAATTTTAAAATAGAAAATAATACAAGGTTTGTTTTTTGTTGTTTTTTTTTTTTTTTCAGTTTTTGGCTGGGGCCAGGTTTGAACCCACCACCTCCGGTATATGGGGGCCAGTGCCCCACTCCTTTGAGCCACAGGCTCCACCCAATAATACAAGGTTTTTAATGTATATCCTAGTCATAAAAAAAAATGGTCAACAAATGGAATGGAATTAGTAAAAATGAAGGTTAAAATAGAGTAAAGCCGGGCACCAAGGCTCAGTCTGTAATCCCCGCCACTCTGGAATGTGAAATGGGAAGGTCACTTGAGGCCAGGAGTTCAAGACAAGCCTGATCAACACAGTGCAACTCTGTTCCACAAAAAAATAAGAAAAAGAAAAAAAAAAAAACCTATCTGAATGCAATGATGTGTGCTTACAGTCCCAGCTATTCAGGAGACTGAGGCAGGAGTTTTGCTTGAGCCCAGAAGTTCAAAGCTGCAGTGAGCTCTGATGGTTTCACTCCATACCCTGGGTAACAGAGTAAGACCATGTCTCTATAAAGAAATAGAAACAGGAATGAATGAATGAATGAATAAGGAGCCACAGAGACTGTAAAAGTTATCAAAGTAAAACTCTTGGCATCTAGGGACTGATGAAAGATAGACTGCAGAGTCAAAAAAAGAAAGGGCCCCCTATGCCTTGTGAACCAAGAAAACTTGAGTTCTAGTTCTGACTCTACTCTTGTAATGAAGTCATTCAACTTCTCTAAGCCACTGTAATCTGCAGGGTATAAATTAGATGTTTTCCTTGTCTTTTTCAGTGTTAGTTTTCCCCTCTATATGAAGAAGTGACCAAGGAGCCCACGGTCCAAAAACACGTAAGACATGCCTACGAATTCACAGACAGAACTCCCCTAGCCTTGGAATATATTAGTGTCTATCACTAAGAAAACAATAAGATCATACTTTACGTGGGTGCAGTTCCAACAGATTTATAAGTAGGTTTCGTCTGAATCACATGGGACCCAGATAGTCTTAGAGCCCATACCCTACCTCCATTGGGTAAAACCAGCTCAACATGCAGGCCCATCTGTTCCCTCCAATCTTCAGAAGCACTGTGTGCAAAGACTATTCACCTTGCACATGGCTGGCTAGAAGGGAAATTGTCAGTTATCTCACTTGGCTAGCGGTATTTCCCAGTATACTTGCTAGTCTTCTTTTTAACTTTTCCTTTCACTCTGACCATGTTTTCACATAACATAATAAAGAGAGGAGACATATGTTCAGCCTCTGTACACTTTGAAAAAGCAGATAATTTTCCACATCATTATCTTGCTTCTATTAAAAATACTAGTTTCTCCAACAGCTTGCCAATCCATTCTCAAAATCAGTGTTGAAAACCAATCTTTTCCAGAACTAGAAAAGGAGACAGGCACAACTACATAAACATCTTTTTAAATTCATTTTTGAAATGATTAAATAGAAAACCATTAAATAGAAATTCACTATAAAAATATTTTTGAAGGTTCTTCTTGATTTACTTTTTCTGGTGCAAAAGTATTTAGATTAAGATGTCACATGATATTAAAAAATTCCTTCTCTATTACCCCCTATTTGTTCTTTTGCATTAAGGCACATTTTTAGGGATTTTTAATTGGAGCTAGTCTTTCACTAAATTATAAAACTAGTCTTCAAATTTCATTTTTAACCTTTTAAGGCAAAATATTTGCTAGCAAGTCATCTATAACCATTAAGTTAATGCTAAATCATGAGAATGAGAATTAACTTGAAGGCATAATTAGACTGACTTCAAATCTTACGAGAATAACAACCCTTTTAAAAATATTTTTTAAAAACCTGAGAAATTATAATTAAATTAAGTGAGTTCAAAGAACATCTGACTTCAATTTTCATTCTGTCATTGTGATATGTTTCAATTTTAATATAAATACTAGGACTTTTTAATGCTCATAATTTTTACAGGGGAAAAAAAACACTGTGTTACATTTAGAAGTTCCAATGTTTGTCACCATCTGACGCTGTCATGGAAGCAATTGCTACTTACACTCTTTTAAGAAGTGAGAACTGCAGCTCCTTTAACTGATGACAATGTAATTATTCCTCTGACTGTCAAAACAGAGGTGATTTCCCTTCCTCATACACATGATTACACATGCAAACCCAGGCTTATCTGAAATCTTATAAGTGTACTGAATGTCTGTAACTGAGTAAGCAGGATCACATGAACAATGAGCTCAGCGCTGATGGAAACCAAGTCTACAGCCTTCTACCCTAAACATATTTTTATCATCCCCTTCTCCTGTAGGAATTCGTTCTTCGGCATCCACACAGCTTTCAACACAATGTCATATCATCTACAATATACGGCAACAACCATTACAAAAATAACTAGGAGGAAAAAAGTCACAGTGAATATGAATGTCTTGCTTGGAGGTTTAAGTGACTCCATTAACTATTCATTAACACATAGAAAACTCAGCCTTTCAGAAAAGGCAAACCTTTCCCAAGATCTATGTCATGCCGTGAACACCTGCTTGGATGAATGACGCCTTACCTGGTCTTTCAGCTGCTGTACAGAAGTCTGAAGGTTCAGAATCTGACTGAAGAGAGGGCTCTGCAGGACTGACTTCAGAAGGCTCAGTTTGTCTTCATTTGCTACATCCCCACGTTCTCGCAGCTTGGTTTGCAATCGCTCTGCTGCCTGCAGGGCCCGATTTTTGTCTATAACAAAGCATAGTATTAGTCAGTAACGGGATTCAAAGGACACACATCCAACCTGAGGACTCCATCTTATAGATATCTTAAAACTACTCCTTTTGTGTGTACAAAATTGCCTCCTTTTAATTGAAAAAAAGACTGTTAAATAAGCAAATTTTTAGCACAAAAGTACAAAAAAGTACAAAATAGAGTACATTTTAATATTTTCAATGTCTTTCCCCCAAATTAAATAGCAAACAGCATACCTATACACTTCAAATCAATCTAATTCAAACAATTATTGACAAAAATCACGCACAAAGTTGCAGAAGTAAATATTTTGAGTAAGTGTGTCCTAATAGTCCTAGCATCCTACATTCATACTTGTACCAGTGGAACTATCACAAATAATAGTTTCAAACATCTCCCTGAAATACACGCATATGAATACACGTGTACACTTATACTTTCCAAGCCAAATTTGTATTTTTGTTAAATTTGAGATTGTTCAGAAATATGTCCTAAGATTCATGACATCAACAAATATATCTATTAAAATATGTTTGCCACATCCCCGTAGTTAAAAAAACCTAGGAAAGTAAGGGGAATTGTGGGGCAAATGGAAAAAAAAAAAAAGTGGAATCATCAGCAGAGATACTTTCTATAGCACCAGATCTGGAATTGCAGAAAAACTAGATAATTAAAAAATGAATTGATGTTGGGCAGTGCCAGTGGCTCAAAGGAGTAGGGTGCTGGCCCCATATACCAGAGGTGGTGGATTCAAACCCGGCCCCCAAGCCAAAAAACTGCAAAAAAAAAAAAAAAAAAA
>NW_003852401.1:14147289-14176408 GCF_000181295.1 Otolemur garnettii | reverse complement strand
AAAAAAAAAAAAAAAAAAAAAGATTTTCCATTAGTTGTACCCAAAGAGTTACCAGGAATATGTAAGGGACTGGAGGGTTGGATGACGGCACATGTGGACTATATCGGATACACCTGTAAACAATTCTGCAAACTTAGTTTTCTAAACCTGAAGAGCAGTGGGGAGAAAAGATAAACACATGCATCTAAGAAATCCAGATATTTCCAACTTAATTTTCTCAAGTAGAAATTAAACTGCTTTGAATGAAGTTTGTCAGTCTGAGTTATTGTTCTTTTTCTGAATTAAGAACTAGAGCTCTGTAAGTTTTGACCTGTCGCAAATAAAAGTAATGGTCTTCTTTCTGTATTAAAAAATACTGTTAAACTTTGAGGTGCTATCCAGAAATAAAAATTAACCCAAATTGAGTTCATAAGTCGGAATTGGACTTATCTTAAGCTTTATTAAAACCATTAATTATGGTATCTCATATGTTTTAACTTTTGCTTGCAACTAACGTGTTTTTATATACTTCAGATGCAACAGTCCCCAAACAGACACATACTTTCCTAGTACAATGCTAGTGGGTAGGGATTTTTTAAATCTAAGTTACTATAGAACAGAATACTGCTATATAGAACATAGATTTCAAAGATCCAGTGGAAGGAATTTCAATTCTTATAAAATTAGGCAGAAAGGAATAAGTCTTACCAATGGTTTCCAACATTTTTTTTCAAAATTCAATGTTCTTCTCTACAGTGACTTAAAATAGAAATTGAAGTAACTCTGAGAAGAAAAGAAATAAAATGAAATGGTTACTTTTTATCAGAACTTTGTAATTGTATTTTAAAACTATTCTAAAAAGCACTTGCTAATGTAACTGAAGACAGTTATCTTCATAAGCAAAAAAAGTAATAATTTTAAAACTTATTCAGAATTGTCTTGTATATATTCACCCATAATGCCTGCATTATGAGATAAAGACATAAATTCTATTTTATTAAATAAGATAGTAGAAGTTTCCAACATATTTCCTTAAGACCTCAGTGCAGAATGTTGTAACCCTGGATTCACTTAAAGATGCTTAACCGTAGAATAATGAGCTCACTTGAGTCTGTATAAAAAAATTCTGTGGGCAATAATATAAAATGTACACGGTATGAAACTGCCCTCAAAGGCTCACAGTCGTAACTTGGGGGACAAACACACGTACCAATTAGAAATGAATTATGACACTCAAGCAGTACGTGAGAATAAAATACTTTAAATCATAGATGAATATTAAAGAAAAGGAAGCGTGGTGTTAAGTTTTTCAAAGGTTTTCAAAATATCTTGACTATAATGTTCTCCTCTTTCCTGTTCAAAGGCCTTTTCAACTCCTTTAATCTACGCAGATATCATCTTTCTACGACGACTGAAACTAGACACTTTGAAGTATTCGATACAGATCTGCACTTGCCAACACCCACATCACTAACCCATCTTCAGCCTCTGCTGGCCAACGATCCTGCACAACTGTCTCCATGGTTCCACCTAGTCTTCACCTCGAAAACCCTAAGTCAACAGGTAGTCAGTCAGTCATTCCTTCAATCAAAAAAAGGAATGGTCCATCGTCCATTTTCATCCTTCGTTTGGAAGGTGAAATAGGGTATTGCTCCGAGAAAGAACAAGTTGCTCCTTGTTACCTCTTCAACACAAAATACATTTGGCAAAAAAGGAAACATGTGATGGAGATGAGCAGATGCACAGAACATCAATGCCTGCAATTAGCTCTGTGTAATAACAGAGAACAGTACTTGTTGACTTTCCTTATCCCAGTTTAGAATATACTATTTAAAACACCAACTCCATTTCAAATGTCAAATTTCTCAAACACTGGCACCCTGGTGTCAGGAAAAGAGGCCACTGGCTCTGACCTGGAATTGAAACTTAAATAACAGCATGGCCTTGAACAAAGAGCTTATCTTCTCAACCTCAGTTTCCTAAAAACCAAACTTAGTCCTTGAGTATACTATGTTCCCAAAGGCAGACACTACAGGGTTTTGTGAAACCTAACAGAGACATCTTAAAAATATGTTAGTAGGGGTTGTGCCTGTCGCTCAGTGAGTAGGGTGTCAGCCCCATATACCAAGGGGGGTGAGTTCAAACCCAGTTCCAGCCAAACTGCAACAACAAAAAAATAAAAATAAATAAATAAAATATGTTAGTAGGGCCAGGTGCAGTGGCTCATGCCTGCAATCGAAGTACTCTGGGATGTCGAGGTGGAAGGATTGCTTGCATTCAAGATTTCAAGACAAGCCTTATCTCTACTAAAAACAGAAAACAGAAAAATTAGCCAGGTGTTGTTGCAGGCACCTGTAATCTGTTACTTAGGAGGCTAAGGCATGTGGATCTTTGAGCCCAGGAGTTTGAGGTTGCTGTCTAGCCTGAGGCAACAGAGTGAAAAATCTGTCTCAAAGGAAACAAAAGTAATTTTTTAAATTCTTATTTACAAAGAAAATATAATATTCTTTCATAAAACAGCCTACTACTAGGTATCCCCCTTCAAAAAAAATTAACTCCTGACAATTAAATAATAAACATAAAGATTGGTCAAAATAATGAGGCCCAGGTCTACAAAGGTATATTTAACTAAGTAGTCTAGGAGGAAGCATGATAACAACAAAAAAACATGGACTTATGAGTCTCTTGACCTCAATTTAAATTTCACCTTGACCACTTTCCTAGCAACGTGCACGTATCTTTTTTAAATCTTGATCTCTGTTCACAAATGAATGACATTTACAAAGTTTTGAATGGACAAAATTATAGACATGAGTGCTTAGCATGCACGAAAAAAAATTAGCTCTATCCTCTTTGCCCTACGAAACATTGATTCACAAAGATAGGTGGTATTCATGATGGGGGCAGCTTATGGGTTTAGAAGCTCATTGATTTATAAGGAATCTGCAGAGAAAGTACACAGTAGGCAGTTCCCAACAGAGAAAAACACTGTTGTCCAAAAGCTCACCTACAAGTCAGTTGTTCTGAAATAAAATTACTTTTTCTTCCCCCAAGAAACTCTTATAAAAGTTGAAAAAAGCCAGTTCAGCCTTAAACCACTAACAGTAGCTCCCAGATGAGAAATTTACTCCCCTGTAGTTGTGATTAAAAAAAAAAAAAAAAATTACAGTTCCACATTTTCTTTTTTCTACCTTGATGCCCCTAAAAATAATGCACTGTTTTCTTTTGTTTTGTTGTTGAGTTTTTCAGGGTATTTTACTGCTAACAACCTTGACAAAGAGGTAAGAATTACCCAAAGGGGAAAAACAAAGTTCTTTTTTATGTGTTTTAGTCCTATCCCAAGGATTCAGTATTAATTATAAAAAAACTCATTTGGAATCACAGAATTTCTGAGATGGAGAGATTGAGTCCACTCTCTTCAAATTGCAGCCGTGAATTCTCCTCTTTGCCCTTCTGTCCATTTCCACACGATGTGGAAAACTAAGGATCCCTGGGTAAGAAGAGTGGGTCAGGCTGATGAGTGCAACAAAGAACATCTGACATGGAGGAAGAATGCAGATGTCTGAGGATCTTTCTGGGAAATTCATGCTGGCAGTGATGATGACAAGTCAGAGGGGCAATGAGAGAGGAAAGGAGCTGTGCTATGGTAACAAGGAGGCTGATGCTAACGCTGGAGCAGAAGCAGCAATAACAGCAAACACATAGTACCTCCCACATGTACGGCTCTGTCCAAGTAAGTCCTTTAACCCTCACACAATCCTCTCACTTCACAAATGAAGAAACTGAGGCATGGGAAGGCTAAATAACTTGTCTGAGGCCACACCATGAGTCAGCCAGGATTGGAACACAGACAGTCTTGCTCTAGAGCCCACAGCTTAACTTCTACAATATGCGGCCTCTTGATAGGAGAAAGATTCACCTTACCATTCTCTTCCTTGTTCCAACATTCAAAACTGCCACACAGACTATGTTCTATAAAAGGTGAAACTAAAGGAAGAAACGGGGACCCAAAGCGAATGAAATCTGATATGGAACAGACTGGTAGAGACATTCACATTAGCCGAGGGTCCACAGAAGGCATAAAGAAGTTAGAGTTATATATTTTAGAAATCACTGGTAGGTGTATGAAGAAAGATCAGTAATATCCATAATATGTAATATTCATAAATGTTTAAACAACACTCTTAAAATTCAAGATTTTAAGAAATATCTTAAATAAGAAATAAGCCAACTTATATCAATATTTAAAGTACATTCAAAACCATAGCTGTTATATTCCAAGGTGCTAAATCCCTCAACACAATGAGAGTTAAAATACACAATGTACTATTGTAATTGTTCTGCTGTGTTGTTAATTATTATTGTTCGTCTCTTATTGTGCCTAATTTATAACTTAACTTTTATCATAGATACATTTGTTTAAGAAAAAAACATAGTACAGGCATACCTCAGAGATATCTGGGATTCAGTTCCAGGCTACCACAAAGTTAGTCCTACAAAGCATATTAAAGATATGTTTAAAGTATACTATGGTCTATCTGGTATGCAGTAGCACTATGTCTGACAAAGCAACCACACACATACTTTAATTTAAAAATATTTTATTGCTAAAAGTGCTAACAATTACCTAATCCTTCAGCGAGTCTTAACATTTCTGATGGTTGGTGAAGGGGCTTGGCCCCATGGTGTTTACTGTTGACTGATCAGGGTGTGGTTGATGCCATTTCTTAAAATAAAATGACAATAAAGTTTGTTGCATCAATTGATTCATCCTGTCATGTAAGATTTCTCTACAGTATACAAGGCTGTTTGATAGCATTTTACTCACAATAGAACTTCTTTCAAAATTGAAATCAATTATCTCCAGCCCTATGCTTTATAAACCGAGTGTAATATTCTAAATCCTCTGTTGTCATCTCAACAATTTTCATAACATTTTCACCAAGATTAGATTCCAGCTCAAGAAACCACTCTTTGTTCATCCATGAGAATCGACTTCTTATCTGTTCAAGGTCCACCGTAAATGGAGCAACTCAGTATCCCCGTCAGGCTCTACTTCTAATTCTAATCTGCTATTTCCACCACATCTGCAGTGACTTCCTGCACTGATGCCTGGAACCTGGCTAAGTCATTCAGGTGGGCTGGAACCAATTTCTTTCAAACTTTTGTTAACGTTTATATTTTGATGACCTCCCATAAATGAAGAACATTCTAAATGACACCCTTTCCAAAAGATTTTTCATTGAATTTCCCCAGATCCATCAGAGGAATCACTATCTTTGGCACTTACAGCCAAAGGAAATGCATTTCTTAAATAAGAAGACTTAAAAGTCAAAATTATGACTTGACTCACAGGCTGCAGAATGGATATTGTGTCAGCAGGCATGAAAGCAACATTAATATCTCTGTACCTCTCTATCAGAGATTGTACATGACTAGGTGCATTGTCAATGAGCAGCAATTTATTTTAAAAAGAATTTTTTCTGAGAAGGTCTCAATGGTGGGATTAAAATATTCAGTAAACCATGCCATACATATATGTGCTGTCATCCAGGCTTTATTGTTCCATTTATAGAACACAGAAGAAATAGATTTAGCATAACTCTTAAGAGCTTTAGGATTCTGGAAGTGATAAATAAGCATTGTTTTCAACTTCAAACCACCAACTGCATTCGCCCCTAACAAGGGAGTCAGTCTTTCCTTAGAAGCTTTGAAGCCAGGCATTGACTTTTTCTCTCGAGCTATTAAGTCCTAGATGGCATCTTCTAATATATGGGCTTTTCAATCTATATTGAAAATCTGTAGTTTAAGGTAGCCACCTTCTTCAGTTATCTTAGCTAGATCTTCTAGATAACTGGTTGCAGCCTCTATATCATCATTTCCTGCCCCACCTTCCTTAAACTTCATAAACCAACTCTCCTAGCTTCAAAATCTTTTCCTGCAGCTTCCTCATTATAGGGCCTTTCCATGGAAACTTAAGGGAATGTGTGGCTGGTTTGATCTTCTATCCAGACCAGGGGTCCTCAAACTTTTTAAACAGGGGGCCAGTTCACTGTCCTTCAGACCATTGGAGGGCCGGACTGCAGGTCCCAGGATGAGTCGGCTGCTAAGCAGGACAGGCAGTGGCAGCAAAAACACCCAGCGGGCCGGATAAATGTCTTAGGCGGACTGCAAGTGGCCCGCGGGCCATAGTTTGAGGACGCCTGATCCAGACCATTATAAATTTCTTCCTATCAGCAGTAAGTTTATTTCTTTCTCATCATTCATGTGTTCACTGGAGTCATCCTTTAATTTCCTTTAAGAATTTTTCCTCTTCCTTTAAAAGTCAGCTACCTGGCACAAGAAGGTTAGCTTTTAGCCCCTGTTGGCCTTTGACATGCCTTCCTCACTAAGCTTAATCGTTTACTCCAACTTGCACTTGGACACTTGGAGGCCACTGCAGAGTTATTAATCGGCCTCATTTCAATATTGTCATCATGTGTCATGGAATATAGAGGTCAGAGAAGAGGGAGAGGAAGAGGAACAGTCAACCGACAAGTCAGAACACACATTTACTGTTAAGTTCATCATATGGGCACGGTTTGTGTCACCCCAAAACAACAGAACTGTAACATCAAAGATCACTGCTTGCAGATCACCATAATATAATATGATAATAATGAAAAATCTGAAGTTGTGAAAATTACCAACATGTGACATAGAGACAATGTAAGCACATGCATTTGGAAAAATCACACCAACAGACTTGCTGGATGCGTCGTTGCCATAAATCTTCAATTTGTAAAAATGCAACATCTGTGAGGCACAATAAAATGAAGGACATAAAATAAGGTATGCCTGTATACATAGGGTTGGGTCAGTATCTTAATTTCACTAAGCTACTGGGGTCTTGGAATGTATCCCCTGTGTTCCAAGTGGGAGAGGCTGTATTCAAATCATACAGAAAATAGTAGCTCCCTGCTAGCTGCTAATCATGTGTTCTGTTTGTAGCCATATCACTATTTGGTTATAACTGAACCTAAAATCTATTTCAGCAGCCTTAGCACCCAAAACTATGAGACATATCAACAATGGATCAATGAATTCAGTACTTGTTAACTATCATGGTGGCAGACAATCACAGTCTACCCACATTAACACCATGTGAGTGGGGACTCTGACTATCTTGGCCCCTACAATATCTTCCAGTGACTGGCACATTCTTCTACTTTTCTAAATAACCCAACAGAAAGAAAGAGGTGGAGGTCTTACTCAAGGTCACACAGTGAGTAGAGAACCTGGACTTGAACCCTACTGTGTCTGAGTGTAAATCTCAAACTCTATCATACTACCAAAAATCACAGGGTGGAGAAATATTCTCAAATTTTATATTAAAAAAAGATGACAATGAAGGTACAGAACAATGTATTATATTACCAGTATTTGTATAAAGTCACCCTACATGTTTATAAAAGCACTGACTTTCTGTAACTTTTTCAGACACTAGTAGGGCTTGTGGCAGGGTTGAGGAAAATGAAAGAAACTTACTCCGCACTGTTTTTCTTTTTGTATGTTTTTTTAAATATTGTATCTTAGCATAGGTTTTCCATATTTATCAAATAAAAATATAAAGTGCCTAGTTAAATTTCAATTTCAGGTAAATGAATAACTGTTTAGTGTATATCCCATGCAATACTCGGGGCATATTTATACTAAAAATTGATCGGTTATTTATCTGCAATTCAAATTTAACTGGGCATCTGTTATTTTATCTTGCAACCCCTTTACGTAAGTATTAGCCTAGAAAAAAATTAAATGTTACAAAATCATTTTAAGGCCTTTCCCGTTTCCTATTATAATTTCAATATAATGACAAGAGTTGCCAAATCCTTAATGAATCTCTAAAGATTTTACCTGTGATCATATGATTTCACAACAACTATTTGATAACACTAGTGTTAGCAGGGAATAAAAATCAAAGAGAACACGTGGTGTTACTCAGAAACAGGAACTGATTAATTAACTAATCATTCCACTTTCCAACAAATTGTACTAGCAACATGTAGGCACAGCTTTTATGCAGTATAGAATCCGTGTTGGAAACATAAAATGAATCTCTCTGTCTGATGCAGATTATATGGCAACCAACAAGTGAAAATATGTTTTATGCTAAAAATAACTCTATGAAGAGAAACTGCCCCAAATGCATACAATTTTCTAGTTATCTTAAACAATTCTGACTGGAAAAGGAATACAGCATTAAAAGAGCTTGCTGCAATGGCTTGCAGCTTGTCAAGTGGCTCAGCATCTGTTATTGAAATGAAATTTAGCATTTGCTTCATTCATCGCTGCCTTAGCATTACCTGAAATTAGGGGACAAAGGCTGGCTGTAGTCTGTTGCAGGTAGAGCATCACGAATTCAACTGTCTCTGACAGCAATACTTACACATTTTCAGTCAAAATTCCTGCTTTGGGGAACATTACTGAACTACTGCTCCAAAAGCACAGAAACGTCACAGCCCCCACCCACACCGTACAGTCATCCAAGAGAAAACTCGAGGCCCTTTCTCAGCATCTGTTCTCGTGAGTTTCTCCCTCACTTTTAAAGAATTTGAGCAAAAATGCATTCATAAACACAATTTTTATTTTCAAGTTGACATGTATAAATCTGTCCAAACTTCTCCCATAATAACAGAACTTACTAATTCTATTTTGTTCCCCAAAAGAAATCAAGTATCAAGGAATCTTATCTTTACAACCTACTTCAAAGGCCGATTGAAATGTACATATTCCATTCATTCCTTTATAAAGCTGTAACGTTAAGTGACCTGTCTAATGAGAAAGTGCTGAGGAGGTCAAGAGATGTGAAAACAACTCAAAATCTGTAATTTACTGAATCAGCAAATATGCCCAGGGCACCTACAAGACCGGCCTGTGGTAGGGTGGCAGAATTAGAGAAATGAGGACACCAGGAACTCACATGCAGGGGAATCAAAGAAAAAGAAATAAACAATTAAAATACAGGAACATAAAAGAATGGTACTGAATCCAGACTGAGGAGTCAGAGAAAGCTTCCTGGAGTCATGGACCCCTGCACAGAGTCCTAAAAAACAGGTAGGAATCAGTCAAACCAAAAGGTGTAATAAAAGAGCTCCCCACATAAAGGCAGGAGCACATGGCACCTTCTGAGCACTGCAACGAGTTCCTTACATGGTACCTGCATTGAGGCTGAATGAAAAGGAAAGGCCAAGGTGATAAGGCTGGAGATGGGAGTAAAGGCCAAATTAGTGAGAGCCCCTATGCCGTGCTTAAAAGAGTCTAGAGTTAATCTGTAATTTATTTTTGGAAAGTGGGTAACATAGTCAGATTATGTTTGAGAAAGAGCACTCTGGTGATGGTGTGGAAAACACACACAAAGCAAAACAAGAGAAGCTAGGAGCAAGGAGGCCAGGTAAGAGGCATTTTCAAAAATAAAGATGAAATAAAGAGGACAGAATCAAAAATTAAGGGCTCTAAGTAACATGAGTTGGTAATATGGAGGGTAAGGAAAATGAGTCTAGGATTAATCTCATCTTTTTTGATGAAGAATAAAACTAAAAGGAATAGGGCAGGGGTGGGACTATTCTAGAAATATCTTTCTGATCAAGAGTTCAAACAGCTGAGTAATACGCAGTAGCACCTTACGCTGCTGCTCTGGACTGAAGCCTCAGACCTAACGTGCATGATTTGGGAGATGAGTCTTTCAGGAAACAATTAAGGTTACATGAGATAAGGGTGGGGTCCTAAGCCAATAGAATTCATCCAACAGGGAGAAAACCTAGAGAGAAAGAGAGAGAGCAGACCAAAGACCAAGTGAGGATACAGGCAGTGGGAACTGTCTGTGAGGCAGGAGGACAGCCCTGACCAGAAGCCAGACCCTGTAATTATCAGACCTTGACCATAGATTTCTCATACTCCAGAACTGTGAAAGAGTCATTTTGTGTCGCTTGAGTCCCCTGGTATAGGTAATCTGTGCTACCAGGGGTCCTCAAACTATAGCCCGCGGGCCACATGCAGCCCACCGGGTGTTTTTGCTGTCACTGCCTGTCCTGCTTAGCAGCTGACTCATCCTGGGCCTGTAGTCCGGCCCTCCAACGGTCTGAGGCACAGTGAACTGGCCCCCTGTTTAAAAAGTTTGAGGACCCCACGATCCTTCACCCCTCTCCTCCACCATAAAACCCAGGGAATCAGAATCAGCTTCCTTACTCAAGGGAAGCCAGTCCACATACAATCTAAGTGCTGACCTGAAAAGTAAAAATGGACCAGAGTCTCTCTCAGGAAGGTAATAGATATTGACAGAACAAGCCGATTAGTGGTTGAGCAAGCGCTGAGAAGACAGAAGGCTGAGTAAGAAAGACATGGAGAAGTTAAAATAGGATGCGTGCAAGCTGAAGTCATGAGAGAGCAATACAAACCAGCCGATGGAGACAGAACAGAACTGACATCAGGAGAAGGGCAAACATTGCTTGGGAGACCAGTACAGTCATGAGAGGGAAGTGGAGTAATTGGTCCCAGGGACACCCAATCACCGGAGCCCACTTCGCCAGAGGCACGCTGTATGAGGCTCTGCTCGCTCCACCCAAACACACCTGACTATTACGGCTTGCTTCAGCACAGCACCATGTCACCACATCCTGCACAGGCCAGCCCTCAGGTTTCCCTGCTTAGGAAAGGCCATTCCTCCTTCACTTCACTTGAACACTACTTCCAGAAAGGTTTCAGGAAGCTCACAAACAAAGGTAGGTAATAAGACTACGAAGATCCCTAAGAATCCTCCAGAATAGTTACATCAGAAAATGAGACGGAGAGAAGCTCCGACTCTGGGAGGCAAATAAAATACTATAAAGTCTTCTGTTTTGCTCAGAGCCTGAGAGAAGCCACCAGCTTGCAACCAAACAAAATATGGATCCACTGTTGAAAAAAAGAAATATGGGATCTAAGTGACAAGTGGTTCATATTATATAAATGAAACTACCATAACTATAAACACTATTTACAATTAATAAAAATACTTCTTGGTAGAAAATTCCATTCATAGGAATATGTAAGTGCTCTCACTTCCAATTCCACTAAAAAACTAAGCCAAATATGAATATTAAAAATTTAAGATACCACTAAAAAATCAATTAGAATATATATAATTGATATATCAAGAGGAGGAAGAATGAATACAAAATATTCAAGCAATCTAAAAGAGATTGTGAATGAATAAAAAAGAAAAAGCATAGCAAACAAAAAACACAAATGGAGGAAGTAGAATAAACCTAGACATCTATATTCATAATAAATTTGAATTGGTCAACTCATTTATTAAAGAACATACAATCTGGATGTCAATGTGACATTGTGAGTTACAGAAAAATGTATCTATATTTTTAAAATAATAAATATGTGCTACATACAAGTATAAATCTACTTCCATTATTTCAATCACAGTAGTAGCTTTTAGGAGTATACAGATAGAAGTGGAATCCTCAGATAAGGGACGGGTCAAAGGGGGAATTTAGTTTGTTTTTTTAACAAATCATTTAATATATCTCAGAGTGTTTCAAAATTACACATATAAAAAGCAACTGGGTTGAAATATTTATGGATAAAAATGAGCAATGTCTGAAATTTGCCTGAAAGAAATGGCAGGGGACGAGGAAACGGCTCACAGTAAAGAAATAAAACCGGCTATAAATGGTCGTAAAACTGAATGATGACTAGAACGAGGATTCGTCAAGGGTACCTGCCTTCCGCTACATTTGGAATTTTTCATAATACTAATTTTAAAACTATGGCAATTAAAACGTGAAAATGTTAACAATATCTAGTTTTAGAAGCTAAGATCAGAGATAATTAGTTCACTCTTTATAATTCATAATATTTTCAAATCCTCCCTCCATCCTTTTTCAGGGGAAAAACAAATCACTTCAAACTACTAATTTACTGGGGAAAAGTTTTTTGTTGTTGTTTTGTTTTGTTCTTAGTCATTGGTAAAGGTTCTCAGAAAAACAGTTTCCTCAGCTAGACCACTTAAATCTGGCAAAACTAAGAGAAATGTTGTGAAAAGATTTCCTCAAAATTTCGTACCTCACAAGGAACCATTTTCAGCTTTACCGGTGGAAACGAAGCTTTATTCTCATTTTCTGATGGCTACTCCACTCCCGCCTTCACTGGGCATTTTGAGCGAGAGCCTCAGAAACAAACGCTTGTAGCCCTGGATCGGTCAAGTCCACATCACGCGTCAGGACGCACAGACCTACTCTTGCTGTTCTAGTTTTGAACTTATATACGGTGGGAACCAAAATGTCACCTTTGGGAAGGATGGATGAACCTAAAAGAGGATCTCAAATCTGCCTCCATTGTAAGAAAGTTTATTTATCTTTCGTGAGTACACAGATGAAATTCAGTGTTAATGAATGGTCTCAGAATATGTGCAAACTAATACTAAAATATGGAGAAGTGGCATATTCATCCACAATAATGCAAATATACATAAATCAAAATCATCACTTTGACCAAGAATCCACATACTCTAAAAAAGTTTTGGTAAAAATAAAACCATATGATTCCTTTTCCTAGTAGTTTCCTAAAGCAGGCTGGGGGTCAGGGGGAGGGGTTCCTACTAAAAATGAAAATGTATATAATATAGAAATTAAAATATATTATTATTATAGGTACACTCAGAAAACAAATGTATTTACGCTAACAAACATGTTCATTAAATTTACTTTGGTTTTGACAGTTACTTTTATTTTTAGGATTGTTGGCCTGAAGTGAAAATGCTCTTTATCCTTTTAGAAAGTATACATGATCTTTCATTAATTGCAGATTCCCTAAAACATACAGATAGTAATTTTATAAAGAAGTTTTACCAGATTCATACTTAGTTCCAGAACTACACCTTTAAATTCTATGTTGTGATGCATTTTAGTTAAGTGCCCTTATTTACTGCCTACACTCAACAAGAAAGTCAGTTCAATTTTAGAGCAGAAATGAATCTCAACAAAAAGGTAGATGACAAACTAAAGCTCACTGAGGTCTCATTACATAACAAATCAGCGCCCTGTCTGAGATTAGAACCTTAGGCTGCTGCTACTCAGCTGACTGCCTGTCAGGCTGAACTTCCCTTTTCAAAAAATACACTAGCCAAATCAATTCTGTTCATGCTCCATTGTATTATATTTATTTATTTCCCCCTCAACTCTCACCCATACTTTAAAAAGAGTCTAAAATACACCTTAGAGAACCATGGATTCCACTACTTTTTCTCTGGGTATCCACTTTTACATACTTTCCATCCATAATGATCTTCTAGTACATTCCTATAGAATAGGGACCTCCCCTGCCCCCAAATTAAGTCACACCAAACAAGGGTGACTCAGGGGAGATTTAAGTGCTCTGAGAATTAAGAGCCAGCCTCTCTTGTTCTCTCACTCCCTAGTTAAACTCAAGGAATTTAGATTGTTGGACAGTTTGCCTCTGTTTGCTGTTCATGTTTTCAGTGTTAACAGACAAGATGCAACATGCCAGACATATTTCTGGACAGAGCCAGGCAGGAATGAAGGCAGGGGGATTCCTTCAAGGGTCGCCCTTCCACATGAGTGACAATGTGTCATTGTTGGACCCCAGAGGCAGCTAACTCCCCATAAAGCTCTCATTTCAACCATGTTACTTCCTTAGGGGAAACCTAAAACATGTAGAATGATTAACTTTATGCAACAGAATTCTCCAGTGCAATTCCTACGTTAGCAACGAATTCTCCAGAGAAATTACTCAGGGCTCCCACCTCCTGCCCTTTTGCCTGTCTGGAATGAGGCAATCCTCCAATGAGCCCAGGCAGACTGTGTCCTTGGTGCTTGTAAAAAACATGGGTACTCAACACTTACCCATGGGACCCAGAAACACAGCTGGCAGCTGCTCTCTGCTAGGACTGATCAACTAGAGGTGGAGGTGACCGTACAGAAGATGTCTGTCATCTCTCTGCTACCTTCTCAGACAGAATTTTCACTAAGTTTGTGAGAACATAGCAGATGACAGACAGCTTGTCAACTAGGTCTGAGTGACTCCTTGGGGTAAAGCCCACAGGATAGTGAATAGAGACACTATTTCCGGTACAGACAAAACTTTGGAAAAGGGAGGTAGGAGGGAGAACGGAATATTATAGCTTCAACTTCTCTCCGCACCCAACCTCAAGTTTACACTCTTCACCCAAGTTCATTTTCTAGAGCTTTCCCCCAACTCTTAAAATAAATCTATGTCCACCACTATCCTATTATTGTTCCAAATTGCTTCTCTGGTTCTGGAATCTTTTCTACAAAAATTATGAAGAGTGGTGTCTATCATGTCGCCCACTAAGATATCACTGAGCTATAAGTACTGCACATAATTAGATATTTTTATCCTTCCCCATCAATCAGTGCCTCCTAAATTCAGTTTGTGGCTTTCAAGATTTCCCTTTGATGCATCTGAATAAGAAAAAAGATAAAGTTTACAAACTTTACTCAAGAAAGGCAGGCTCAGATTTCTGATCTGAAGTCCCTTGGGAAGAAAACAAAGTATTGGAATAATATTTAACGTGGATATTTTTCTCTCCTATAGCACTGACTATGCTTGTAGTGACTAGTGGTTTGTAACCCTTGTTGGTTTAGTTCCAATTCTGCACAGAAAATTACCAGACATACTGAAAAGGCATTGTGAGCAAACACTCTTGCTCTGAGGCCCCTTTTTACAATACTTTTCATGGAGCAATTCCAAACCCTTAAATTTAGCTGGCACAAGAAATTGACATTTTTTTCAAATATCAATTCTTAATTTTATAAGAAAATTTTGTGAGTTTTTACTATTTCCACACATAGTCATTTGTAAATATTACATTTTACAAATGTAGAAGATGAGAGTCAAAAGAGATTACTAACCTTCTTAAAGTTACCTAACCCAGACCTTTTATTAAACAATCATATTCCTATAGCAATTATTGTGTGGGATGTTTAAAGGTCTATGAAATAACATCTACAATCATCTGAACAGTTACAGCCAAAAGTAATCTCACTCAGCTAAGATTTGGGGACAGAAAGGGAGAAGGAAGAAGGAATTAGGAATTAAGAATAAAGAAGATTTATAAGTCTCACCCTGACAAGATCCTCTAAGTTAAAAACTGTTTAAACTTGGTCATTTTGCTGATTAAAACAAACAAATTTTATTCCTCAATCACAAATACACCACAAAATACTTCCTCCAGGAGGCAAAACTTTGAAATATATATTCATCATTGGAATGTCTAAAATGTAGGCTTGGTTGCAATCCACAAATTAAAGCTACAATCAATCATTTGGTGCTCCTGGAAAAATGCCATCAAATAAAAATTAATAATAAAATTGTATTTAAGAATTGTTCTTGCATCTACTATAATAACGATTTTCCCAGAGAATAATCTCCATAAGTGAATTTTTCAGGCAATGAAACTGGCATCAGTTGTACTGTTTGATTGGAACTGTTTATTTGTGAAACAGTTTGCACATATCCCTGTTTTCTTAAAATGTATGTGCTTTACACACATGTATTTCCTTTAATCCTATCAATAACTCCGTACTAGGTATTTCCATTTTCAGATAATAAAATTGGAGCTAAGAAAGACAGTGTTTTCCCCTACATTCACAAAGTTTTCTCTGTTTTTGAGACAAGGTCTTGCTCTATTGTCCAGACTAGAGGGTGGCGGCAACATCATAACTCACTACAGCCTCTCACTCCTGGGCTCAGGAGATCCTCCTGCCTCAGCCTTCCAAGTAGCTGAGACTACACGCTCTTGCCATCACACCCAGCTAATTTTCCTTCTTCTTTTTCTTTTTTTTTAAGAGATGGAGTCTCTCACTACGTTGCCCTAGCTTGGTCTTGAAGCAATCCTGGCTTCAAGCAATCTTCCCGTATTAGCCTCCCAAAATGCTGAGATTACAGATATGAGTCACAGTATGTGGCTTTAAAGAACATTCTATTATTTTATAAGTTATAAGACCCTGGGTAAAATTCTTAGCTTCTGTAAACTACTCTTTCCTATTTGTAAAGCACACAAAAACATACACCTGGAAGCAATAACCATATCAAATCTATTACTATTTTTACTTTATCACTGTCTATACACTAATATCTCTATTTTTATTGTTTTCAACTGCTATCAGACTAAGCAGGATTACTAAATCAGTAACTCCTTAACACAAATCAAAATTGATCATTTCTGGGTTGGAAATTGCCAATTTTTCACCTATGCAGTCAGTACACAGCTTTACATCTTTTTCATTGTTGAAAGCTGTATGAATTATACTGCACTGTTCCTCAAAGAAGCAGAAAAATAACCAAGACTTGAAAACTCCAAAATTCAGTTTAGTCAAAGTTCCGACATTTAAAAGTATTAAGTTATCTACCAGAAAAGACAGATGGAGAAGAATAGATTTGAAGTATGGCAAGACTCACATAAAGAAACAGGAAAGGAAAGGAAGAAGAAATAATGAGCTGAGGAAGCTAAAAGGGAGAAGAGACAGGAAGATGATGGAGCATCAAGATAATTTAGAAAACTCTGGGAAAATTCCTGAGCATTCATCGGGCTAAGAGGAGGTAGAGGCGGGTGGTGTGGACTAAGGCTACAGATGCACAGGAAGAACTGAGTCATTTTCCCACCAAAGTGAAATCTGATCTCAAAGAACTCCAATTCTTTTTTCTTCCACTCACCAAGTAGCCAAGCACACAGATTCATTAACTCAGAGTCACCTTCCTTGTTAGCCAGTTGTCAGAATCCTATAAAGTACACAAAAGTGCACAGAAAATGGAAGATTCAGACATTATTAAACAATATTAGCATCAGAATGGCTAAGTGGTGTCATTTCCTACTTTCAAGAAAATCTATAGAAACTAAAGTTATATAGATCTAGTATCAATACATAGAACACCCATATATAAATAATGTGTATAACACATTCTAATAAAACACAGCATCTAATTCAACAAGTATTAACTGATCACTTACACCTCCTAGGCATGAGACATAGGAAGATACTTGCACAGGGTCCTTCCATTCTCATTCAAATAAACAAGTATCTTCAAATCTAATTTTGTAGTCATGATGTTATGTTCATTAATTGACGTAAGAGGACCATGTCAAATTCTAAAAACATCAGGCCCCCAACAAGTCTTTATCTGCTGCTGTCACTGAAGCACAGGCCAGAGAAGAATAAGGACAGGTACCTAACTTTGACACTCTCAAGTTTGTGAAAAACAGTACAGGCAGTTCCCGAAGTACAAACATCTGACTTAGGTACAACTTGCACTTACGAATGAGGCTGTTACAGGTAATAGGTAAATGTACCTGTCCCCACTGACATAGAAATAAAACTCAAGAACAAACCTATCGGATCTATTTCATTTGTAACCCGGGGACTGCATGTGAGTAATTACACTCCAATGTAAGGGTCTAATTTCTTTTTTTTTTTTTTGCAGTTTTTGGCCGGGGCTGGGTTTGAACCCGTCACCTCTGGCATATGGGGCCAGAGCCCTACTCCTTTGAGCCACAAGCGCCGCCGGGGTCTAATTTCTAAGTACAGAGAAATCCAATACTGTCAGCAAGCATCAGAAAGAATGTGAAAGACATGTGACACATGAATTATTCTGAAAGATAAACGCATTAGGAGAGCATGGGAGAGAGGCTATTCTGAAAGATAAACAGATTGGGAGAGTATGGGAGAGAGGCATGAAAAGGAAAGGCATTTCTCACTAAGGGAAGGACATCTGCTAACGCGGAGGAACCAGAAGGGACTGGGAGAAATTAATGACCCTGAAGCTGGAGTACTTTGCTCCAGAATGACAGGAGCTAGGAAAGCAATGTTTCCATAGCCTCATTAGAACTTGTCCCTGCAGGCAAGGTAGAGCCTGTAGAGACACTGGAGAGGGAAACTGGAGGGTAGGGAATCGCTAAAATGTGTTTTCTGGAAAAATAATCCTGACAATAGGGTAAATAACTCACCAAAGAGAGGAAAGAAGTAATGATAATCTCAGCTGGGCCCTCACAGGAGGAGAGTCAACAGCCTCAAGACCACGTGTGGCCTCTAGATTCCCACATGTAGCCCCCCACAGACCTAATGTAAACTTCACAGAACCCCTTTATTAAAAGGATTTGTTCTGTAAACTTTGGATTCAGTCAAAAAGCTGCACTCAAGGATCCAGAAAGCCACATGTGACCCCAAGGTCATAGGGAAAGCAATGGAAAAAAAAGAAAGGAGACACAGACTCCTTCATTAGAGGGAATCCGAAAGACTCAATGACCCCTAGATGAGTGTTGGGGGCAGGAGGAATGAGGCAGAGACCGTAATACAGGGTGACTCTCCCAAGGTTTTTAATCTAGGAAACTAGAAATATCAGGACATAATTTAGCTGAAAAAAACAGCAGAAAAAGAAACATCATACGTTTTTAGATAAAGAGATGGAAATTACCCCTTTTAGAGACTCCTTTCTTGATGTGCCTCTAGAAAAAAGGAAATAGAATTTTAATTTCATGAAGGTAGACATGTTTGAGGTAACTGTTGCTTCCTTCTTCTCTTGGTGCTAAAATGGGGGCTGGTGCAGAGTCAGCACTTAGTAAATAGCTGCTGAAAGAATAAATCAGTTACACATGTGGATCTAAGATGAAAAGAACCTGGACATATTAAATATAAAAACAGGGACTCAGAGTTCTCTAAATTGTTGCTGAAGATAAAGGAGGTCAATCAGGAAGAAGGTACAGGTTAATAAGAGAGAGAACCAAGGCTGAAATTCTAGGGCACATAAACATTTATAAAACATGTTTTAGGTAAGAATTATTTTAGTGACAAAAATATTTTAGAACTAAAGACCCCTAATGCCTGATCACTTCAAAAAGAACATACTAATAAACACCCCACTATGGTCAATACATTAGGCAAGGTATAGTGTTACTATTTCTTTAGCTGATACTAAAAAGTGATTCCTATATCAAAGGGAAAACAAATTACTTATGGAAGATAATCTTAATAAGGTCAAATTAAATACAGAGGGAGATAAAAAATACTTCATCTTTTTCTTTTGTTGTTGTTGCAGTTTGGCTGGGTCCGGGTTTGAACCCGCAACCCTTGGTCTATGGGGCTGGTGCCCTACTCACTGAGCCACAGGCCCCACCCAATAAAAACTACTTTAATAAATATCAACTAATCATCTGTGAGATAAATTAAAAATTCCAGTGGGTCCAATTTCAGTCTTTTACACGTGGCTAACCAGTTGTTCTAGCAGCATTTATTAAATAGGATTCCTTTCGTCAGTGCATGCTTTTGTTTGGCTTATCAAAGGTCATATGGCAATATGTGGCTGAGTGCATCTCTAGGTTTTCCATTCTATTCCTTAGATCTCCAGTTCTACTTTTGTGCCAGTATCATACTGTTTTGATCACTATCGACTTGTAGTAAAACCTAAAGTGTGGTAATGTGATACCACAATCCCATTACTAGCTATCTACCCAGAAGACAAAAGAACTAGCTATAACCCAATTTTAACCCAGGAATATGGGGGGGGAGGAATAGGGGGAGGGTGGGTGAAGGGAGGGTGATCGGTGGGATCATGCCTATGGTTCATCCTATAAGGGTACATGTGAATCTCTCTAAATGTAGAATATAGAGGTCTTAACACAATAACTAAGAAAAAGACATGAAGGTTATGTTAACCAGTTGGATGAAAGTATTTCAAATTGTATACAGAAATAGTACACTGTACCCCCATGATAGTATTAATGTACACTGCTATGATTTAATTAAAAAATTAATTAAAAAGAATCGTTTTTCCACAAGGCCATTTGCACTAGAATGTTTATTGTAGAGCAACTCACAATTGCGAAATATGGAAGCAGCCCAAGTGTCCACCAACCCATGAATGGATTAACAAACTGTGGTATATGTATACCACGGAGTACTATTCAGCCCTAAGAAAAGAAAAGAAGGAGACATTACATCTTTAATGTTTACCTTGATAAGTTGAAACACATTATTCTAAGTATGGTGAGAATGGGGAAAAGTATCCAATGTACTCAATACTAACATGAAAACAATATATAATATCTTTATGTGTGCAAGCCCACATAAAAGAAAAACACAAGTAGATTCTAGCAAAGGAGAGGGGGGAGAGAAGAGAGGGAAATCAGCAGGCTCTCACCTAATGTGCACAATGTGAGGGTGTCCAGCACATCCTGTGGGTGAACAACTTGAACTTTACTTTAGAAATGAAAACAATGTAACCTAAACATTTGTACCCTCACATCATTCTGAAAAAAAAAAAACCAAACAATTCTAGTGGAATCGATAAAATTCCTGCAATCCAGGATGAAATAGAATCTACATATATGGAAAGGAATCTATTTAAAAAACATAAAATCCACCATGATCCTCTTATTTACCTGGGTTCTAAATCAAAACAAATTTACATCTGGATCTTCTCTTAACAGAACATAAATACACCCAATAAAATAAAAGTTGTCCAAAATAATAAAAGCAGCATTTTTCATAATCCACACTGAAGAATTATTAGAGAGAATCTTTAACTTCTCTGACAGCAAACAGATTCATTGATAAGGTTGTCAGTCACTGGTAGCCAGCATCACTGAGAATATACTGAGGAGAGTTAGCAAGAGAGACAAATTACATTTTTCTGGCAAGATTCCAAATAGTTCTGAGAGGAAAAACTGCATTTAAAAAATCCAAATTATTATGGACTTGCCCGAACATGAATCTTAGCCATATAAGATAAATAAGCATGAACCAATTCAATCCCCTAATTAGTAATTCACATATAATGTAACAAGCTACCCTATTTAGTTACCATATGTAATTCTGGGGATTCATTTGGGCCATCTTGATAACTGGTATTTTGTCTCTAAAACATTTTAAAAGGTCTTATACTCTTTCATTAAACATAACCATTTGCTTTTTAATTAACTTATCTACTATTTAGCTACATTTATTAACTCTGTTTTGCAATGGTACTCAAAGAACTAAATGGTAATATGACGATCTTAAACCAACTTTTACTTTTGTAATAACCCAGAGAGCACATCTGCTTCCAATAGTGTTTTGGTTTTTTTTTTTTTTTCGTTTGCCACTTAATTTCATTTAAGTGATCAGAAAGTAGGAACAAATACATAAACGTTAAATATGATCCAAAAAAGACTGAGTCCTTTCTAACCAGCATAACTTGTTTTCACAATACAACGAAGACATTTCTTTTCTTGATTTCAACTGCCCTTAAAGATTCATTTCATGGGCCAGACCTGTGTTATCCAATATGGTACCTGAAAGCCACATATAGCACTGGGCATTTGAAAAGTGACTAGTTCTGAATGGGATACCCTGCTAAGTTCAAAAGACAAAGCAGATTTCAAATACTTCGGTTCTATAAAAGCAAATATAATATTTATATTGATTATAAGTTGAAATATTTTGAAGAAATTGGGTTAAATAAAATACAATATTAAAATTAATTTCACCTACCTCTCCTTTTTTCTTTACAATGGCTACTATTTAACATTACGTATGTGACTTGCATTATATTTCTATTGGACATGGCTGATCCAGAATGCATGTTTGATGATCTCAGTTGTAACACGTATGTACAGAATGGCAATTACTGGAATCCTTTAGGTGCCAAATTACTCCTTTGTTATTCAATTCACTGTATGAGTATCCTATAAATGTGTCACAATGAGTGAAAGTCTATCAAAAATGTTAAGTATTATAAAAAATATAGAAGTGGGTGAGGAGTATGTGGCAAGCAGTCTGAAAATAAAACATTGAGTCCAGTACTGAAACAGACCATGCTACCCTTAGGACGCTTCCTAAGATCTGATACAAAAGTTTATGGTAAGCCTTAATATTTGCTTGATGTTTATTTTTACTTAATCATCTCATATCTTTAAGAATAAAGTATATTGCAATTTATTTTAAAATTACTAGTAATATTTTTTAAACTATTGATTTGCATATTTTGAAACTTTATCCAAAAGGGGCATGCATTTAAGAAGACTGAGAAACACTGTCAAATACAAAAGTGAGACACACACAGTTAAAACCAGGAGGATCAGAATATGCCACTTCAAGACATGCCACTTTGGCATAAGGATTATTTTGAGCTGAAGGCAAATGAGAAACAGAAGACAGAAGCGATCTCTGTCTTTCCCTTTTCTGCTATAAGCAGGACATACATTTCTCTTTGTAAATGTGACATAAATTTCCATTTACAAAGATTCCCCTCTGCTTCATCCATAAGAAAACAGAAGAAACAGAAGACAGAAGCGATCTCTGTCCTTCCCTTTTCTGCTATAAGCAGGACATATATTTCTCTTTGTAAATGTGACATAAATTTCCATTTACAAAGATTCCCCTCTGCTTCATCCATAAGAAAACAACTATTTTTGTGAAAATGGCATATAAGCCTCTTCCCTGAGGGCATCAAACCACTTCTTTGTGTTTTCACTTCTTTCTGTATAACCCCATGTAAGTGAAATCAAAATGTCAATTAAATTTATATGCCTTTTTTCCTGTTAATCTTTTATCAGTTTAATTCAGTTTTTCCTTCCCCGCCCCCATAAATGAAGACTGAATACACTATAAGACAATGTACAAAAAGCAGGAGAGTTCTGAACTACTTAAAAACTCCTTAAAGGTATATCCACACAACGACCAGTAATTGACAACAACTAGTAGGAACCTATGAATACAGGCCCAAAATTATTACACAGTTAAGGAAGTCAGACAGAAAAGAAAATATTCTGTATGATTCCATTCATTTAAAGCTTTAAATAATCCAAACTAACCTAAAGAAACAGAAAGCAGAACAGTGGTTACTTGAAGATAGGAGAGGAGGTAGAGGAAGCAGAAAAGGATTGCCAAGGGGCATGAAAAAAGTTTGGAGGCGATGGATACGTCCACTATCTTGATTGCAGGGATAGTTTCATATGAGCCAAAATTTAACAAATTGTACATTTTCAATACGTGCAGTTTGTGTCAAATATAAATTATACCATAATGAAATAGTTAAACAGACCCTCCCCACTCCTTGACAAAAAGGTGGACGCTAAATGTCCTGAGTTTAGGATTCGGATGCCAGGTGCTCACTGACATTTTAATGGAGCTGGCTAAGGCAAGATAATCTAGGTATCAGGAGACAGAGCCTCTGGGAGGTGATCAGACTACACGGACAGAGCCCTAATTAGCGCCTTTATTAAAAAGCCCTAGCAAGCAGCCTGTCCCTTGTACCACATGAAGCAACAACAAGGAGGCGTCATCTGTGAGAAAGTAGACCCTCACCAGAAAAGGAATCTGCTGGCACCTTGACTTGGACTTCCCAGCCTCCAGAATGGTGAGAAATGAATTAACATTTATAAGCCACCTGTCTATGGTATTTTGTTACAGTAGTCCAAACAGGCCTGGCAAGGTATAAAAGAAGTTCAGCATATCTTACGTACATCTGAGAGGATTTTTTAAATTATAGAATGACCTTTATGATTCCATCATCATGGTTTTGTTTAGTGATGTCTTATGAACACAGAATGACAGACTCCCATGACCATTTTCTGCAGCTAAGGCATCACAGATGCCACTACCTGATTCTGTAAGATAAAGTTATTCTGAAATTAATACAACTGTTTAACATTTAAATACAGGTCAAGATTTTAAAAAATGCATTCTCCACGTGAAAGTTAACTATATCATACCTCCTCACACAGTGAAGAGATATTGGTTCAAACAAATGCCACTAGTGTCAATTCAAAACATATGAACGTTTACTAATTTCAAGTCAGATTATCACCACTGAGGACAATCAGTGATACCAATTGGTCAACAGTTCTACTTACCCATCTGTTATTTCAAAATAATTTAAGCGTTCTTAAATTAATTTCCAAAGTATGTGGGGTTTTCTTGCATGAGGATAATATCTGGGGAATAGAACTACACACAAGTTTTTTTGTTTCCTCTTCCATATTTGTATAAAATGCACTATTTTTATCATCAAAAGAGTTACATGGGCCATTAAGAAAATTTTAAGATATACAATGTATATCCACGTGGATATAATGTATAAATATAAAAATGTATAATGTAAATGTATGATGTATAAATGTAAAATCTAGGTAGACAGAAGAAACAAATGAAGCCTTTCCAGCAACATCCAATAAGCCATCAAATTGAAACTTGCACCGGTGAATTAGAAAGGATGCTGCTGACTGTTTCTCAGAAGTGAAACAGTGACCATACACAGTTCGTCTCAAAACTTTCATAGTAACCCACGTATAAGCAGAAATAATTATCTTATTTATTTTACCATCAATATAGTTTTAAAATGCAAGCAATAGTATGCTACATTTAGTACGCTATCCCACAACTTACTCAAACTACTAATATCAAAGTGTCAATCCAATTAAATACGCTTTTTTCTTAAAATTTATTTTCTGAAGCTGATGTTACTGTTTGTTTGCTTATTCTTTTTTTTTTTTTTACCAGAGCTTCCTTTTCACTTTCCCCTCATGCATTTATTTATAACACTTCAGATCTAGAGTGGTTTATAAGAAAATAACAATGAATGTTTCTTTTATGGCTCTAAATACAACTTAAAGGAGGATAAAGATAAGAATGTCCTAAACCAAACAAATTTAACTACCACAGGCAGACAGGCAGGTACGAAAAAAGAAAGAATCTGTCTCATTTTTCTTTTTTTTTTTTTCTTAACTCAGCTGGCCAGTGTCAAAAGAGTGGCTTTAATGTTTCTCTAACTCAAAAAATACAACTGCAACAGCCAAGAAAATATTTTTGTTATTTTATAATATATAATATAAATTCCCTTATCACTCATATATGTTTCAAAAAAATGAGAAGAAATTTCTGGGAGGGGGGGAGTTATGCCAAATATTAGCCTACAAAAACATGCATAGAATATACCATGTTTAGATGAATATAACGTAAGAATAAATTTTATCTTGATCAGACCCCAAAATCTTAATGAGATATTTACCATACTAATGTTTCATCTTTGCTAAATTTAACACTTTACTATTTTTAAGATATACTAGAAGAAATATTTTTTAAGAAAATGTATGATTTTATGAAACACTTGGGTAAAAAAAAAACAACTGTCTACAAAAAGGAAAGGCCCTCAGAGGCACAATTTCCCAGGGAACACCCAGAGAAAGAAAACAAGTGGCCCCAAGCCAAAGATAAAATACCTTTTTCTTCAAATAGCGGTTTCCTTTTCTTCCCAAACATCAAATTAGCACAATAATACTTAGACTACCACAATAGGCTCCTACAGGACTTCCCTCCCTTACTCCCTTACGCTGAACCAGCCCATTCCTCAGGGCCTCAGCAGTTTCCAGCCTAGGTTTCTTTAAGAACTATCTGACTTTTGTTATGGACTGAATTGTGTTCCTCCTAAATTCATATAGTCCTAATTCCCTCTACCTCACAAGGTAATTGTATTTGGAAATTACAGTTAAATGAGGTCACTGGGGTGGGTCCTAATCCAATGTGACTGCTGCCCTCATAAGACATTAGGCTCCGGGCACACCCAGAGGGAAGATGCAAACAAATGGGGGAACTCAGTCTCCTACCCTCAAAGGAGAGAGGCCTCCTGGCAACCAATGCCACCGAACACTTCACTTTAGATTTCCAGACTCCAGAACTGTTGTTTCAGCCACTCACTCTTTGGTGCTTTGTCAGGGTGGCCATAGCAAACCAACACCCATTTGGGAAATAAGATGCTGCTGTAACGAATCCCTAAAAATGTAGAAGCGCTTTATCACTGGGTAATTAGGTAAAGGCTGGACGAGTTTGAGGGTGCATATTACAAAATGCCTAAGTTGCCTTCAAGAGACTATTGGTAGAAATATGAAGAAAGGTTCTTCTGGTGAGGTCTCAGATGGAAATGAAAAGCATGTGATTGGAAACTGGAAACTTCAAAAGGATAAAAGCAAACTTTGGCTTATACCTGATTGCCCTCCATTACTTGCCCTTCTCCATCCAAACTTTTCCCCTGGGCACAAATCCTCTATTCCACTCTAGAAAGATACAAATTGGATATCAATTGTAGTTCCCACTGCCCACCACATCCCAGCCTCTTTCCTACACCATGTCCCATTCCCTAGGCAAAACCATTCACCTAAGCCATACTTCATACCAAAAAATCCTTCATTCCCTGCCTCTTATCTAAAGACAAAGGTCTCTTCTATTTCCTGTTTATTAACCTCAATGAGGCCAGCAAGGAATTGTACATTGATCTACTTTCTTAGAATCACAGTAAAGTTTTACTAGGTGTAAAACCTTTCTCCTGTGTGTCTGTTTTTCCAACTAAGACAGTAAGCTTCTGGAGAAGTACCTTAAATCTTTTTGTCCTCTCCCCAGTACCTAACCAATATGACATCCTCCTAATCCATCCATTACTACCTACTAACTGAATAACTACCTCAGATCTTCTCTAGAAATACTTCACAGGATGGCAATAGATTCCTTAGTATTGGTTTCCCTTATCCAAAAGTAGTTTATCTCCTTAGTCTTATTCCACTAAATTTTTTAATCAAAAATTACCAATTGTAACTATTCTAAACATCATTTCCCAACTGTATTTATATAAATACTCTCCTATGCTTGACACTAACTTACAAGAAAAAATAAAGCCTTAATAAGTCTAACAAATACCAAGTGAAATTCGACTTTAGGCCAGATGTCTACCAGATGGGTAAAGCACCCAACTATTTGAGAACTACATCATCCCTCACAAGCACCATCAAGCTATCCTGAATTCACTAGGAAGTCATCTTCCTTACTTGGAAGTGTACATCTTTCTCTCGTAGATTTGTCATTTGGTCCTGCATACTGGTGGCCTTTCCAGTCCAATGTACCAAGTTTGCCTCAAAATATTTTATGAAATTCACAGAGTACTTAGGTGTCACTGTAAAAAAAAATGAAGCCGACATGCAACTCAAGCTGAGAGACCAGACGGGACCATAATCTGTAGAAAATAATCTGCCTGTAAGGCAGAACAGCTATCTTCCAGGCAACTGATTGTTCCTTTCCATCTAAATCCCTTAATCTTAATACTAGACAATGGGTCCACTTCTCCCTCCTTTGTTAAGCAGCAGCCCCACTCAACAGTTAAAGACTCAAACATGCCCAGATAGGCCTGAATAGATGTGAAATTACATTTCAAGGACTTCCAAGAATCTTTCTGAACACCCCCAACATTACTGTATCTCCAAGAGATAGAGGAAACTCTTGAGAGCAGCCTCTATTCCCTCAAGGGTATGTGCATTTAAAAGGCATCTCACAGGAAAGGACACAGGATATGTTTAAGGTCCAAGCAGGGCAATGTCTAGGTGCTAAGCCAGAGGAGCACACTAAAAACTGACTGAACATCCCTCCCTTGCCAGCCACAACCTTCAGGCTTAGGCAGTTAAAAGGTGTAGAAATGGGGCAAAGGAAACCAGGAACAAGAGAAGGGAAATGAAAAGAAGAAATAAAGTATTCAAAGAAAGAAAAGGAACATAGTATGCAAGAAACACAGGCCACTGCCCTATTAGCAATCTGTTGATTTAGAACAATCTATAGCAGTTTTTGTATTTGTTTTTGCAAATGAGGTAGGAAAGGGGAATGGAGTGAGTCAGGGGGCACCCCAAACTACCTTTGACTGAAGTGACACCCAAAAGCACAAGTGCATCAGTCCAGGACTTTGTATCTTATTGGAAGTTCAAGCCAAGGAACTGCAAGTTTTGGTAGGTTTTTAAACACGAATACTATCAGGCACCAAAGCATACTTTAAAAATGTAGATGACCCTAATCTTATGATAAATTCATTGTAACCATTCAAAACCAAATTCAACATCTAAGATCTGCCAGATCCCAAACAGTACTAGCCTGGCATTTAGATTAGGCACTATTTATTCTATAAAAGTAACCCAAATGAGAAATTTGTAGGGAAATACAAAGGGGATGTTTACACCGCAGAGGCTACAAACACAGGATGAGACAAGGATCTGATGACTTCTCAGTTTCTTTCCCTCTTGACATCAAAAGAACATGGAGGGAGGTTTTCCTCTTAAGCTGGCGAATTCATTGTCCTTTCATCTGACTGACGATATCAAGGAAACACTAGACTCCATTTGCATCCCCCACCCCGGCACAAAGGCACGCAGAGCCCCTTGTCCAGGTCTTCCCAAACAGAGCAACCTAAGCAACCCCACGGAGAAGGATGGACAAGTTCAGGTGCTTCCACTCGCCCCGTCACTGCGCGGTGGCCGCCACCTCCCGCCCTCGCCTGGCCACTGCCCCCCAACCCCGCCACCCGCAGCTTGAATTTCCATGTGATCGCAGGGAATAGCCTGGCCTTTGTGCCTCTGCGAAGAATGCAAGCAAAAATGTACACCATCACCACCCCAGACACACGCACATCTCCCCAAGACACAAAGCTTCGCCCAAATATTGCTTCCCCAGGAACATCAGGCACCCCAGGGTTGCCAAATCTCAGACAAAGCCGCCCGTCGACGCTTGGGGTTGGGGGGAGTGCAGTGGCGGGGGGGATTAAAGGCGAGACCAAAGCCAAATGCTCCCACCGACGCAAGCAGCAGTTGATAGGGCCCGGGCGCCGGTGGGGAGAGAGGGGGTACAAATTAGCTGCTCGCCTCCGGGGTCCCCCGCTGCCAAGGCGAGAGACCTGTCTGGAGCCTGTCTCCCCACCCCCTTCCTCATCCCGCAGAGCCCGGCGCGGCGTAACGGTGGAGGGGCGTCCGGCCCGGGGCGCGGCCTCAGCCGCCGAGAGCAACAGGCTCCCGGCGCCGGAGGGCCCGGCCGCGCTCCAGGCCCCCAGGATCCCGCTTCTGGGCACCGTGACTATGCCCCTTCAGGCCAAGGAAAAGAAAAAACTTTTAAACCATTCAGAGAAAGAGACAGATGGGGGTGGGGAGAATGGGGGGAAAGACCAGAACTAAAGATGAACGCGGGAGAGGATGAGGGAGGACTTGTAAGTAGCAAAGAAAACTTCCAGACCCCAGGCTTGTAAGAAGTCAGAGACGCGGGGGCTTCCCCGCTGCGCGGGCCGAGCGGACTAGGGGAGC
>NW_003852401.1:14105880-14146850 GCF_000181295.1 Otolemur garnettii | reverse complement strand
CCGGCGGGCCTCGGCCAATCAGGGGGCGCGGCCCAGCCTGCAGGTCCTGGGTTTTAAACTCGCTGCTCCGCTGCCGCTCCCGGTGTGGGCACTGGACCGCGAGGTTGTCAGATCAAATACCCGCGCCCTGTGAATGTGAATTTCAGATTAAAAACCGAAGGAATCGTTTTAGTGCAGGTATGTCCCGGGCGTTATTTGGGGCATACTTAGACTAAAAATTTCTTTATTGATTATCTGAAATTCAAATGTAACTGAGAAGCCTGTGTTTTTATTTGCTAAATCTGACAACCAGCGGGAACCGGTATCCTCTATTTCTAGCTCTAGTTTTTCGGATTTTTACTATATCCACTGCCCTGTGGATTGTTCCTCTTGGGTAGCTTTAGTGATGTAGGATGCTGATGAAAAGCACCTTCATAAAAAGGGAAAGGGGGGTAATCTCACTTCATAGGTAACTTTTAGCACATCAGTGTACGTTCTTAGTAATGTTCATGGAAAAGCATAGAGCAGCGTTGAGAGTGGCATGGTACCAGGAACAACAGCTATTCATTTCTGGTTTATTAAGTGTTTCCTGCCTCTTAATATTGTCTTCCCCATATCCTCAATTTAGAAGTTCCACAATTTTTTTCTTTGGAAGAGAATTAATCCTTTTTCAATACATATATCTAATATTAGAGTATAATTTAGAGAGATACGCAGAAATTCAAAATAAAATATTTTTTAATATTCTGAATAAAAGTACTATTTTTCTTTGGCTTTTTTTTTAATCGTTCCCTAGAATAATCAATTTGCATTTCTCCAACATTTACCACATATTTAAGGGAAATGTACTTTATACAAGGTTTCAAAGGGAAACTGATTTGAGCCTTTTAATGGATATTTTCAGAAAGCTACAACGTAGATAATTTACCTGCTAATGAAGTTGAGCCAAGCGAGCTCTCTGTGCCCTGAGTGGAGTGAGCGGCATCAGCCCAAGGCCTCCTGTGCTTTCATAAGCATGGATCAGTGTAGAGTTGCCACCAAGAAACTCTGAGGTTTCTTCAGAGTCTGTGGCTATCCGTGGCCTCTAAGTACTCCGAAAATGAAAGCAAAGTTCAAATTTAACCGAGTTAATTTAATTTGACTTAAATTCTCAAGTCTTCCCATGTGGGAGGAAAAGGGAAGAAAGGAAAGAAAAAAAAAATAAATAACTCCCTCAAAAGCTCCTCTCTCTCCAGCTACCAGCCTTCTTTCCTTTCCCTTCCCTTTGTAATCAAATGTTTTAAACTTACCAATCAAACAGATCCTGGTCGCTGCACTGACCCTTGCTAGGATGGCCTTCTACTACCTAGTGGCCTCTCAGATGTAATCACAGATCTACATTTTCCACGCAGAGTCTTCCACAGTCTATCTCACCTCTACTTCCATGAAATCACACTCTCTTGGTTTTGCTACTTCCTCTTAGTCAAGGGCAGACATGTGGGCCCTGAAATTCATGTATTTTTAGGGCGGTGCCTGTGACTCAAAGGAGTAGGGCACCAGCCCCATATGCCAGAGGTGGCCAGTTCAAACCCAACCCTGGCCAAAAACTGCCAAAAAAAAAAAAAAAAAAATCATGCAATTTGAGGCTCTGCTTTAAGAAAAGAAAAACAAAAATGCCTTTCTTTTTAAATTTTTAAAAAATTTATGCCCATTGGCTGGGCTCGATGGCTCAAGCCTATGATCCCAGCATCACCAGCACTTGGGAGGCTGAGGTGGGCGGATTGCCTGAGCTCACAAGTTCGAGACCAGCCTGAGCCAGAGCGAGACCCCCATCTCTAAAAAACAAAAATAGCCAGACGTTGTGGCAGCGACTTAAGAGGCTGAGGCAAGAGGATCACTTGAGCCCAAGAGTTTGAGGTTTATGTGAGCTAAGACACTATGGCACTCTACCAAGGGTGACTCTGTCTCAAAAATAAAAAAAAAAAGTAATTTATGACCATGGAAATACATTGCTAGTGCTCTTCCCAGGTAAGAGAAAGACACAGAATATTAAACTGCAGTAGTTTCCAGGTAGATCTGCGTAGCCTCTATCATCAGTCCATTCCTCTATCTTCTTTGCCAGTTTAACATTCTCTCACATCCTTCAGATGCTGAAATTCCTCAAGATTCATGTAAGGCCCTCTTTCCTTTTAACTTTATCTCGAAGTTCATTTAACTTCAATTTTCATGGATTCTTAAATTGCTGTCTTTAGTCCAGACTTCTCCATATATCCAAATGTTTATTCAGCTTCTCTGTTTGCTGATCCCAAACCTACACAGCCCAAAGTGGAACCATGACATTTCTGCTCAAGCAAGTTCTTCTTTCACAGTTCAATGTAAATGTTACTACCTTAGACATTACTCTATGATTCCCACAAATTAGGATAAACTGTGATACATTTTTTTCCATATACTTTTGCTATATAACATTCATCCCACTTACCTAAATATATTTCTTGTTTTGTACTTACTCATGCAATGCTTCTCTTCCCAATAAGACCACAATTGCCAGGTGGGCAGGAGCCAAGTCACCATTTCATCCTCAGAGCCTAGCAAAGTGCCGCACACCCAGGTGTGTGCACTGGGTGTGCACTGCAAGAATATGACTGCAGGAACGAACAATTTGTCTGTATGACTTTTGTGTTCTTATCATACTTAGAGTCATCTCAAGGCATCCTCTTTGGAGAAGACTTTTGTGTTGCTTAGAAATTCCAAAGGGCTCCCCCTCTTTGAATGTCAAAGCACTTGCATTTGTCAGTTTTCAAATGTAGTGATTCTCGAAAGCAAAGAAGATAAATGTATAAAATATTGGCTGCTCTGGGAAGGGTAAGAGGAAGGCATCTCATAGCTAACTACTGAAGGTAGTTTGAGAATTCTAAAAGTTAAAATGGCATTTGTCATGTTGAACATACACAGGAAAGATCCCAAATTAGAGGAAAGTTTAAGAAATGTAATTCCCTAGCTTATTGTAAGTAAATAGGATTAAAACAAAAGGTTTTACCTTGGTTTAAAAGGCACTATTCTGGTCTCACTTAGCAAAGCAAATCCTACATGCCCTACATGCCCTACATGCCCTAGCAGTATATAACAGGAACAGGAGGCATCCTGTTTAGATTAGGTGTTCTATAAAATTATCCCGAGCTTGGGAAAATGATTCTATCCAGGAGATTCTTTTTGAAGTTAACCCATATAGTTATTGTTCTATTCTCTTTTACGTGTTCTAACCCAGAGAGCTCAAGATTTTCTAGACATAACAATGCTGTGTGTTACATTGCACTGCTTTAAAAAGTTAAAGGAGGCTAGGCGAGGTGGCTCATGCCTGTAATCATGCACTCTGGGAGGCCTAGGTGAGTGGGTTGCCTCAGCTCATGGGCTCGAGACCAGCCTGAACAAGAACAGATCGGGTCTCTATAAATAACGGGGCATTGTGGTGGGCACCTGTAGCCCCAGTTACTCTGGAGGCTGAGGAAAGAGAATTGCTTGAGCCCAGCAGTTAGAGGTGGGTGTGAGCTGTGACACCACAACAGTCTTCTGAGAGCACCAAAGTGAAACTCTGACTCAAATTAAAAACAAAAAAAAAAGTTAAAGACTTTAATATAAAATCTTACAGAAAATTCTGTGGTGTAATGCAAATAAAGTAGAGGTACTCTTTCTGTGGGACGGGTTGAAACTCACTCCATAGATAATAGGTTAATAATTCTTTCTATTGCATGTTGATCATGGTCTCTAAGATCTGAAAATGAGGGAATGAGGAACACTGTCTACATTCCACGTTAGTGAGGCATTCTCCACAGTAATTTGTGTTTTTCAGATTTGAGTCATGTTCAGATGACTTTTGTATGGGAAAAATCTTGGGAACTTCTGGGGTTGGTTTAAATTATTTTTATTATTTATCCTTATTATAATTTAACAAGTACAATCATAAACTAAGTAGATAATATTATTTTATGTTTGTGGCTCCTCTGTAAGTCTTACTACCCCAAACGGTTGGTGCCTGCTAAAAAAGCAGAGCCTGAAAATTAAAGTTTTAATTTATTGAAATACAGATGACCCTTTCAGTTGCCTCCTAAGCACACAGTCTCCATCCTGCTTTCCTAACAGTGGGTAGCCTAGGTGTGAGTGAGACCCATTCATTGGTAGACATTATTGCGGGACTCTGTATGAACCAAAGCCTTTTGGAAAAGCTAAGTGATTAGGGGGCATTCTAATAGACGAAAAATGGGCTATTTCCTTCACCTTTAACCAACAGTGACTCATTAATAATGCTTCATTTAAATGCAAATGCGATGACATGTTTGCCTCTCCCTCTGCCTAAGGGATAGCTAATATATAACAAATGTGGAGTTCTAGTTTATTTCCAGAAGGATTTTTACTGTCTGCTGGCTGACTGACTTGATGGTCTCAATTGGCCTCTAGTTCTCAATTAAAAGAAAAGAGTTTAGATATCTTTTACGTTTTTCAGTTTGTTCAATATTTGAAAAAATAATTTTAAATGATCCATTTAAAAATAGATGAGATAAAAAAAAAAAAAGAAGATGAAGAATAAAGACAAGAACGTTAGGATACTAGATACGTATGTGTCTAGGAGAAAGCCCTTTCGGAAGAGAGAATGGCTAAGAGAGAATCCCAGGCATGAGAAAAATGTAAAAATGATTTCTCTTTTGAGAATGTGCAGAGTAATCTGTCTCTCTTCATACAACAAACTGTTTATAGAGGGATAAAGGCTCCGAAACCTCCAGTGTATCTGATGGCTGTCGGCTCTCTAAGGGTGGGTAAGGGCGTTGGGTGGTCATGACCTTTTGACCTTGAATTCATTTGCTTTTGTACCCATAGAATTCTAGCAAGGGTAAAAATTCTGGAAAAAGAATTGGGACCAGGGGCGGCACCTGTGGTTCAAAGGAGTAGGGCGCTGGCCCCATATTCCAGAAGTGTTGGGTTCAAACCCAGCCCCAGCCAAAAACTGCAAAAAAAGAAAAAAAAAGAATTGGGACCAGATTAATTTGGGGGAGAAACATATCCAGACTGTTCCAGAATCTATATCTCAGATTTGTACAAGCTAAAATGACATTTTAGAATCTCTTATGCAAAATATTTCTTCCTGGTCATGCACACTCTCACGGCATAAGTGGTTGTCTAAAAATAAAAGAAAAAAAAGTAAACAACACAATGAAAAGAACTTGATCAAGTTGCACAGTATCTTCAAGGTAATACCCCTCCTTGCGATGGCAAAAAAAAAAAAAAAAAATAGGGGGAAAAATTGAAGACCACTAAGAACTGAATCACCTCTTTCCTGAAACCCACCACAGTTCTTGGCTTTCCATTTGTATAAGCCAATAAATAACCTTTAGTTCTTAAACTAGTTTAAATTGGACTTTCTGTTATTTGCAACTAAAAATGTTTAAACTGAAGAAATAACATCATAAGCCATTTGCAATGAGTGGGACAGTTACTTTAAAGTTTCAAGGTACACTCTGAGCTGCAGAACCAATGAGACTGTACACCTGTCAGCCAAGGCAATCAACAAAGAAGGGGAAGAGAAATCAGTGATTTCACTTTTATCTACAGAAAAGTCAGCAGTTCCAGAGGACAGGAGAATAACTCCTCAAAGGACTGTTTTGTTCTCTTGTTTCTTTTTGTTACCTTTATACTCCCACACTAAGAGTAAGCATCAGCAATATTATTAAATATCATCGTATATTTTAAACAGATTCCTGCTCATGGGTTACAAGGCCACACAAATCTTCCTGACTTAAAGTGGTTATATCTTCAAAGTATTTTTACTCTAGACTAAATTTATAATCAGTCAACACTTCACTGGTGGCACAGAGTGCCCTAGGTCTTTGACCAGTTCCCTGGAATCCAATTCCCCAGCTTATCTATGACAGTAGGCCTTGGAAATGAATAAACAATATCCAGATATCAGTGCGTAAGTTCATCTGCCCTTGTTAGGGCATGACCAGCAGCGCTCTGCATGAAATGGATATTCAGATTAACAGTGGCCGGTAAGAAGTGGGAGCTTATTAAAAGATAGCTGGGAAGATAAGGAAGACAAGAGTTTCCCACAGTGACCAGCCAGGTCTCACTGAGGAATGTGCTGTCATAACACAGGCACACAGAGGGAAAAGGAAGGTCATTTCCAAGGATGTAGCTCTAGAGAGTAGGCTTTCTATGGTCCATGCAATTCTGCTATCATTATAATTCCGGGTGCTGCTGCCCTTATGTATCTTGCTTTCCTTCTGTCTCTAACAATGGTTGTTTACACTGCTTCCTTGAAAGTCTGGTGATCCCTAATGGTCTGTTCATATTTAATAAGAGGCAATGAACAGCAGCTTGGGTCTCTGTGCATATGGGAAGACTTGTAGACTCAGGGGCTTCACTTTTGAGGGGGTAGCATTACACTTAAGAGGTCCCTACCTTCCAGAATAATGAAAGTCTTTGCTCCAGAGCCATTGGCTATGTGTACAGAGGACGTTTCTGGGTATTTGAGAAGTAGATACCTACCACCAGGAGTTATGAGTCAGTTATAGAAACTCTGTGTGTGTGTGTGTGTGTGTGTGTGTGTGTGTCTATTTATATGGGTACCTTTGGTATCGGTGTGTGTTGTGTACTGGCACAAGAGAGGGACCTCTCTCCACCAGCGTGAAGAGGGAGAGTTGACCTGAGTGGAAATGGGGGAAAATTGAGAAATAGAAAACTATGAAAGACAGAGAGAGGTGAAGAAAGACAGGAGAGGAGAGCTAGGCTGGTGTCAGACGAGCTGATGCAGCTCACGACGGCAGCCAGCCACTGAACCATGGAAACAGCTTCATTTATACAGTATCTTAACAAGAGGCCATAAATCTTACCACATGGGGTAGAGATCAACCTTAAAGAGGAAAAACTCTGTGCTTGTCAATAATAAAGTAGGCCTGGGCTGAGTGACTTCTGACATGTGAAAATTATGTGAAGGGAGGAGAAGTGGTTGGGGTCGCTCTCTGAGCATGTCCCAGCCCTGGACGGCCGGCTCAGCCCACGCCCTGTGTGTGTGTGTGTGTGTGTACTGGGGTATAGAGGTTGTGCTGATGGTAATATTGGCTGTTCCAATCCCCAGATTTTGCACCTACCATTTTATTTCCACTCTCCATTGTACCTGGGGTTTTAAATATTCTCAGCTCTCTGCAGTCTTAGTGGATAGAATAGTTTCTGCCTCAGTTATGGTGTTCTAGGCATAAGGACAGTGTTTCTCACACTGTCTTTAAGGGGTCAGGTTTTTCGTTTTTTTCCTTTTTAATTTCTAACATGTCACTGACCAATGCACTAAAAATGAATGACTAGAAAACGATGACATGCTTGGTGGTTGTGTGAATATTAAATCATTGTGTGGAGTTTTAAATGTTAACTTTTAATTTCTTTGTGGACCAGGCTGCAGACCACATTTTGGGAAGCAAACCCCAGCCCTGCTGAATCAAAATCTTCATTTTTAATTGGATCTCCTGGTGATTATAAGAACTGGAAAGTTCTTAGGGCATTTTTACTCCATGGTCTTTTCGTCTTCCAGGAAGGCGCTGCTATCTCTCTGTCTAGAATGCTTTTTCTTTAGAGCTTCGGATGGGTAGCATCTTCCCCTCATTCAGGCCATTGGTCAAATGTCGCCTCTGTGGAGAAGACTTCTTCGGTTGTCCAGGGAAAGTTATTGCTCCTTCTACTCTGCATTACTCTGAATTATTATCTCTATAGCATTGATCACTATCGAAAATTACTGTGGACCTCCTTCCTGTCCCCTAGCCATGCTAGAAGGTGACCTTGATGAAAGTAGACATCTTGTCCGTCTCATACCTTCCCCGTGCCCCAGTGCTTGCACAGTGCTTGGCAGGCAGAGGCTCCCAGCTGCCTGCACTCTACTTCTGCTCACTCCCACCTGCTGCAGCTTGAAAGCTTCCCTCTACTGCTTTCTCTGTGTCTTTTCTGAATCTATATAGAAACTCCAATCCAAAATGACCTATACAAGAAAAAGGATGGTCCCTTAAATGCAGTGCTAAGGCACAGTGCAGTGAGGCCCTGATTCTTTCAGCTCTGCCCCGTCTACATATCAGCTCCACGTCCAAGCTGCTCACTAGATAGCCACAGCTGTCCCAGTTCTCACATTCACACAAAGCGAAGTCCAGAGACCATCCATTGCAAGTGCTTTCTTTCTTTCTTTCTTTTTATTAAATGATAGCTCTGTTCATTAATGCAATCATGGGGTACAACGTGGTATTTTCATATAAAATTTGAAATACTTTCATCAAACTGGTTAACATAGCCTTTATGTCATTTTCTTAGTTGTTGTGTTAAGATGTTTATATTCTACTCTTAGAAAGATTCACTTGTACCCTTGTAAGATAAAACATAGAAGTGATCCCTCCAATCACCCTTCCCCCACCCATCCCCCCTAGCTCCCCCGCAAATGCTTTCTTTTTGAAGAATAAGCAAACTTACCCCCAAACCGCCTGTAGCATTCCTCCGGCAGTCATTAGCCTGAATTTAATCACAAGCTGGTTCTAAACATATATAAACGATACATTATAAATGATATAACACAGAGATGTAAAGAAGACAGTTCAATAAGGTTTGACAATTACATACACTTAAGTAGACACCAACCAAACCAAACTGAGATGTAGAATATTTCCATTAGCCCAGATCATTTCTTTATGTCACTCCCCGTCAATCTATATGTGTAACCCTACCTTGCTGAGCCAAAATCAAGGGCACATTCAACACTGAAATGTAGACTTTCATTCATCATAGATTTTTTCATTGGCTTTTATTTTTTAAATATTACAGTAAAATATGATTTATCTTGATTACTTTTTTTCATATTTCACCCTTTAGTGTTTTATCCAAGGTGAGTACCTCACTCATCTCACAACTCCGTCAAGTTGTATTCCTGCAGCTCTTGCGCCCCCACACACCTGTCCTCCCTCCCTCTGTGTGTGTCTCTCTCTGTCTCTCTCTCAATATGACCTCTGCATAGTGGCCTCAGAATAGCCCAACCTCTTTCATGGTAGCTGAAGGCTCCCAGATAAGTACCCGAGGGAAGCCAGCTGCTTACCTTGTCTGATTTAGGCTAGAAAGTCTCTCAGTGTCATCTCTGCCATATTTCACTCATCGAAGCCGTCACCAGTGCTCGCGGGGCACAAAATGGAAGCATCGTCAGTAGGGTGACCAGACATCCCGATATTGGCGGGACAGTCCCGCTTTTCAACAATTTGCCCCGCGTCCCTCGGCGTTTTAAAAAAGTCCCGATTTTTGGAAAGAATGCACGAACGGGCTGGAGAACAAGAAGGGAATATACGGTTTTCGGCAGCCATATGGCTATTTCGCCAGAATATGAGTTTTATATTATTTTTGTTAATTTTATAATGTTAAACTGTAATAAATAATTGCTGAGAAGTGATTATCAGAACTGCTTATGGAAGTTTGCCTTGTTGTCAGGCCCTGCCCTGCCCCACGCCCCGCTCCGCCCCCCACTCCGCCCCGGCCATGTTGTCCCGCCTTACAGATGTTAGAATCTGGTCACCCTAATTGTCAGAGAACTTGAAGATACATTTTTAAGCCACCATAAACCCTATTGATTGTGACAGCCATTTGGGGTATTAAAAAATAACTCTTATTTTCGAGTGTTAATAATTCCTACCCAAATCAAATTTTTGGAAAAATTGATCAGATTCAATTTAAAGCACCTCCTTTTTGGCCCCAGGATTAATGGGATATTGTTGGTTTTATTCACTCTAACCTCTCAATTCACTCACTTCTGTCTCTAGCTTTTCCAAGTTTAGGATAAGGAGCTGGGAAAGAGATGAAAAGTAGCAAAACTATCTTTTTCTTGGCTGGATGTTGAAAGCTGTCTGCAACAGCAGATATCCGAAGGCTGGCACCTTCTCCGAGGGGGTGATTTACTGCATTATTTGGAGATGTCCTCCACTCTAGCTTCTTGGACCTCCGCCTCTTATTCCTGCTGACCTCAGAAGACTCCCCTTTAACTCCTACTTTCCTGGTACATCCTACACAGACTGTTCCTGCCAGGATCTACTCTTCCAGGCAGGCGGTTCTTCTTTTAATATGGCACCAGGCTAGATCCTCTATTTTCCAAGTTGTCTGTAGGGTACAACAAAAAAACTTAGCAAATTAGCCCCACCCACATCTGTAGATTTGTCTTGAACTTGCCATTTTAAGCAATTCTAGGCAGCCTCTCACACTCACGTGTTTCTAGAAGAGAATCATTCAGTAATCTCTGTGCTCTCTAAACTCTAGGGAACCCAGGTCAAGCTTCTTTCAAGATGTTATCACTATGCTAACCAGGCATTTCTTTGTCACCACCCCCACCCCCAGTGAACATGGAGAAAACTAGTGAAATTGGCTACAGTTTCTTTATTGTCTATCTCCTCTAACTTGATTTGCTTTTTTAAAAAATATATTTTATAGAGACAAGGCCTCATTGTGTTGGCCAGGCTGGTCTGAAACTTCTGGCCTCAGGGGACCCTCCTGCCTCCACCTCCCAAAGTGTTATAGGCATGAACTAGCATACCCAGACTTTATTGGCTGTGAACATACTTTTGTGAATATCTTCTTGCTTCTCACATCTTGCATGTGGCATTTTTCTTCTAGGTCCTACGTTTCTGCAAAATGACATGTGAACTTAAAAACCTGCTAACTTTGACCCAATCACTAAAAATACATGTTTTCAGTTGTCCTAAGGCAATTTTTACCCAACAAATTCATTCAGTAGGTTTCCTGACTTGACCTGGTTCAAATCCAACAAACAATGTCAGATAATTTCTTCTTTTCAAAGTTTTATTTTCTCTTGGACTTCGAGTAATTCTTTTCTGCTGATAATTTCTTCTTGGCTCAGTGCCTGTAACTCAGTGGTTAGGGCGCTGGCCACATACACTGAGGCAGCAGGTTTGAACCCTACACAGGCCTGTTAAACAATAATGACAACTGCAACAAAAAAATAGCCAGGTGTTATGGTAGGCACCTGTAGTCCCAGATACTTGGGAGGCTGAGGTAAGAGAATCACTTATGCCCAAGAGTTAGATGTTGCTGTGAGCTGTGATGCCACAGCACTCTACCGAAGGTGACATAGTAAGACTGTCTTAAATAACAATAATAACAATAATTTCTTCTCAATATTATTTGTTGAAAATGTTTTATTATTTGCCACTTAGGTATTACTTTTATTTTTTTAGAGATAAGTGTCATCCAAGCCTTGAGGAAAAAAAATATTTCTGTACCAAAATGATATTATCTTGAAATTTTGATGTTTTTATACTTTATCAAAGTAAAATTTCAATTTGTGCATTTTTTTCATTGTTCAGATTCCCTGGGAAACTTGATGGGTTATTATGAAGTATCCTTATGGTCAGCACTGGGGGGGAGGGGATTGTGAAAACAGCATTGAGCAATGGGAGGCATTCGTTGTTATAGCACGTGATAAAGGTTGAGCAGATCCCAATAGGGCTCTCTGGAAATAAGACAGCCAGTCAGCATTGTACCACCTTAATGAAAAGGTTTGACCTTTTTGAGGTCTGTGGAAATGTCCCAATTTATGAGAAATTATTCCCAAATATTTTTTTCAACATCATTATCCTTGCCTACATCTGTGGCCCTTGCTTCAACAGACTACTTTTCCAGATGTTGTCCTAATTCTGTAGGAGTTTTTCAATTAGAATATAATTACATTGAGTGGGTTTTGCTTCCTTAGCCTCCTCTCCATACATGAAGGGTTAAGGTGAGTCCAATCTGAATATTAAACAGTGCAATGCTAAGTACAGCAATATTGGGTGGGGGTCAGCTTGTAAAAGTGTTCTCTACTGGAAGGAGACAAAGGGATGACTGACTCAAGACTGGAAAAGCAAGTGTAAAGATCCAGTCCAAAGGCAGAAGCAGAGTGACAAACTGGAAAGGAAACCGGTATCAGGGACAGGACAGTAACTAGACTGGGAAAGAAACTGGGGCAGAGGAAGAGTAGGTCAGAAGCAAAGCAGTGGCTACAAATAGCACCCAGTTGGCATGTATCAACCATTGAACCTTGCATATTAGGTGAATAAACTTGTTAGCATGGTTTAAAAGTACAAAAAAGAAAGGAAATGTTTTCATAATTGGAGTTGTTTCACAAGAAAAGGAAGAAGCTAAATAGTAAATCAGACGAATATTCATTCTATGTGAAACAGGCCACCATATAGGCTCTAGGAAAACAAACCCTGAACTCAAAAATGGTTGGGTTTGAATCTGGAACCAGTAGAAAATTGCTTACTTCCCCAAACCTGTCTCCTAATCTGTAAGTAACATAGCACTATATCACAGGACTGCAAAGTCAGAAAACAAACCCTTGGTTACTGTAAATTCAATGCCTAGTATATAGTAAGTGCCCGTCAATAACTAAATATGATGATATTTATGTGGCTAATGATGACGGTAATAGTGATGATAATGGTAATGATTATGAAGATGAAAAAGATAGTTGTAAAAGTGATCGAATGGCCCCCAAATATCTACCTCATTGTCCTGAAAGTATTGGGTCATTTTCATTTAGATATGGGTTGTAAAAATGTTAATGAATTTTGGAATGGGTAGTACTCATAAGCAAAAATTTTGTTTTGTTTTGTTTTGTTTTGCTTTAATAATGGAGTCAATATGCTTCCAGATCCTTTCCTATATGATAATGGGGATAATGATGAAAATAAAAATCCAGGAGCAGTCTCCGAGTACCTACACTCCAGGAAGATTAATTAAATGAACCACAATCTCAAAGCTATAAAGTGTTAGGACAAGAGATTTTTTAAAATTTTTTGCAAAGAAAAGTCTCCCTGTGTTGTTCAGGCTGGTCTTGAACTCCTGGCTTCAAGAGATCCTACTGCCTGTGCATTCCAGACTGCAGGGATTATAGGAATGAGCCATTATGCCCTAAATTAGGCATTTGAGCCTAGACTGTCTGACCTTAGAACAGTGGTTCTAAGTCCCCACTGTGAATCAGAATTCCGTAAATGCTTTTAAGAAGTACACATTCCCAACCACCACCTTAGGTCTCTCTCTTTTAAAATGATTCCCCTATGTGATTCTAATGGGTAGCAGTGCTGAAACTTACTAGAGGATCCCACAGGAAAAGAAAAATAAAGGGGAGTAGCCAGTTTTTACCTAAGAAATTTAAACAGAAATTTAAATTTTAAATGAACCCAACTTTCATTTTGCCTGGGTGGAGACGTAACATATCTGCTACCCTCTAGTCAAAGGAATCTCTGGAAGCAATAGGGAAACACAAGCTTAGAAACCAAAAAACCAGCAGCCACACATAAGAAACCATTGGTATATGAGGAAAGGATTGTAGAAACCTGGAGTAAATTGGCTACAGACCAATGTGGAAGGCTTGGAAGGCTTTTTGTTGTTTTTTCAAATTTGCAAAGGAGAAGAAAAAACAGTTTAACGATGTACCTATCACCCTGATTTATCAACTGTCTATACCTTGACACATCCATTCTATCCCCTTCTATACAGACACACAAGTTCCTTTTGTGAAAACATGTAAACTGCAGGCATCGTGAAACTAGATTCTTAAATTCTTCAGCATGTAGTCCCTAAGAAAAAGAATAGTCTCTTATTATCTCCTACACAACAATATCCTCATTGCCACACCTTAACAAATATCATTAATACATGATATCTAAAATAGGGTTCAGACTCGAATTTTAAACTAGATTTAAAGTATCATTTATATAGTTATGCTTTAAGATCTCAACATGCCAATGGGGTGATTTCATTGCATTTGGTGGTTTTGTCCTTGTAGTGTATCTACATGATACCACCACAAATCCTATCCCACTTCCCTCCAATTTTTATAAAATCAAATCCTTTGAGAAATCCAGATCAATTGTCCACAAAGCATCCCATGCACTGGATTTATCAGACTTATTCCTCATGAATAAATGGAAGGGAAAATCCTTGGTAAGAAAATTGTAAATTATTTATATTTCCAACTGCATGCATGAGGTGGTGATACTATAAGCCTATCCCATTACTGGCAATTCCAAGCCTGACCGCGTGGGTAATGGAAGTAGTGCACATTTTCCTCCTACTAATTAATAAATATAGGATATAATAACTTTAAACCATGTTAACAACCTATTTCCCAACCAACTTTAATCTATTTGTTTAATAATCATTGTCTGAATAAATTATTAAATTGGAGATACCTCAAGTAATTAGAAATTATCGTTTTTCTAATAATGTCATTTTTTGTATGCTTGCCAGTTAACATATTTCTGTAAAGATGAGGTTCTGTTGTGCCCTTGGGCTATCTTTGTATGGATTATATACAGTATTATTTCCTTTATAAATTATGTGTTTATTTATTAGGCTGCATAATTATACATTACTATGTACTATGCAATATTTTATTTACCTACTTATTTACAACTAAGTGTTGGTATCTATTTGGGTATCTTTGGCACCCTTTCTGGTGGCCAAGTTGTCCAAATTTATCAAGTGATAATCCTTTCAAGCTGGCTCCTACAGCTTTTTGATATGAGCACTTTGAGCACTTTCTTGTTTCCTGAAACAGATTATTTGAGATTTACCTTTGACTGGCTATGTCCTAAGCTTGGAATTGGCCAGTTCTCCAAAGAGGCTTGTTTTCTATTGGGGAAATTTTTTACTAGGGGTGTAGGAAAGTTGTCTGTCTCTTAAGAATGTTTCCTTGGGACGATCACTGTCTATGTGCCACTTTATTGCAGAAATTGGCAGCAAGAGCTCAGCCTGCCAAGACTACTGGTAATATTAGAACAGCACAAAAATAGTTCATTGCCTTAAAGTTCTTGCCCTTCTCCTTTTTTAAATTTACTGACAATGATTAGAGTATGGTCTTCATAATAATTTTTATCACTAGAGAGATCTGTCAGTTGATACTCTGGGGGAAGATAAGCTCAGAGGACAAAATAACCACACAAATAGGAAAGATAGCCATTAAAACAACAACAAATTAAACAACACATGCCATCTGAATGTACTTAAGAAGATGGAAAATATTTGCAATATGTCACAAAGATTAAAAATATAAAAAGAAATGTGTCCATATTAGGTACGAAATATGCACTGAAATAAAAAGAATAGATGGAATAAGTTGTAGAATGGCTGTAACTGAAGACCTAATTAGTAAGCTGAAGATCAAATTAAGCAATTCTCCAAGAAGCTGGCAGAATGGATAAAGCAATAGAAGTTAAGAGCGACAGTAAGGTGGACATAGCCTTAAGGTATATGGAGGAGAGAGGAAGAATTATCATCAGCATCTTTATAGTCTCAGACTGAAAGTCTGTAGAGCACAAACGGACAAGAAAGGTAAACATATGGCAGATGATAGTGAATTTAGGAGCATTATAATGTGTCATCTCTGGATGCTTCCAGAGATAAAGAGCAGATCCCCGGCAAGGAATCGCAATCCCTGAAATCAGCCTGAATAGCAAGGCTGGATGCAAACTGAACGGGGGTAAAAATTGTAAAAACATTTCAGGTAGAAAACTTTAGGTCTACAATGTTGTAACCTGCCAAACTGTGGTTCCAAATGCAAGCATAGTAAAAATAATTTTAGCCACACAATCTTGAAACTTTTGCTGTTTAAATCCACGTTAAAATCATACTTGGAGCAAGTAATCACATATGAAGAACAGAAAACAAGAAGACATTGCAAAATAAAAAAGGTTGGAAAATGAAGGTAATCGAATTGAAAACAAGGAAAAGCTTGATTGCTTCCAAACAAGAGCCAAACAAAACACAAAAACAATAAAAGACTAGATCCAAAAGAAAAAATATTATCTATAACATCCGTGATGTGAACGTACACCAGATATTTCTTTTCTTATTTCACTATAGGGGCGTTGAAGATATTATGGGTTTAAGGAATATTATAAGTTTAAGGAATCAATAAGAGAAGAACACAGATGGCTTTTAAGACAGAGACAATCACTGAAAACCCTGATATATTAATCTTAATAACTAAAAAAAATAAAATTTGAGGCAAAAGAAATCATTTTTATGCTGGTAAATAAGAATAACAGATGACGAAAATATAATTGTTATAACTGCACCTAATAATACAAATTCAAATTATATAGACAAATAGTTATTAGAATTGCCATTTCAATAATTTTAGGTGGGAATTTTAACACTCCTTGTAGAAATGTATATAGCAAGGAAATAAATATTAAATAAATGAATATTATATTTAATAAGTTTGAATTATCATATATATATATACACACATATATAAAAACTCTATTCTAAATAGAAAATACATATTCTTTCTGAGCACATATAAGAAATTTACTAAGGTGTGTACTAGACATAAAGGAAACCTGACTAAATCCCAAGGACTCACTATTATACATATCATATTCTTTTACCATTATGCACATGAGGAAATCAAATTTCAAATTAATAATGGAATTACAGATTTTTTAAAAAGAAATCAAATCACATAGTATTAAATATCTCTTCGGTTAAAAATGAAATTATAAAATAAGAAATATTTAGAACTCAGTAATAATGGTGATGAGCCCGTATTAAGTACCAAACCACTAAAGTCAAGCAATTTAAAGCAATAGCATTTATTTTTTCTGTTCAAGGGTCAGCTAAATGGTTCTGTTGATCTTTATCAGGCTCACTGACCTTGTTTGGATTCACTCATGCATCTGTAGTCTGGGGATAGCTGATTTAGTAGGACTTAGGATGGCTGTAGCCAGGCTAACCTAACTGACCATACGCCTTTCATTCTCTTGCAGAATAACTCAGGCTTGTTCCCGTGATAGTGATACAGCTTAAAGGGTGTGAGAACAAGCATTCCTGAGGTGTAGACTCACAACTGGGTCATCACTTCCACTGAATTCTATTGGCCAAATCATGACTCACTTATTTTAAAGGGGTGGAAACAAGACCCATTGATAATGAGAGGCACCGCAAGGTAACATTACAAGGTATATGGGTAATAGGGAAGGGAATAATTGAAACCGTTTTTTTCTACATATGACCCAATGAAAACAAGATATGTCAAGTTCGAGAGACAAAAATCACACAGAAAAATTACTAGGTTTAAAAGATTTATTTGGAAACAAAAATATTTTTAAAAATGAGCTAAGCATTCACCAAGAGAATTTGAAAAAGAGGAAAGAAAATACAAAAATAGTATGAACAAGGAAAGAAATCAATGAAGGACAAAGAAATAAAGAGATATTAGAAGAGAGAAAAATAGAGAGATAGGAGGGAAATAAAAGAGGGAGAATAAAAAAAACCAAAAGCAGCATTTTTGTAGAGATTAATATGATTAGTGGTAAATATAATTTAAAAAAGCCAAACTCAAATAGGGAAAATACACAATGAAAAAGAAATAATAACTTCAGATACAATAAAAATTTCAAAATAACAAATGAATATTATGAATAACTATGTATTAAAATAATTAAAAACCAGGATGAAATGAATAAATTCAAAGAGAACATGTAAAATGCCAGAATTGATTCAAGAAAACATTAAAAACTTGCTTTTACCAATCACTAGTAAAGAGAGCTAGTAACCAAAAATTGTTCCTTTCCAAAATTCTCAAGTCCAGATGGTGTTGTAACTTGTAAACAGTTATTTATTATCTTGTTCAAGTGACTCCAGAAATAATAACAAATAAAACAATATAAACCAAACCAATATCCATCAAGATATTAAAAATAATACATAAGGATTATTAAAAGTTTATCTCAAGATGGGAAAATGAGTTAATATTTAAAAAATCTATTAAATTCACTACATTAGCAGATTAAAGGAGAATAATCATTTGATTATGTCAATCATTGCTAAAAAATTCATAAGATAAAATGAAACACCTGCTTCTGATAAGAACTCTTTAAAACATAAAAATAGAAGAAATAATTTTAACTGCAATAAATATGCATTAAAAATATAGAACTATTATTTTTAACACAATCTTGAGAGGTATTGCCTTCAAGATTAAGAACAAGACCAAGTTTCACATCACAATTATTTCCTTCATATTATCCTGGAGATCATAGCCAACACCAACACAATAAGAAAATAAAAAAAGAAAGAAATTGAAAAGATTGGAGAGTGTGGGGGCACTCCTTGTAGAGAGATGTAGGATCTGGTTCATGCTAATGTTATGAAGAGCTGTTTATTTGGAAGGGCGTGTTGGATGACTCAGCCTCCAGGCTTGACCTCTTTGCATGAGGAGTTGAGGGGAGCGTTCCTGAGATTTTTATCTTCCTTTACAACATGTAGGGACCACAAGAGCTAGTGATTAAAGGAATCTTAAAGTAACCACTTAGCAGTGACTAACATCTCTGAGCACTTTGGGTTTCTTGAGAACAGGAAATCAAGACCAGCCTGGCCAACATAGTGAGACCCTCTCTGTACAAAAAGTTTTAAATATTAGCTAGGCATGGTGCACCTGTATTCCTAGCTACTTGGGAGGCTGAGGAGGGAGGAGTACTTGAACCCAAGTGTGTGAGGTCATAGTGAACTATGATCTGCCATTGTACTTCGACTTACATGATAGAACAAGACTGTCTCAAAACAAATCAAAACAAAACACACAAACACAGCAGAGATAGGAGGTGAACTCCTCGATTAGAAACCACAGGAAGACAGACACAGACCTTAGGCAGATGTGTACATATAAAAAACCTCTACCAATTTCATGTCCCTGTGACTCAGGTAACCTGTGGCACCTCGAGGAGCAGAGATGCTTGGAAAAGAAGGCTGTCCTCCAAGGTCTGGATGAGCCTCCTGTGAAGGAGCTTGGACTTTATCTGGTAGTATAACGATCACCAGTAAATTATATCCATATTTTAAATAGCTTGATAATACTGGGATTTTTAGAGATCACTTTCACTCCAGTAAAAAGAATGAATTAAAAGGATTGAAGACCAAGGAAGGGAGGGCATTATGAATAGGTAATAGTAATGAATATTTATTAGGCTTACACGAAATTCAAGGCACTGCACTAAACTCTTTGCATAGATTATTAAATCTCAGTTAGGAGGATGTTGAAGTACATCAGATCAGATCAGATAAGAGCCTGAATTTGAAATGTAGGGATAAAGGGAAGGAGATTTATCTGAGACATATTGAAAATGTACCGTTTGTAGAACTTGTGTTATTGAAGTTTAGGAATATGGGAAAGGGTAGTGATGAAGGTGAGTTAAGGGAAAGTGAGAAGAGGACTATGTCTATGTTTCTGGTTTAGGGGGATTAAGTGAAAGTTGGGGATATTAGGGTGAAGCTTGAAGGATGGAGATTTATTAGAAATTAATGAATTAAGCTTTTAAGGCCGGATGCCTTGGCTCACGCCAGCAATCCCAGCACTTTGGGAGCCTGAGGCGGGTGCATTGTCTGAGTTCACAGGTTCAAGACCAGCCTGAGCCAGAGTGAGACCTCATCTCTAAAAATAGCCAGGTGTTGTGGCAGGCACCTGTAGTCCCAGCTACTCGGGAGACTGAGGCAAGAGAATTGCTTGAACCCAAGAGTTGGAGGTTGCTATGATGCCGCAGCACTCTATTGAGGGCAACAAAGTGAGACTCTGTCTCCATAAAAAAGAAAAAAAAGAATTAAGTTTCTGATATGTTGAGTTTAAGGTTCCCATAGGACATTCAAATAAAATTGTTAGGTAACTGGCAAAATCATAGCACTGGAGACTGTTGAGAAGATGTTAAGAGCAAGAGATGTGTTCCAATTCTACAACTATTTGGGTCTTAGTGGAAGTTTTATAAATCAGTTTGAAATGCCATTATAATAAAAATCTGTCTTCCCATTGTTTCTTCACTGGAAAAACTGAAGAAATGGTCAACATCGAAGAAGGAAGTTGGTTTGTTAAATGGATCCTATTATATCTAGACTCAGTGCCCTGATAGAAAATTTCTACGTGTTGTAATCCCATTGGTGAGATATATTGGAAAGAGAGGGGTGAAGGGCGGTATTGTGTAATTAATTTTCTATACAATAGTGATAATAACTAGCATCGAACAATACTTGCAAACTGTTCTCAGTTTAGTATTTTAGTCATCAAAACAGACACAAACTGTTGTTACTATTTGATTTAAAAATTAGAAAATAAGTTTTATATAGATAGATACCTAAAGCTTAAATATCTTAATTACTGAATGACTCTTTGGTTTGTGAAAGTTTTATTCTGTTTTTTTTCTTTTTTTTTTTCCTGCAGTTTTTGGCCGGGGCCAGGTTTGGCCACTGCCCTATTCTGTTTGGTTTTTGCAATTCTTTTATTTTTTAATTTTTTTTAGCTTTAGTGAGCCTCTGGTAGTGTCTTGTTTCCTTGGTGATTCTGGTACATCTGGAAAGATCTAAGGTCTCCCCTGACCCAGCCCTGAGCTCCATTAAACCCATCTTACATGTGTCACTTCCTCCCTCGGGGCACTAGAGTAGCTAATATCTAGGTGGCCTCACCATCTCCTTTTTTGATTTACCTGCTTTTCTAATTCCTTAACTGTTTCTTTATATTTAATTTCTTCTATTAAACTCGCTGATAGTGGCTGTTATTTCTGCCTAGACCCTGATATACCCACTAACTTGTGTCATCTTGTGCAAAAGGAGACCCAAAATGGGCAAAATGGGCTACTATGGTTTCTTCAGCTTAGACGCTGGAGACAACTTTCCCTATGATCTTATACCCCTTCATCAATTCATTCATTCATTCAACAAACATTTATCGTGCTACTACCAAGTGCTAGGCACTGTTCTAACTGCTGATGATGCGTACAACAATGAACAAAACCAGTCTTGATCTCATAAAACTTGTATCCCGCCATATGGTAGGATAAGCATCTGTTCAAATTGGATTCAGAGTAAGGGGTTCTCTGGGCACAGGACTTTCAGTACTAAAGCTGGGAGAGTGGCAGGCAAGTTGAGATGAGCTGCTTTGTGTCTTTGTGTGGGAAGATAGAGGAAGAAAGTGAAATAAGTAGGAGGGGGCAGGTAGAAGTGTGGTGAGGTTTCTGTTTTGTTAGTAGGGTCTAGAAAATCTTTTGGATGAAGAAATATTGATTAAAGGCCTGAATGTAGAAAGGAAAACAAATACTGCAGATGTCCAAACTGGGAGACCAGTTAAAGGAAAGGCCCTGAAGCTAAAAATACATACGAACTTGATGTATCTATCAGTCGTGGTTGCACCTAATAACTGACATAATAAGGCTGGGTGTGGTGGCTCAAACTTGTAATCCCAACTCTGTGTAGCTGAGGCAGGTGGATGGCTTGAGCTCATGAGTTTGAGACCAACCAGAGCAAGAGTGAAACCCCATCTCTGTGGTAGGTGTCTGTAGTCTCAGCTACTTGGGAGGCTGTGGCAAGAGGATTGCTTGAGACCAAGACTTTGAGGTTGAAGTGAGCTACGATGATGTCACGGCACTTACCCAGTATGACAATGTAGTGTGACTCTGTCTCAAAAAAAAAAAAAAAAAAGAAAGAAAGTAAAGAAAACAAGTGACATAATAAAAGGTAGGCAGGGAATAGGGATACCTATCCCTTGAAAGATAGCATGGTACTTTGGGGTTTGTAACTATGGAGGTTTTCTAACACCCAGGCTCTTGGCCCTTCAGACCCAGGGGCAGAGAGGCATGTGAAATGGGGTTTCTGACAGCAACTGAGGACTTCGGAGGCACAGAAACCCTGACTTCCCATGCTTTTGTCTCTCACCTCTCCTGTTCCTCCTGCCTGTTACCGCAGGGGGAGAGGTAAAGGGAAGAAAGCACAACAAAGAAGGAAGAGACGAAAACAATCAGTCTGAAAATACTAGGTGGGGGAACACGCAGGGCAACAAATAGAAATTTCCCTGTTGTGGGTGTTCCAAGGGCAGCTAACGTTCATTCTGAGTTGCTTGCCCTGTTGTGCTACAGTCTTCTTCTCCAGGGTATGTACAGCCAGAAATATTTCACGTATGTGCTGTGTGTGTGCCCACGTGCATGCTGAGAAAGGGGCTGGTTTTTTATGGGTGGATCATCATGATAGGAAGGTGTGAGCAGCCCACACAGGAGAAGCAGGGTTTGGAAGGCAGGCGTGAGCCCAAGGTCAAATGCCACCCAGGAATTTGCTGACGTTCTCAGAGGGCCCTGGACATTCACATGCTGTGAATTGGGGTAGGGATGGGTTGAGCCAATCTTATATAGATCATAAGGAGTCAGCAGATCCCAGCTGATATCTTTGATGTTTCAGTAGCTCTAGTCATAGTCACTATTCCCTACATTCCTGGTCAAAGAAACTGCTCTGAAGAAGTTGAGTTGTTTGACTCAGTTCACCTAGAATTAATCTGGGTAATGGATGTCTTACTATGCTGAATAACTGATTCTCTTTTTCCTCCAGTTTTATTGAACAGAACAAATGATTTTTACAAAGAAGGAATAATCTAGAGACGAATGTTTGGGAGAATGTGTTATTGTAATGTGCAAAAGTAAAACCTTATTCTTTCTCAGAGGCACTGTATAATTCCTGATCTCCAACATTGAGGATTTATTGAGTTAATATGTTGTCTTGTATTGGCACCTTGATTATCTCCATGTTAGAGTTTCTTCCTGAAGCATAGTTACTTTACTAAATAGAATGATTAATTTGGTACTTAATGGTTAATTTAATATTACCAGATCTGAAGTGATATTTATAAAACACATACTCACTCTTTTGTTTCCCAGTACCCTAAATCTGTTATATTTTGCAATGAATTTTCTACAGAAATTTCAGGGGAAGGACAAGTTGTATTTGTATCCACAGTTTTCCAAGTTAAATTTTGAAAAATTATGGCTGGGTATCAAGGTGCTTTATTCCTAATTTAAAATATGAACTTAAATTTCTAAATATGAACTAAGTTTAAAGCCTAAAATACTTTCCCATAGATGTTATATATATATGTATATAGGTCTCTGTGTGTTAGAGCTATATATATCTATGTATATAACTATACATATATGTTTATATATATAACTATATATGTGTGTATGTCTAATAGAATATCACAAATATACTAAAATTTTCCAACCATATGTGAGTCCCAACATTTAATGCAAAATAACATTAATCCGGTCCTTGCTGTAACACTGCTGATATGGAGCAGTGAATCTCTGACAGAGTAGGTTGCCAGATACTTCACCAGCCTGCAAATACAGGCCGATACATGAGCAATACCATCAGATTGTAATGGCTCTTAGAACTCATCTACTTATGCAGGGCCACAGCCTCTTGTATTATTTTGGGTCATTTCCAGTTAGGAGATAAGTCATTTGTGCTCCAGAATGTAACCCCTTGAAGTGTCTTTTTAGTGCTTCTCATCGATGCTTTTGGGCCCTTCTTCCAATGGTGCTCTCTGTGGGATGCTGCTCTGCTGAACAAGGATCTTGTCTGCTCTGACCAGCTGGACCCTCAGGGTGCCTGACATGAGGGAAGAATGACCTTCATTCTAGGTCTTCTGTCCAGCACTGGTTATACCTTTGGTCGAAGAGGGAGCTTTCCAACTAAAGACAGACCACACATGATAAGAGATTTATTCCCTCATCTCGTGGGTGGCTGGGCAGGCTCTGGGGGCAACAAGAACCCAGGGGATATTTTCCTTAGTCATAAGCAGTTTCACCCCCTCCAAGCATTCAAATATCATTTATTTCTCTGTGTGTGGCAATTACAAGTATATTGGGCACCACCAGCTAAGAAACACATTAAAGAATGTAGCTCTGTGAGCTTATTCTAATCTCTCCTATAGAGACACTATACCAGTTAGTGAGGCTGGATAGGTGAGGAGATGCCATCCAAAACTTTCTATAATTCTTATCTCTTCTCTGCTCATCTCAAAGACATCTTCCAAACAATTTCTAAAAAAATAAAGAAAATGTGATTACACAAGAATTTCTTCTTCTTGACCCAAATCAAAGACCTCATAAATCAAACTCTTTAGGATTGGAGTATTTTTCCATACTTACTATAAGTATCCAATGTCTAGATGCAACCTAGCCACAATGCTAGATTACAATAAAATATTTTATTTTTTTATAGATCACAGGGGTATCCAATCTTTTTCCTTTTCTTCCACACATTGGAAGAATAAGAGTTGTCTTGGGCCACACATTAATGAAGGCTGATTATAAAAAAAAAAAAAAAGTTCCACGCATGGGTTTCAATGTAATGAAAACCCACAATAAGGAAAAAAAAAAAAAGTCCTTACAAAGTCAGCATGTAGCCTGCAGGCTTCAGGTTGGATACCCTTGTATATCCAGGCATTTAAAGTTTTATTAAAATAAAAATTATTATATAACATAGAAATGTCAGGAAATAGTACGTTTATGTGATACATGTACAGACTACTAGGTTTAGATACGATTTTGCTCTTTTCTTCTTCCTTAGTGACAGGACCCTTGTCCAGGGTATATTTGTGGGAGAGACGAGACACTGAGCCCAGAGTATACCTGGACAGCTTTGCTGGGTATGGCAAAAATGCAAGGTCATGTCTGCTCTTGATCTGGAACATTTTTCAAGGTGTTTTTTGCACCAATAAACTTGAGAGATGAAGTACTGTCTTTCTTTAGAACCCAGAGCAGCTTTGCTTATAGCTTGTTATAAAACATTTGCTCAAACTCAGTGCTCTTGTACTGCAATGCACCCCATTGCATGTGCAGGCTTCCACTGGCACCCCGGACATCATTCCTGTGGAACTTGGGAGCCAAGGCACTACATGCTAATCTGCTAGTGCATGTTTTTCTTGCTGTGCTGTGATTAATAGAGACCAGAGAATACTTAGCCTTCCATCCATGAAAAGGTCATCATACAATTACACAATAGTTTGTTCGTTAGATAAAATCAAACTCCACACTCAACTTCTGGAAACTACATTGCAGCTAGGAGTGACCAGATGTCTAAGTTCTGGCCAAGCATTTTAAGTAGAAATTACTGGATGGAACTTGTGTGAAGGCTTCTTAAAATGGAGATAAATGGCTAGAGTATACTTTTCAGTTTGGCCTTCTCTTTCTCCTCTTTGTTCCTGTTGGAATAAAGGCAAGATGGATTGACCTCTAGTAGTAGGACCATGCGGTGACCTAGAAGATGGAAGCCCAGTCCAAGGCAGGCAAAGCAGAAATATAAAAGAGGCTTAAATTACTGTTGAACATTGTGGAGTTTTTATACCTATTTTGGTCTAATTGCTTGCCTCTGGATAGTTATTTGGGGAGGGGGAAGGATAAACTGTTATGTCTGGCTTATAGTCCTTAGGGATCCCCTACTTTCATAATTATTAAATAACTTTTATATTTTATAAGTACCTATTTAATAAGATATCAGTAGTTTCAAGTGTCGCAAAAATACCCATGAATGCCTTGGAAAAAGCAGTTGGCAGAATTGAGGGTCAGAAGGTCTTTAGGGTAGGTCTTTGCTCCCTTCTCCTATCACTTTAACTAGAGAAGGCTTTTTTTAAAGTCTGTTTTGTATTAATTGGCCTTCTGGATAAGATTACATTTGAAGTAAGGCTCTACATCTAGGAGAAAGTTTGAAAACTACTGTGTTAGGGAAATAGTTTATGAAACACCATCCATGTTATTATGTGAACTTGAAATTAGGAAACTTTATCTTAGGTTTATTACTTGGAATTCATTTGATATCTTTTTAATTGTATTCGCAAAAGTAGAATATTAGTTTTAGTTGTGATGAAATGTGTTTTGGCAGTCATAGTGCATGGATTTTTATTTGTAAGTAATTTTAAAAGGTTATATTCTTCCCTGAGTACACATTTTCGAGTACCTATTATTACTATTCTACTTTATGCATTAGCATCTTGGGAAGTACATGTCCCTTAATGTAGAACTAGGGATTACAGTGTTATCATTTTTGAGATTTTCTTTAACAACTATTAAGAGGATGTTGCAATTACAACGCTTTAAAATACTTTTACAATTGTGCAAAATTGATCTTACTGCAACTGCTTCAGTTTTCACCATAGTAAACACAGCAAAACTTCTGATAAAATACGTATTGGCTTAATCAATCACAAAAATGATTTTGGACTCTACCTATCTAAAGTAAAATATAATTCTACTCTATTTTATTTTAAATAGTCGTGTCTTCTTTTAGAAATAGTTACACAATAGTCTTGAGTTTAAAGCACAAAATGTCTTCTGAGTAATAGGTATTTTTTCAACATTATAATGAAAATATCATTTTAAATAGTTATAGTTTAAATAGTTAAATACCATTTTAAATACTTATTATAATGAAAATACCATTTTAAATAGTCGTGTCTTCTTTTAGAACTATAGTTACACAATAGTCTTGAGTTTAAAGCACCAAAATGTCTTCTGAGTAATAGGTATTTTTTCAACATTATAATGAAAATATCATTTTAAATAGTTATAGTTTAAATAGTTAAATACCATTTTAAATACTTATTATAATGAAAATACCATTTTAAATAGTCGTGTCTTCTTTTAGAACTATAGTTACACAATAGTCTTGAGTTTAAAGCACCAAAATGTCTTCTGAGTAATAGGTATTTTTCAACATTATAATGATGGAAAATTTAGACAAGTAGCAATGCTATTTCTGATGTAGATAGCTACCAGAAAGGATGCTTTCATGAACCACTATAATTCCATTTCCTTCTAATAAAGGTGGATTATGTATTACAATGATACAGGATCACCAACTGATTTAGGCTGAATAGTAGTTTGAGTAGGGGTCTATTCCAAATGTTTAATGATGGGCACAGGAGAAGAGAAGAAACTCCTTCACTTCATGAGAGTAAATGGATAAGACCATATAAAAAAGGCATAAACACACAAAGCTAAAAATACTGGGAGAAAAGACTACAGTAACAAAATGCTAGAAGTTAGGCCCAGCGCCTATAGCTCAAGCGGCTAAGGCACCAGTCACCTACATCAGAGGTGGCAGATTCGCATCTGCCCGGGCCTGCCAATCAACAATGACAACTACAACCAAAAAATAGCTGGGCATTGTGGAAGTTGCCTATAGTCACAGCTACTTGGGAGGTTGAGGCAAGAGAATTCCTGAAGCCCAGGAGTTGGAGGTTGCTGAGAACTGTGATGCCATAGCACTCCACCCAGGGTGAAAGCTTGTGGCTCTGTCTCAAAAAAAAAAAAAAATTGCTGAAATTTAGAAAGAGATGGAAAGCTATAAAACCACTCAATTTGTATTGCAGGCTTGGGAGTTGGGGGTACCTGGTATGTGTAGAAATTAGAGTAAAAGAAATGCAGAAATAGTAGGATTGACAGTTAAGTATCTGTAAGCAGAAGAAATAGGCAAAGATCCTCAAGCCTATTCTACACAGCTGAATTGTGACATCTTCTCTACCATGGCAGAAGACTGAAGGTTTGTTACTTTAGGGAGGTTAAGCAAAGGCTTTTGTCCTGAGGCATATTGGGCACAGTTGAGGGCCAGGATATTGTACTGAAATAGGGATATTAATTAGTAATTGTTAATATGCAACAGTCTTCTCCCCAATTCAGTTTCCAGAGCACTAATAGCTTGACTCTTCAACATGATATTAGAGAATTCTATAAGGAGGAATCTAATCAATCTAAGATTAAATTCCCAAAGACATTCATATCAAATGCTCCCTAAAAACAAAGAAACAAAAAAGGAAACAAAGCAAAACTGTTGCAGGTTAGGGTTCTGAGGAAACAGACTCTGAAATGGTAATTAGTTTGCAGGAGCTAATTAGGAAGTGCTTATGGGAACCTTAGCCATGAAAAGAAAAAAGGGGAAGAAGCAGGACTGGGGCTGTGCTCACATCTTCAGCTGACCCCATGAGGAGTTCTGATGCAGAGATGGTCCTTCAAAGTTATTCTGCATTATGACAAGGGGACTGAGCTTATTGTGCCTTCCTGCTGACCAGTCACTGGATGGAGGCTGCCCCCAAGAAAAGGCCATAACTTTGGTGGGGAAATTCTCTCTAGCTGAGAGTAATTTCCAGAGCTATGTAACAGGTGAGAACTGTCAGATGGTGGGGGTAGCAGATAGGGAAATCAGTTCTTTGGTTCTGAAGACAGAGCTGGGGAGCACCTACTAGATTTGCCTACAGTGAACCCCACTTTTGTCATAAATTTCCCATGGGTTACTTAGTGTTTGTAGGCAGGAAAGGCTAGGCTATGCTGGAGTAACAAATGACCACCGAATCTCAATGGTTTACAAAACGCAGTGTTCAGCTTAAGGTCCGTTTCAATTTGAGAAACCTAGAATTCTTGGGAACAGCCTCTATGGGGAATATTGCTGGCTTCTTGCATGGAGGAAGAGCATGTATATCTGGTGCTGAGTCTTAAAGCTTTTGCTCAAAAGTGACAAGACATCACTTCTACCATTTCATTGGTTAAAGCATGTCAAACAGCTAAGCCTTATGTCCTGAAGTGATGACATGTAATACCCTCAATAGCAATTAGTTCTTACCACAAAGCCTAGTGACTTAACACAACTCTTATTGATGAGTTGTTTTTCATATATTTTTTTAAAACTAATGAGAGGATTTCACCCTGTTTCCCAGGCTGGATTGCAGTGGCCCTTCTAACTGACTGCAGCCTTGAGCTCCTCGGCTCAAGAAGTCCTCTTGACTCAACCTTGTAAGGAGCTAGGACTACAGGTGCATGCCAACATGTCTGATTATTTAATTTTTTTGTTTTTTGTAGAGATAGGGGTCTCGCTATGTTTCCCAGACTGGTCCAAGTGAGGTCTTGCCTTAGCCTCCCAAAATGCTGGGATTACAGGCGTGAGCCACTTTGGCTGGCCCAGTTTTTCATATTTTTAATGTTTGTCAATATGGTGATTCTTCTGTTCTCTGGGACATCAGCCAGAATCCTTGAGGACTCATTCAATTAAGATCTCAGCTGAGGCTAAAAATCTAATATATGGTCTCCTTCCCACGTATGACAGTTGGTATGGCTGGGGTTTAGGGCACCTTGGTTCTCCTCCATGTGGTCCCTCATTATTTGGTAGTCTAGGGATAGCTTCCTTACATGGTAGTGACAGTATTTTAGAATAAAAATGGAAGTTGGCAGTCCTTTTAAGGCCCATGCCTGCAGTTGGCATAGCATAACTTCTGCTACATAGTATTGGTCAAGGCAAATCATAAGAAAAGAATATATTCAAGAAAGTGGACAGGGATGGGAGGAATTATTAGCAGCTCTCATTGGAGAACATCTACCAATAGGGAGAACTCTCAAATAGGGAGAAAAACAGAACTTTTAGTGAAAGGTCATTTATTCTACCTTTGGAGAGTCAAGAAACATCAGGTGTTTGAGAAAAGCCTTAAATACAAACCAGAAGCCTAAACATAAAGAAAAGAAGAGACTTGGAAGAAACCACATAGGGAGAAGAACATGCCAAACAATGACAACAACAGAATACTCAAAGTTCAGAAGAAGAAAGGAAAAGTAACGTCCATTAAAAAATAACTCTTTTTTTACCCAAACAAGTTTGGAAACCAGAAACAATAGACATTTAGAAATTTTAGATTACTAAATTGAAATCATCTAGGAGATAAAGCATAGGATAAAACCATGGAAAATAATAGAGAAAAGATCGGAAAATAATAGAGAAAAGTTCAGAAAATAAAAGGATCCGTCTAGGAAGTCCAAATTTTCATTAATCAGAGATGTGAAGATGGAGAACAAAGGAAATAGAGGAAGGAAAATTACTGTGTAAAAAATTGAGAAATTTCCCAGAACAAAAGGTCATTAAGTTTTCCAGCTACGAAGTTCCCTAACAGCAAAAAGGATTAAAATAGAGCTAAACTAACATACATGAAATATCAAGCCTTTGGGAGAAAGGAAGCTGCAAGTACTAGGGAGAAAATATGGTTTCATATAAAAGATCAAGAATCAATAGTCATCAGACTTAGCAATAACAATGCTGGAAGTTAGATGGCAAAGGAGATTGGGCTTCAAATTCTAAAAAAAATAAGATTAACAATTTATAATGTTCATTAAGAAAAATTTTGAGATACACAAACATTGGGAAAAGTAAAATCCGCAAGGAAAGGAAACCAATGAAGCAAGGCCAATAAGCTGAGTAAATTGAAACTGGCCCAGGACACTGCTGACCGTGTTTCTTGGAAGTTTTGAATAATAGACCATAACACAGTCTATCTCAAAACCTTTGTGCAACTCTAAGCTCAGTTAGCTATCCATCATAACTAAGAGTATTTGATCATATTTTTCAGGTGTGCAGTATCTTGAAATATCATTTTTCACTTATCAAAATATGAGAATCAATCCAGAAAGAGCAAGACATTCAAGCCAAGATGGCAGAGATTAATTAAAAAGGAGAGAAAAGGAAGATTCCAAGACTGCGGCTGCCTTAGAAGGCAGAAAGTGCAGATGAAAAAAAGTTGAAAGTCATTGAAGACTTAATATACTTGAATAAACTGACAATTAACACTTCTGAGTGTGTGAGTCAAACACTAGCACTTCCTTAGCTCATCTGCAAATGGCACTTGCATAGCTGTAGAAATATAATCTTGAATATCAAACTGTGTTAGAAAGTGTGCAAGAGGGGAATATGGCTGGGAGGAGGTTAGACGGGGGGCACGGAACAGGGATTAGTGAAACAGTAAATCCTCGTCTTCCATAATGGGAAGCCAATAGATAAGTCCCACAGCTGAAATATTAAGAACTGAAAGCACTCATGTTAGTTAGAAATAGAAGGTATATACCAATAGGAACATGGAAACAGTACGCTCTTTGATTATGTAAATTAATAAATTGTCTTTTTTGCTTAAGTCAATGTGGGTTGCTTTTTCTGGTTTTTGCCGCTTTTCAATTTTTGTTTTTATACTGAAAGAGTCTTGTCCAATATATACACACATATTTTCATCCCACACTATAAATTTTGGAAATATTTTTTAAAACTTTCTAGGTAAAATTGATGCATACCTTGGATTAGGAATCACTATTCTGAAGAAAAAAATGATCTTAGCAAAGGGCTGTGTTCTTCAGGAAGGATGCTAATGAGCTCATCTTTCAAATTCAGATAGATGAGATCACTTTCTTCTTATCTTCAGTTTAGGAGGCAAGATTTTATCTCCTATATGCAAGTATGCAGTAGTGATGATAGGGTCAGGGAGAAACACATTGATGGCTTAAAGTAAAAAAAAAAAAAACACTGAAGAAAAGACTTAAAGGAATAAGGAATTTTGTTATCTGATAGAGCCATAAATTTTCTAATGGAGTTTGACTTTTCTGCTTCTCTGCTCCTCCACTACCTCCCCCTGCTCTAACCCTGAAAAATATTTTAGTACTTTCTTTTTTATAAATAGCTGAGCAAGTTTAGCACCTTCATTCCATGAAGAATCCATTTCTTCTGCCAGGAGATATTTTTCCAGTTGAACTGAATCTGTAAATTCTCTTAATAAAATGGCCAACTGGGTCTTCTTTACGACTATTTCTCCTGATGAACAGATGTGTCTCCATTCCATTTCATTCTGTGGAAAACAGAATTCTCACCGTCGTTACCATATTAGTGTTGCTGACATAAAATGAGGTGTGAAATGCTCAGAGAATAAAACCAGCAAACTTTTGCAGGCAGGGAAGAAAGTTACAGTGACCTGCATGACAAACCACCCAAAACTTAGTGGCATAAACAATGGCCAATGTTTTCTGTCATCAGAGGGTAGAGGGGAAAGGAAAAACAAAGAACAATAGCCAATTTTTAATATTTTGTAGATCAGGAATTTGAGTTGGTTTGGGTGATTTTTCTGTTCCATGTGGCATGAATAGAAGTCACTTTGTAGTATTCAACCAATAGTTGAACAAAAGACTGGTCTGGAGGCTACAGAGTGGCTTCACTTGTATGTCTGTCATCACCCCAGGGATGGTTGAGCTCAGCTGAGATACTGACCACAGCATCTACACAGTCATCTCCAGGAGATGGTCTTGGGGGTAGTTGGAACTATCAAATGATGGAGCAGGGCTCCTAAAAAGAATGTCCCAAGAGATCTGAGCCGAAGATATAAGGCTTTTTTTGACCTGGCCATAGAAGACACAGAACATAATTTTTTTTTTTTTTTTTGTATTCTATTTGACCAGGAAGTCACAGCAAGGAGAGATTCAAGAGAGGGGAATTAGAATCATCAGTACTTAATGACAAGATTTGCAAAGGATTTGTGGCTACCATTATCACTACACTTGCATTTCTGGGCATTGGAAAATCTCTTACTACATAGGATCAATATATTAATAGAAGTTATTCTTATTACAGAAAAAGTAGAGTAATATGTCACTTGGATCCTTAGAGAAGGGACAGGGAAGAAGTGAACAGGATACACAGAGGCCTGTAATGGAGGCAACTTCAACAATTAGAAAATAAAACCTTTATTGGTAGTAAGAATCTGGGGTTGTCATTTAGCAGTGCATATCAACAGAGGCAAAAACTCTGCAGTGGTATGAGTGAGAGAAATACATTTAAAATAAGTATTACAGATGTAATAATGGATGGTAATAATTTTCTGCAAATAGTGTTAAGGAATTTAAATATGCAAGACTTTCCATCTCAGGTGGCAAAAGATAAGAGCAATGAGAAATTCACAAAAGTAGAACCTAGACAATTAAAAAAGACACCATGGAATATTCTGCTGCCTTTAAAAAAAAAGGAGACTTTACCTCTTTTATGTTTACATGCATGGAGCTGGAACATATTCTTCTTCATAAAGTATCTCGAGAATGGAAGAAAAAGTACCAATGTACTCAGCCCTACTATGATACCAATATATAATCACCCACACTTCCATATGAAAGCTACAACCCAACTACAGCCCAAGATGAAGGGGGAAGAGGAGGGGGAGGGAAGGAAGGAGGGAGGATGGTGGAGGGAGGGTAATTGGTCGGACCACATCTATGGTGCATTTTACAAGGGTACCTGTCAAATCTACTAAGTGTAGAGTATAACTGTCTTAACACAATAATTAAGAAAGTGGGGTGAAGGCTTTGTTAACCAGTTTGTTGAATTTCAAATTGTATATAAAACCAGCACAGTATAGCCCATAAATGCATTAATGTACACAGCTATGATTTAATTTAAAAAAAAGTAAAGATTATCGAAATGGTAAGGATTAAGTCAATCCCTTCAGCCAAAGATTACTACATAGGTCCAGTCGTTTCTCAGCATAGAAGATTAAGGTTTTGCTACAAAAATACTATTGTATTATTTTCATATTTCTTGTACTACCCATGATTCTTATTAATTATTTTGTAACTGAACATATGTTTCTCCTCTCCAGCCTTATATCTGACTTAACTAGCATTATTGGATGATCGACTCATGAAATGTATGAGGCAGGTACAAATAAAAGATTGATAATAAAGACTGGGCAGTCCAGAGTAACAGCATTACCTCTTAGGATGATTTAAGATTCTCATGAACTTCATACTCTGTGGGATAGTTGAAAATAATTTTCTAAATCACCATAGAAAAAGTTAAAATCTCTTTTTTCATACTTAATAGACAACTTTAAAGATTCCCACCACTTTAAGACAATGAGCTTTCACCTGAAGGTTTTTCCAAGTGACTGCCCTTTTCTTTAAAATGTCTGCTTCTGTTTTGTTTTAAACTTAGAGATAATTATGACAAGGGTGTTGTGGAATGTGTATAGAAGTATTAATGTACAGGAAAAGCATAGATTTCCTTTTCTGGCTTTTAAAATAAAAATTACTAGTCTTGCTGTTGACAATGAACTCTTTGGTGGTAAAAATATCAGGCACATTAGAAATTTTATTCTCCAGACTGGCAGGCGCCTCATGAAGGAATTCAAGAATAAGCAGAGAAATGTTACAGCTTGTAATATAGTTCATGGAAAAGCAGAGAGCAAAGTTATCGAGTGTGGTATGAAGAATTCAGAACAAATAGCTAAGAAAAAAAGGAAAGACTTTTCTGAGAAATGATGAATAACTTTACATAACTAGAAATTGGGATATGATAGTCATAGTTCAGCTTCCTGAAATTTATTACAAATTCTCTCTGCACTGTTAATAATATTAGCTGTATAGCCTGGGAAATGATACAAACTGGAGCCAGGCCAGGCATAACCATAATGAATGCTCTTTATTTGTGTGGAATTGTAATTATGCAAATTAAAACTTAGCTATAGTTACTCCTGCCCCAGTGCTGAATAGATTGTGAGCATAGCTGTTATGGAAATTTGGAATTATGGATTTAGTGATGCATATTGCATCTGTATATCAGGAAAGGGTTTCAAGTAAAGAACGTGGAAATAAAAGTGTGACTTCAGCGAATATGCACTTTATTGAATTGGTAGTATGTCTTTGTGCCTGAAATATCTTTAGTCCATAGAGGATTCTTCAGAATTTCTTTTTTAGCTTAAACACATATATATTTATAAATATGAAATTAATATTTACATTTTGAGGGAAATTCAGACATTGTACAACAGTAATGCAAGACACTTATCATTTTCACGACCTTGAGAGAGATACCATTTACATGTTTCTGCTTTCCTTCCAGAATCTTTTCATGTATCTCTGTATACACTCAGTATTTCAGGAGTTTGTATAGCATAATGTTTGAAAGGATAATCAACTCTCCACATCTGTGCATTTCGCTTCGGCAGATTTAATCAACTATAGATCAAAAATATTAAGGAAAAATCCCTAATAAAAAATAATAAAACACCAATAAAATAATACAAGTAAACAACTCAATACATTATAACAATTATTAATGTCGTATCAGGTATTATAAACAATCTAGAGATTTAAAGTATATCAGAGGATGTTGACAGGTGACATGCAAATACTATGCCATTTTATACAAAGGACTTGACAATCCTCAGATTTGGGGGTCTGCAGGGTTCTGGAACCACACCCAATGGATCCTGAGGGATGACTTTACATACTTTGGAGCCAAAGTGCTTGGATTAAATTCTGGCTTTGTCAGCTCCTATCTATACAATCTTATATGATACTCCAGTTTCTTCATTTGTAACAGACAATAATCTATTACCTATGGTTCTTAAGGACATTAAATGACATAATCCCCCATTAAAGCACCCTAGGAAGAGAATCTTCTCCTCTCCTCATCCAACCCTTATTGAAGAGGGCCTGGCTATGGCTCATTCAATGGACGAGAACTTGTAATAGCTTAGTAGCAGAACTTGCAACAGATCTGTCTTCCACAGTGCCGGGAAAACTTCCATAAGGGAATGTTTCATAGGGGTTTGTGCTACAGAACTGCCTATCAGGGAGAGCCTGGTGCCAAAGGAAGCTGCTGGTTGCCCTGTATTGCAGGAGTCAGTAGTTGGAGAAGCCAGAGAAACAGGAAAGAAAATGCTTCCCTTAAGCAGTAACACTCAAGCATCTTCTACTGACAGATGAACCAGTTGGTAATAGAAAATTCTTACTTAAAGAGCCTAGTTCCATTTTCACAGAGCAGGCAAAAAAAGGTGATTTTGGAGCTGAAAGAAAAATAATAAAAATAAAATGATAATTGGCAAATCTTGTGAAATACTTAGAATGGTGCCTAGTATATAGTAAGTGCTCAGGAACAATTAGCTCTAATTTCACATATGCAAACAGATGTGCAAAAATAAGATCCACTCTGCACACAAATTTGTACCCTGAACTTTAGCTTAACATCATATTAGAACTGTTTTCATTAAAATGTCTTGGAAATATAATTTTATTTCTATGTAATTATCATATATCATATATAATATCATCATGTGGAAATACCATAATTGATTTATCTGTACACATTGTGTGCATTATGGGTTGTTTGTAATTTTTGGCCTGGTAAATAAATATAGGAGAATGTTGATGTCTTCAATGGTCTGTAAGTAATTTCCTTATAATTAGTTTCCCAAGGTGAAGTTCAAATAAGTCTTAAAATTTTTGTATAGCTTGTCAAATTTCTTTGCAGAAGATATAACTTCAATTAATACTTCCTCTTGAAATTTGTGTCTGACACAATGAATTTAATATACACTTTTAAATTTTGACTATGTCACAAGAAAAATAGTTTTATGTTTGTCTTAGTTTTCAATGTGACTATACAGAAGATTTCACATTTGTCATTTTATATCATTTGTCCATATTCTTATTGGATTATTAGAATTTTCTTGCTATTTTAAAGACACTAGATTATTTACAAATTACTTATTAGATTACTTACAAATTAATTTTATATTTGAGTTTTATGTTCTTTAAAAAGTACAATTATAATTCAAAAATCTATTCTTTGGTTTTTACATCTCTTTTATGATATGAAAAGACTTATACTTCCATAAATTATTTACTGATAGTTTCTTCTGGTTTTTTAAGATTTTGTTTGTTAGATATATAATTCTAATGCATATGAAATTAACTCTGGTGATTATCTAACATTATAGAGGGTGTCCATAAAATTTGTTTGCAACTATTTTATTTATTTATTTATTTTTGAACTATAATTTTTTTTTCTTATAGCATAACTATGTACATTAATGCAATCATGGGGTACAGTGTGCTGTTTTCATGTACATTTTGAAATACTCTCATCAAACTGGTTAACATAACCTTCATGTCATTCTCTTAGTCATTAAATTGCACACAAACTTTATGGAAACTCTATATTTTTTCAAAATAGATTTAGCCAATCTAAAACAACTCAAGACATTAACAAAGAAAGTTAAAATTATACCAAGTCTCCCTTTTAACTGTAATGGTAGGAAACTAAAAATAAGTAACAGGAGGAATTTCAGAAAATTCACAAATACTTAGAATCTAAACAACATGCTTCTGAACTACCAAGAGGTCAAAAATTAACTTAAAATAAAAATTAAAAATAGCTTGAGTCAAACAAAAATGGACATACAAAAGATCAAAACTTAGTGGATGCAGCAAAAGTAGTTCTATAGCAAGTTCTAGGCAAGTTTATAGTAATAAGCACATACATCAAAAAAGAACAATCTCAAATAAACCACCCAATATTAAACTTCAAAGAACTAAAAAAAAGAGAGAGAGAGAGAGAGAGAGAGAGAGAAAAATAAACACATAGTTTCTAGAAGTAAGGAAATAATAAAGATCAGAGCAGAAACGAATGAAATAGAAGCCAGAAAAACAATGGAACAATTAATAAAATTGAGATATTTTTTGCAAATATAAACAAAACTTAAAAACCTTTAAATAGACCAAAAAATAAAAGAACTCAAAAAAATAACATTAGAAATTAAGGAGGAGACATTGCAATTAATACCACAGAAATAAAAAGGATAATAAGAGACTAATATGAACAATTATATGCCCAGAGTTGGATAACCTGGAAGAAGAGGATAAATTCCTAGAAATATGAAGCCTAACAACACTGAGTCATGAAAACATAAAGTCTAAATAGACTAATAATTCAATCTCTGAAGATTGAATCCATACTTTAAAACCTCTTGCCAAAGAAAGCTTAAGATATGATGGCTTCACAGTTGAATTCTACCAAAAACATGTAAAAAATTAATATCAATCCTTCTCAAACACTTTCAAAGAATTGAGAGGAAGGAATATTTTTAAATTCATGTTATGAGGCTAGTGTTACTTTGATATCAAAGTCAGGCAAGCATACTATAAGAAAAGAAAATTACAGACCGCTATCCCTGGTGAATATAGAAGCAAAGACCCTCAAAAAAATACCAGCACACTGAATTCAATGGCATATTAAGGGGATCATTCACCACGATCAAGTGGGATGGATCCTTGGGATGGAGGGCTCACCATAGACAAACCAATAGATGTAAACCAGACATTAACAGAATAAAGAAAAAGAATTATATGATCACTTACACAGATGCAGAAAAAATAATTTGACAACATTTAACACCCTTTCATAATAGAAGCTTTTAAGAGATATAGAAGAAATTTTCTTCAACATAACAAAGGCCATATATGACAACCCCCAAACTAATATCAATGGTGAAAAGTTGAAAGCCTTCCTTGTAAGACCAGGACAAGGGTGCTCACTAACTCTTGCCAATTCTGTTCAACATACTAGCTGTAAGTCCTAGCTAGAGCAATCAGGCAAGATAAAAAGATAAAAGGCATCAAAATTGGGAAGGAAAAATTTAAATCGTCTCTATTTGCAGATGACATCATCTTATATATAGAAAAACCTAAAGGCTTAACTAACCACCTTAGAATTAATAAATCCAGTAGGCTGACAGGATATCAAACCTATATTCAAGAAATCAGTAAAATTTCTATACCCTAACAATGACTTGTACAAAAAAGATATTGAAAAAAATATTCCATTTACTATAGCCACAAAAACAAAATTCTTAGGAGGAATAAATACAGTCAAGGAAGTAAAAGATCTATACACTAAAAACTATGAAATATTGATGAAAGAAATTAAAGAAGACACAAATGAATGGAAAGGTATCCTGTGTCATGAATTGGAAGAATTAATATTGTTAAAATGTTCATGCTATTCGAAGAAATCTACAGATTCAATGCAATTCCTGTCAAAATCCCAACATTTTTTCTCATAAATAGAAAAAGCAATCCTTAAATTTATGTGCAACCAGGAGACCAAGAATAGGCAATGCAATATCAAGCAAAAAGAATAAAGCTGGAGGGTTCATACTATTTGATTTCAGAATCTACTACAAATCTATAATAATTAAAACAGCATAGCACTGCCATAAGAACAGACAATTAGACTATTGAAACAGAATAGAGAACCTAGGAGTAAATCTCCAATGATTTTATAAATCAATGACTCAATTGATTTTTAACAAAGATGCCAAGACCATAAAACAGGGAATGTATGGTCTCTTCAATAAATGGTCCTGGAGAAAACATGATATCCACATGAAGAATAAAATTAGATCATTATCTCACACCATATACAAAAATCAACAAAAAAGCAGCTAAAGACTTGACTGTAAGACCTGAAACTGTAAAACTACTAGAAGAAAACATAGAGGAAAATCTCCATTGTTCTGGGCCATGACTTTATGGACATGAGCCCAAAAACATAGGCAAGAAAAAATAAAATAAACAAATGGGATTACATGAGCCTAAAAAGATTCTGCACAGTCAAGGAAACAATTAAAAGAGTGAAGAGACGACCTATGGAAAGACAGAAATACATTTGCAAGTCATACATTTAATATGGGTTAATAACCAAAATATATAAGGAACTCAACTCAATGATAAGAAAACCATGTGATTAAGAAATAGACAAAGAACCTAAATAGGTATTTTTTCCTTAGAAGACATACAAATGACTAGCAGGTACGTGAAAAACGCTTAGCATCACTAACAATCAGGGGAAACTAAACGAAAACCACATTGAAATAGCACCTCATGTGTTTTAGAATAGCTATTAACAAAATGATGAAAGAATAGCTATTAACAAAACGTGGCAAGGATGTGGAGAAAAAGAAATCCTTTTCACTGCTGGCAAAAAAGTAAATTGGTACAGCCATTATGGAAATCAGCATGGAAGTTTCTGAAAGTTTAAAAATAAAACTTATGATCCAGCAGGCCCACTATTGGGTATGCATATACTCAAAGGAAATGAAATTCCTGTTGAGTGAAACAAACCAGGCACAGAAAGACAAACACTACATGATACGTCTGATATGTGGAATCTATAAGGTAGAACTCATAGAAACCAGAGAATAGAATGGTGGTTACCAAGGGCTGGGAGCAGGGAGAGGATTGAAGAAATGCTAGTTAAAGGATACAACATTTCAGTTAGCTGGCAGGAGTAAATCCAAGAGGACATGGTGACTATAGTTTAAAATAACGGATTATATACTTGTAAATTACCAAAGGCAGAGATTGTAAGTATTTGTATCACAAAAAAGGTAAGTATGTGAGGTAATGCATATGTTCATTATTCAGTTTGGTCATTCTTCATTGAATATATATTTTTAAATGTCATGCTGTATGGCATAAATATGTACAGTTTTAATTTGTCAATAAATTTAATTCAAAAAAATTTAAAAAAATTGTTGACTTCATGTTGGTGAAGGTGCAGGAGAAGACAGCACTAGCTGTTGATGAAAGTGTAAACAAGAAAATTATTTTATAAGGCAATTTGGCAAGAAAATTCTTTTATAAGGCAATTTGGCAGTATCTGTTACAACATTAAGTGGGCACATGCTTTGATATAGCAATTTTATTTTTTCAATTCTAACCTAAATATATATTTTACATATGCTTTAAATCTCTTTATGATGGTATTTGTTGTCAAAGTTTTTGCAATAAGAAAAGTCCATACTGTACAAGGTGAAAGTCCATCAACTTGGGCAGAGATAGAGGCATAGGAGGTATGGTTAAATAAATTCTTGAGCATTACTTTCCCAGGAATGAAATTAAAATAAATGAGGGAAAGCTCTGTATACTGACATGGAACATCTCTATAACCCTAGGTAAAAGGTTAAATCACAGAATAACTTTTAGTTTCATCACTTTAAAAAAAAATCTGTGTACATAAATGTGTGTGCAAATTCATAAAATGGATGTACTTAAATCTACTAACAGTTCTGACTTTCATGGAGGGGAATAGAAGTTGAGATGTTTTAAATGAAGACTTTTGAACTTTCTGTATACTATTCTATTATTTGATAAAAGGATTAATTTTCTATTGTTGCATCTGTGTATGAAACATACAAAAGTAAACACTAATAATATAAAAGTAATGAGATATGAAAATAGTTTATCCATCACTATTTATATAACAATCTATCATTTTCTGACTAGCTAACAATACATCCTTATCCATACATATTCCGCTTTCACTGTGCCATTTGTTAAATTCTAGGTGGTAAAAGACATGTTTAAAAATGTGGTTCATAAAAATATAGTTTTTAACAGGGATTGCATTAAATCTGTAGATTGCTTTGGGCAGTATGAACATTTTAACAATGTTGATTCTTCCCAGCCATGAGCATGGTATGTTTTTCCATTTGTTAACATCTTCAGCTATTTCTTTTT
>NW_003852401.1:14088901-14105641 GCF_000181295.1 Otolemur garnettii | reverse complement strand
TGTTGAATAGCAGTGGAGACAGTGTGCATCCTTGCCTCGTTTCTGATCTGAGTGGAAATGTTTTCAATTTTACACTACTCAGTATGATATTGGCTGTGGGTTTGCCATAAATGGCCTCTATCAGTTTAAGAAATGTCTCTTCTATGCCTATTTTCTTAAGTGTTCTTATCATAAAAGGATGCTGGATATTATCAAAGGCTTTTTCTGTGTCAACTGAGAGACTCATATGGTCTTTGTTTTTTATCTTATTGATGTGATGTATCATATTTATAGATTTGCATATGTTGAACCAACCCTGTAACCTGAAATAAAACTAACTTGATCATGGTGTATAATTTTTTGATGTATTGTTGAATTCTGTTTGCTAAGATCTTATTGGATATTTTTGCATTGATATCCACTAATGATATTGGTCTATAATTTTCTTTCTTTGCTGGATCCTTTCCTAAAGCACCATTGTCATACTTTAAAGAACTTGAAAAAACAGTACTTCATTTTATATGGAATCAGAAAAAACCTCAAATACTAAATATATTACTCAGAAATAAGAACAAATCAGGAGGTATCACGTTACCAGACTTCAGGTTATACTGTAGTGATCAAAACAGCCTGGTACTGGCACAAAAACAGAGTGGTAGATTTATGGAACAGGATAGAGAACCAAGAGATGAATCCAGCTACTTATCATTATTTGATCTTCGACAAGCCTATCAAAAATATTCAGTGGGGCAAAGACTCCCTATTTAACAAATGGTGCTGGGTGAACTGGCTGGCAACCTGTATAAGACTGAAACTGGACCCCAGCCTTTTATCATTAACAAAAATTGATTCTCACTGAGTAAAATATTTAAACTTAAGACATGAAAAAATAAAAATACTAGAAGAGAGTGCAGGGAAAACACTTGAAGAAATTGGCCTGGGATGACCCTCCTCCCCCTGGGGGCAATTGAAGCAACACCAAAAATACATTACTGGGATCTGATCAAACTAAAAAGCTTTTGCACAGCCAAGAGCACAGTAAGTAAAGCAAACAGACAACCTTTAGAATGAGAGACGATCTTTGCAGGTTATGCTTCCGACAAAAGTCTTATAACTAGAATCTATAAGCAAAGAATAAATAACCCCATTTCTATGTGGGCAAGAGACTTGAACAGAAACTTCTCTGATGAAGACAGGCGCATGGCTTACAAACACATGAAAAAATGCTCATCATCCTTAATCATCAGAGAAATGCAAATCAAAACCACTTTGAGAAATCATATAACTCAGTAAGATTAGCCCACATCACAAAATCCCAAAACTACAAATGTTGGTGTGGATGCAGAGAGAAGGGAATGCTTCTACACTGCTGTTGGGAATGTAAGCTAATACAACCTTTTTGGAAGGAAGTTTGGAGAACATTCAAGGACCTAACATTCGATCCTGTGATTCCTCTACTAGGTGTATACCCAGATGATCAAATTATTTTACAACAAAGACATTTGCACCAGAATGTTTATTGCAGCCCAATTCTTAAGAGCCAAGACACGGAAATAGCCCAAGTGCGCATTGACCCATGAATGGATTAGCAAATTGTGGTATAGGTACAGCATGGAATACTATGCAGCCATAAAAAAGATGGAGACTTCCCATCTTTTATGTTTTCCTGGATGGAGCTGGAACATATTCTTCTTAGTAAAGTATCTCAAGAATGGAAAAAAAAGTATCCAATGTACTCAATACTACTATGAAATCAATATAAAATTCACCTGCACACTCATATGAGTGGCAAAACATAACTATAATCCAGAAAGTAGAAGGGAAGAGAAGAGATAGGGGAGGGGAGGGGGGATATGGGAGAAGGGAGGACATTTGGGGGGGACCTCACCTAATGTGCATGATGCAATGGTACATTTCAAAACTATTAAGAAATGAGTATAATTGTAATGGAGGTATTACTTAGTTCAATATAAGCATTTCACATTGTATATCAAAGGAGTACCCTGAACCCCATTAATGCATCAATGTACAAAGTTATGATTTAATAAAAAATAATAAAAAAAGAAAAATATTTAAAATATTTTCATTATAAAGGAAATAGATTTATAGATTTCATTACAAATCTATTAACCATTATAGAAAAAAACAACATGGTTTTTACTTACATCAGTGTTCATGTATCAGGAGAATGGCACTACTCATTACAAAATTCCCTTATTATTCATTAATTTATTAATTATTAGAAAAATAATTCTTTATTATTAGACAAAAACTTCAGGGAATTGTAGTCCTAAATTTCTAAAAGTTTATCTGGTGAACTATCTCTTCTCTGCCATCAGCTACGTGATAGGTAACAGAAACCTAATTTGGAAAAAAACTGAAATTTTGTCATCTACATAATTTATTTCCTTCTAATATAAATTTCTTTCTTCACTTAAATAAATAAAACATAATAAAGTATAATAAAATAGAAAGCTTTATTTTCTTCCATAAAAATATGTGCTTTAGACATCGGCAGTGTACAATCCTACTATAGCATAAATGAGATACCATTTTAGCAATTTAATCTGAATTTTTAAAATTAAATATTTCCAGATTTTATATATATATACACACACATACATACACATCTCCTATGGTTGTATAAGTGATTTTTGATAATAGGAAATATGGAGAGCACAGAGACATATAAAAAATTTAATATTATTCAAAACCAATCATGAGAGAAAACCGTGTCAACATGGTGCTGTACTGTGCGTACTTGGGAAAAGAGACAATTTTTGAAAGTAGATATTGTATAGAATTTTGCAATTTTTGCTGTCAAAAACACACATAGAACATTTTTATGCTACACAATATTTTTAAACAAATGTCCTTAGAGTCTACATGGCCTTTTAGTACATGAGTTTTCCGTAAGTTAGTGAATTCTATATATTGAACTTTCATATCATCTGCTTCAAAAACTATTATAATGGTACAAGTACTTGTCTAGCTAGATTGTTATGCAGTTTAATTACTTTCTAAAGCTAAATGACTAAATATTGAATCACTAGGCCAAAGAATAGGAACATATTTAAGGTTCTTATCCATATTGCCAGATTGCACCCCATGAAGTTTGTACCAATTTATGTTCCAGCAACACAGAAAATGTCCTTTTAACCAAATCCTACTCTGCACTAGATATTTATAAAAAAATAAAAAACATGGGGAAACCTTGCCAATTTGATTGATAAAAAGTATATTTCATAATTAAACTATTGATTTTTTTTCTTAAGTCTCAATTGAATGGGTAAGTACACCTTCAATAATCTTTAGGAAAAAAAAAAACTTAGCTTTTTGTCTCCTGCCAGCTTTCTTTTAAACTAGCTTGAAAAGAAATTTCAATTAAAAAATACTATGAAGACTTAATTGAGATTAGGGTAAGCCTAAAATTGATTTGGGATGAAATGACATTTTGACAACATTCCATCTTTACCCAGTTACTCCAAGGAGCACGTTATTCCTTGCCATTCATTTAAATCATGTTTCATATTTCCTGTTTTCTTTACATAACCTCTACATATTTTTAAGGTTTATTCCTATATATTTCATGAATTTGGTATTTTTATGTTTGAGACATTTTATGATTTTTGCAGCCACTGAGATTAAAATCCTTTTTTCCTTTGGATCATTAGGGAGAAATAGAACCACGTGGTAATTAAAAGCCTGGGCTTTCCAATCTGTACCTGAATTTACCTCTTACTGTCTGACTTGGGCAAGCTGGCCATGCTGGAAAACTCCCTTTTCCCTTTCCCAGCCCCTTCATGTTCTGTCTCCTGCTCTGTGTCCACAGAGGTCCTGTCCTAAGACTAGCCTCAGTGGGGCTTTCTCGCCTTCTGGCTTCCAGTTAGGTGCAGCCAATGAGGTCATTGAGGGAATTAGCAGGAAATAGGAGTGGAAGGAAGGTGAGAAGGTATTTACTTCCAAGACTAGCTTCCTGCTTAGTTAGTGCCAAGGGCTACGTCCTGCCAAAGGCTACAGCTCTTATCAAGGGTTGAGTCCACACAGCACAACTTCCCTTCCGGCTTGTAGTGGCCACATTTCCCTGCTGTCTCTAGCCTTGAGTCCCTCAGGACCCTTTGAGTTCTCTCTAGCTTATTGCTTATGTCTGGGTAATGTCTCTGTTCCCCAGCTTAGTTGTGTCATCTGCTTCTCACCAGATCTTGAAATAAAGGAAACAGCACACAGGAATAGTACATATCCTTACAATTTTTCTCACACTACTACAAATACCTCTTGGCTTTCCCTATGATTATACTTTTGGTAACCATTTTAAGACAGCATTCTACATTACGTTCCGTAATTATCATTCTCTTTGTGATTTTCGAAGTTTTGTCAGGAAGCATTGTTGAATTTTATCCTCTGCATTCTGATATATTTACATGTTTTTAAACTGTCCTTGTTGATGTGCTATTTTATATTCTGATTTTCTATCAGTAAATCATCCTTTCATTCCTGAAGTATTGCAAATTAAGTTTGCTTTGCTGGTATTTCATTTTAGATTTTTAAAAATCACTCTGAACTGAATGGCGGATATCTGGAGGCCATCTAAAATAATAGATTTTGATAGGAATATTAATACCCTTAGGCTGACATTTGTTTAAGCATAAGTCACTTGGAATAACTGGAAATTTTAGTAGCCCTTTGTCACCCAAAGTTTTTTTTTTTTTTTTTATGCTGTTTCCTGCAGTTTGTGGTCCAGAAGCAATTGGACCTTAAAAGCAATCCAAGCTTTTAAGGAGCCAACTTTTGGCAGGGTGGTGTTGGAGCAGGGGAAGCTGACCACAGAATAATGTCTAGTAATGATTATATCTAAGCCAAAACAAAAAGATTACAAAATGATTGAATGGCTTCCTCCCTTTTTTGTGCTAAAAGAAATGATTCTGTTCTTTCAATTGTGTTTCTTATTCCAAGCCTTGGATTTAGCACCTAGGACATCAATTCATAGCAGTTGGTAATTCTAATATTTTATACCTGTTATACCATGCAATGCTATGTTATTTCAAGCATGAATTTTCATTTTTTTTCCATGAATCAAATTCATCACCACAGGATCTTTAGCCTAATATCTCCCTAGGGATAAGTGTAATCTTATTTTCAATATTTTTACACATTGTTACATATTTAGTGCTAAGCACTCACAACATTACAGTCATAATACATAATTGCTGAGTCATTGACATAAGGAAAATAAACACTATGCAGTTCTGTCCCTGACGAGTCTCCCATTGAAACAGAAGAAAGGCTGTAAACCTTGTACTGGCACTTTTAAGTATGGGATTCTATTTGATTGGATGCTGTTAAAGAAAAGGACAGAATCTGCAAATGTTAAACTTCATCTTCTCATTCACAATTTTGTCAGGCAATGCCTAGTAATGACAGCATGTCGTTGTTTGTAATTAAAGATAGTTCTAAATAGCAAAGAAGATTTAGAATTTGTTTGAGAAGAGGTAGGTTGCTAATTCCATAGCAGAGAGTTTACTTTTCAACGTGTTTGCCTATTTATCATTTCTCATCACATCCCACCCCCTAGCTAAGGGGGGTCCCTCACTCTGCACTCACGGGCATGTGGGAATTCCATTCCCACGATAAATTTGCTTTCCAGGCTCTCGTTTCTAGTATTCTTCTGTGGGTTAGAAACGGCAAAAGCAAGTGTGAGAACATACACTATCTAGTCAAAGCCAGCATTACTGAATGAACTCATTAAAGCCAAGTGGGAATTGCAAACTCCGAAAATTAAAACATCTGAACATCTGTTAAAATTCAATCTGTGTTTCTTCTTTGAGAAAAAATAACAAATCGGATCGACTCTTGGTGTACTATCTCAAAAGAATAAACAAAGAAGCTTGATAAGTAAAATTAATTTGGCAGATGGTTCAATAAGATAAGATCTGGGACAATTCTTGGAAAGTTTCCTTGATTTCTTTTGAAAAGTAAATGTAAATCAGGAAAATTCCCAAGCAACAATAAAGCGAAACAGAGGAGTTACATTTACCCATAGCATAGTAAAAAGAGTATAAAATGACTAAAAACAAGTGATTTGTGAAGAAAAGAAAGAGAATTCGATGGCGAGTATTTTATCAACAAAGTTAAACGTTTGTTTTTAATTTTATTTAAAGTTTTTGGTTTATTCGAGCTTTGTTTTTTCATTCTACAAAGTATTTTCCTCTCTTCTCAGAAGAGGCCTCATGAAGTTACTTTTCCGGTCTTCGCTCCTTCGTTTTTTTGTAGGCTTTTGCAGTTGGCTTTTTCTCATGAAATGAAATGTTTGTAGCATTTGTCAAAAAATCACTTATGAAAAACATCTCATATTCCAGTCTTGCTGTAAATAGTACGTTTAATTGGTACTGTCTAGAACAGCCAAATTCCTAACTCTCCTATCATAATTATTTATGACTGTTCTCTCCATAGCCTTTCACATGAAAGAGGGACCTTGGTCCCCTACTCAAGAAATTCGTTATCTTTTTTATGTGGTGGCAAATTTTAAAAATGATGAAAAAGGTTTATGATCAGTTTTACAGGCTTTATGTTAGAATATGATTTTATTCCCACAGCCACTGGCTTCTTAAGCCACACGAGCATACAGAGCTATATGACTGGCTCACACATACAGACGGAGAGCCTGAGACATCAGCCCCGGGCCACCCCATCCCCATCACGGTACTTTCACCTCAAGCAGACACTTGAGGGAGGAGGAACGGCTCACAAAACTCTCTTTGACCTCTGATTGTGTTCTCTAGATCGGATGCTGTCAGAAGGCTGTTTCCTGTCTGGATTCAAGTCACATGGTTTTGAACTCTCAAATGTAGATTGATCAAGCAAGTCCCGTATTTTTGTAAAAATCATCTGGAAGCATGAATAGAAAGCCCTGCTCAAGCTCTGAGAGGAGGCTCTCCATGCAGGTATTTCCAGTCCATTCATTTCTCCTATTTCCTGCCGGCTACCCTTCCAATTGCAAGTTCCAAGGTGGTCTTCTGTGCTGCCATCTTGTAGGCATCAAGACTCTACACTAGTGTTGAGACTGGTCTTCTGGAGGATTTCATGATTTCCCCGTTCATAATCTTCTTTTCCACAGGTCTAATTTGTCCTCATTTGCTCCTGTCACCCTAGCTCCGGCTGCCACCAGCCTCCTTTTATATAACCTCACTTCCCTGCCAAGATTTTCACAGTCCTTATCTTACTTTGGGGAAGGAAAGAGTAGAGCAGATGCTGACTTTAGATACCTGGTCTTTCCAAAGTTAATGAATCTACATGATAAAAACTGAAAGTGGTACAAAGGGGACACAGTTAAAGGTTCATTTTCCTCCCACCCTTGACTCCTCTTCATGTGGTTCTTCACCTCAGAGGAAACTCCTTCTCTTGGTTTCCCAGGTCCCTTTCTGAACATAGATAAGATATGCATATTAGATCAAGGAAGTCTATTATTAGTTTGCTGTGGATTTTTATTGTTAATGGGTGTAAAATTTTATCAAGTGATTTTAAGCATCAGTAAAGATAATTATATAAGATTTTTTTTCCTTTACAGGAATACTTTGGAAATATTGCTTGGTTGGATGCAGACCAATGCATTAAAGTGAATATTGCAATAAAGTGAGTCACACAAATTTTTTGGTTTCCCAGTGCACATAAAAAGGTATGTTTATACTGTACTATAATTTAATAAGTGTGCACTAGCACTATGTCTAAAAAAAGCACAATGCATACCTTAATTAAAAAATACTTTATTGCTAAAACATACCAACAAGCATCTAAGCCTTCAGTGGAGTCTTAATCTTTCTCCTGGTTGAGGGTCCTGCCTCCACACTGATGACTGCTGACGGGTCAGAGGGGTGACAGTGGCGATTTCTTAAAGAAGACAATGATGAAGTTTGCTGCATTAGTTGACTCTTCATGAAAGACTTCTCGGTAGCATGGCATGTTGTTTGATAGCATTTTACCCATGGTTGAACTTCTTTCAAAATTGAAGTCAGTCTTCTTCAATCCTGCTGCTGCTTTCTCAACGGAGTTTATGTAAATTCTAAATCCTCTGTTGTTATTTCTGCAATGTTCAGAACTTTACCACCTGGAGTACATTCCATAGGAAGAAAGTACTTTCTTTGTTCATGCATGAGAAACAACTCCTTTTCTATTAAAAAAATATTTTTTTTTTGAGACGGAGTTTCACTATGTTGCCCAAGGTAGAGTGCTTGTGGCGTTGCAGCTCACCTCCAACTCTTGGGCTTAAGTGATTGATTCTCTTGCCTCAGCCTCCCAAGAAGCTGGGACTACAGACGCCCACCATGCCTGGCTGTTTTGTTGTTGTTGTTGTTGTCATTGTGGTTTAGCAGGCCCAGACCTGTTCAAATCCACCGGCCCCGATGTATGTCGCAGGCATTCTAACCACTGAGCTATGGGCACTGAGCCCATATCTATTCAAGTTTTATCATGGCATTATAGCAATTCAGTGACATCTTCAGGCTCCACTTCTAATTCAAGTTCTCTTACTAGTTCTATCACATCTGTAGTTACTTCTTCCACTGACTTTTTGAATCCCTCAGAGCCATCTATAAGAAAAGAATCAACTTCTTCCAAACTCCTATTGATGTTAATATTCGGTTTTTCATTTACTTTTTCCAGATCCATCACTATCTGTGGCATTTTCAGGTTTACAAAAGGCATTTCTTAAAAAATAAGACCTGAAAGTCACAATTACTCTTTGATCCATGGGTTGGTGAGTGGATATTGTGTTAGCAGGTATAAAAACAACATTACTTTCTTTGTACATGTTGGAGCTCTCAGGTGACTAGGTGCATTATCAGTGAGCAGTAATTTTTTTAAATATATATATTTTTTAAGGAGTAGATCTCAACTATGGGATTAAAATAGTCAGTAAACCATGCTGTAAATACCTGTGCTGTCATCCAGGTTTTGTTTTTCCATTGACAGAGCATAGCCAGAGCAGATTTAACATAACTCCTAAAGAGCCCTAGGATTTTCAGAATGGTAAATGGGCATTGGCTTCAATTTCACCAGTCACAAACTGCACTGGTCCCTAACAGGAGAGTCAACTCGCCCTTTGAAGTATTGAAGCCAAGCATTGACTTCTCCTGTCTTGCAATGAAAGTCCTAGATGGCATCTTCTTCCAATATAAGGCTGTTCCATCTACATTAAAAATCTGTTGTTTAGCCACAGAAAATCTATTGTGTAGCCACTTTCATCAATTATCTAAGCTGGAACTTTTTTGGTAACTTGCTGCAGTTTCCGCCTCAGCATTTGCTGCTTCCCTTTATACTTTTATGTTATGAAGAGAGCTTCTTTCCTTAAATTTCATGAAGCAACTTCTACTGGCTTCAAATTTTTCTTCTATAGCCTCCTCATCTCTCTCAGTATTTATGGAAATGAAGGGAGGTAGAGCTTTGCTACGGATTAGGATTAATTTATGAGAACGTTGTGGCTGGTTTGATCTTCTATGCATATCATTAATTAGGCTCTTTTGCTTTCTTATCATTCACATATTCACTGGAATGGCAGTGTTAATTTCCTATAAGAACTTTTCTTTTGCATTCACAGCTTGGCTAACGTTTGGCATCTGACATTTGGTTTTTGGCCTATCTCAGCCTTCGATATGCTTTGCCTTACTAACCTTACTCATTATTGTGATAACTTTTTACTTAAAGTAAGAGATGTGTGGCTCTTCCTTTCGTTGGAACACTCAGCGGCCCTTGTACCATTATTAATTGGCCTAATTTCCATATTGTTATGTCTCAAGACATACAGAGGCCAGAGGAGAGGGAAAAAGAAGATAAAACAGTTCATCAGAGGAGCAATCGGAACATACACATTTATTGATTAAGTTGCTTTTTCCAATGGCGTGGATTGTGCACCTCAAAATAATTATAATAGTAAAATCAAAGATCATTGATCACAGATCACTTTAACACATATCATAATGAAGAAGTTTGAAATATTCTGAGAATTACCAAAAGTTGACGCAGAGACATCAAGTGAGCACATGCTGTTAGAAAAATAATACCAATAGACTTGGCTCAACACAAGGTTGTGACAGGCTTTCAATTTGTAAAAAACACAAAATCTGTGAAGTACAGTAACATGGAAGTTCAGTAAGGTAAAGCATGCCTGTACTCCACCAATGTAGTTATAGAGGTAATCCCATGTGTTGATTCTCTAATATTGAATTATCTTTGCATTGCTTAAATAAAGTCTGCATGATGATGATACATTAAAATTATTATTGTAACACAGTGTTGGACTCTATTTAGTATTCAGTATTGTGATGGCATTTTTGCCTCTATATTACAAGATGGAGTTAGCCTACAATTTTATTTTCTTCTATAATTATTGTATTTTTTATGCTAGTTCTATAAAAGGAGTTAGGTATCTTTTTATTTCTTTCTTGTTTTTTTGCATTTTTTCTCCTTTTCTTTGAATCTTTTAAAAAATTCTGAATCATCTTTTATAAAATAGCAGCTATTATGCTCAGATTTACAGTGAGAAGGAGGATTTGTTATTAGTTTGTTGATTACTCAGCAAATTTCTTGTAAGTCAACAGTGGTTGCTTAAAAAACCCTTCTACTATGTTTGCCAATGTATTAATGACAATATTTTCATTGTACTGATTCTATAAGTGTTCCATTTCATCACTTGAAATACATGTTTTAATTTTTGCATCATTTTTTCTTGGTTAATTTTACTAAAATGATTTTATTTTATTGGCCTTTTTGAGTAAATCATTCTAATGTTTGTTTACTTGTATGTTTGACTCTCTATTAGTTCACTAATCTTTGCTCTGCTTCTCATAGCACCTTCCATATATTTTCACATGTTTCTTTTCTGGTTTTTTGAGTATTTTTGTTGTCATTTATTCTATGTATTTTATAACTTTCACTTTAACATGTCTGTTATTAGTGGATGTGATTTATAGTTTCCAAACAATGTGTTTTTAATTTCTTAAAATTATTTATTCCTAATTTTGTTGCACGAATGGCCAGGACGCTTTTGTTATAGTCTTATTTCTACCCAACTTCTCCACTAATGTCCACTTGTATTTTACTGTCTCATAACATTTTTATTTTATAGCCACTCATTATTCTTCATGCATTTTTGCTATTCTTTTAAAACTTTAATTTTATGATTTTAAAAAATACATTCGAAAATTTTAAATGTACAAAAGTGTCTACGGTGAATTTCTCTATATGTCATTCTTCTAGCTACCCAGTCCCCTTCTCCTCTGGAAGTTCTGACCTCATTAATTTTTTTGAATAGGTAACAGTAATTAAAGAGGAAAAGTATTTTCCAATAAAACCCACAATACATGTCACTATAAACAGAGAAATGTCCTATGTGTAATTAATAATGTCCAGTCTCCAGGGATGTGAAGATTAACTGAGACATTCAAGTTCTTAATATGATAATTGGAATATAACAAATGCTCAGCCAATGTTAAAAGCATATACACAATTGTGCTCATTATTTGTTAATACCAATGGAGGCTGGACAGTAGCTAAGAATACAAACTTATTTAGGGATATTCCTTTATTTAAATTAAAAAATCAATGTAAAAAATAAAATTAATAGATATTAAAATAAATAAATATATAACAGATGCCTGGTTGTAGGATTCCTTTTTTTGCCACTTTTTAATTGTGTGATACAGGACAATTCAACCTCTTAAATTTTCAGATTCTTTCTTTCTTTTTTTTTTTGAGACAGAGCCTCAAGCCGTCCCCCTGGGTAGAGTGCTGTAGGATCACAGCTCACAGCAACCTCCAACTCCCGGGCTCAAGCGAGTCTCCTGCCTCCTCCTCCCAAGTAGCTGGGACCACAGGCGCCCACCACAATGCCTGGCTGTTTTATTTTTGGTTGCAGCCATCATTGTTCTTTGGCAGGCCCAGGCTAGATTCAAACCCGCCACCTTAGGTGTATGTGGCTGGCGCCTTAGCCACTTGAGCCACAGATGCCAAGCCAAATTTTCAGATTTATCATCTCTGAAATGGGTGTCACAAGACTTACATTTTAGAATTTTATCACTTACATGTAATCATGGATATTAAGAGTATGCACACCTAAATCATATGCAATTAGTTTCTTGGATGTTATTGCATTTAAATACAAACGTAAAATATACTTGTGTCCATTTTACAGAAAATGAGACTAGAGCTGCCTAAATAGTGATGATCAATCTGTGGGGGACCTCAGAGATTAAGGGAATCACAGCCATGTTACTACAAACCGACTTACTAAACTCTGCTTCTCCTTAATGTCAGCTCCAGACAAGTCCACAGCTTTAAGTTATGCATATAATGGTTGGGAGAAGGGAGGAGTAGGTGGGGAAGACTAATGTGGGTAGGAGGTAGGCCGATTGCCAGATTCCCCAGGGTGATAGAGAAAGCTTTTCATTATAATTTAGTAGAAAGTCTTATTCCAAAAATGTTTCCATAAATAAATACAAATGTTGGTTCTTGTTGAAAAATGCAAATCAGATGGTTTCAATGTTTTAAGCCTTACTTGGAATACCTTGAATAACAAGCACAAACATTTATGTGTGTATATATACATATATTTGAATGGATACCAAATTAAGCACATAGAAAATATTATAAAATGGAACTAATGGGCCCCCACCAGCATCCAGACATCAGGCTGAAATGCAAATCAAATAATACGTCCCTGGAAGCATTGCAGGAACTTTCATTACCCCAGAAAGTATTCATTAGACCTTTCTTTAGGTTGTACTGAAACAATCACAGCCAAAAATCAGACAGAAATAAACATCTGGTCTGTCTGGCTGCATTATTCCCACTCTAAAATATTAATTGTTTTGCTTAGAGGGCATCAAAACAATCTTGGGCAGATAAAATGTGCCAGTGTCTGATCACAAGCCTGGCAGTTCTATATCAAGTAGAATTGGCCTGATCTTTCTTCTTTGCTGCTGAGGAAGGTATTACAAAGGTCTCTTAGAACAAGGATTATAATTATAATTTAAATTATAAAGACCTGACGGTTAAGCTAAACTAAGATTGTGCCTTCTTTATAAAACATCTGTAGAACATTTGGATATGACTTTATTTGCATAGATGATAAATATATACAGTTTGCTTTATTTAAGCTTTCCTGACACAACCAAAATATTTTCCAAGCTATGGTGGCCAATTCCTTTCTAAATAGTGAATTTATGGGAACGAAAGATTATATTTTAAGACTATTGGCTGATCTAGCAAATTGCAAACTTTTCCAAATACCATGTAGATTAATGACAGATTTCACGTTTGAATCACAAATTAGCATTTAAAATTTTTTATGGAGGAGTAAAAAAAGTGTTAATAATAATATCATTAACAATTGTCATTATTGTTATTTGTCCTATAACTGGCACGTAAGCCTTATTACAAAAAATACATAATAATAAACCTCACAAGTAGTTTTATCATGAAATAACTTGAAGGTGGTTAGAGAGCTAAGTCATGAAAAAGGTGGGACTTAACAGCAGGTCCTATCTGCTGCCTTAAGAAAATAACCTCTTTTTGTTGGAGGACAATTTACCATTTATTCCAACATTAAAAGAAGTACCTAATAAAAAGACATTATGACCTTTAGGAAAACATTTTTTTTTAATTGTTGGGGATTCATTGAGGGTACAAAGAATCAGATTACATTAATTGCATTTGTTAGGTAAAGTCCCTCTTATAGTTGTGTGTCCATGACTCCAAAGTTATTAAATGGTTTGTGTAACTGTACAAGTTGAGCTTGGTCAACATTGTTCCAGTGAAGCACTTGAATAACTTAGCAGAAATTCTCATGGCCTGAAATGGAAAGAATAGTACAAATGCATATTTTAATAATTGCAATAGATAGTGTTAATGTCTTGAAAATACTGCAGAACCTCAGGAAGGTAAATGAAAGATTAATTTATACATTTATGATATCATCTAGTAGGTTTATCAAACACTGTGCTAAGCAGAAGAGACGAATAAGGTATCTGCCCTCAAGGAACTTGCAGTCTGGTAAAATGAAGAGGGACCGATGTGTTCACTCACGCCTAGGAGCCAGTAGCAACAGCTAGAAGATGCACTGAGAAGTCTCATGATGCCTTTTGTACCAGAGTCTGTGAGAATATTCATGAATACTAAGCTGGATTTATCATTTATCATTAGAAGTGGCAGCCTGTGGGCAGGGAATTGACACTAGGAGAAATTCAAGATGTCAGTAAACTCATCTGGATAGAGACGTCATGAGAGACCATGGCAAGAGGGAAGAAAAGAGCTACAGGAATTCAGGGATGAATTGAGTGGAGGACAGTTTTTTAGTATTGTAATAAAGACTAAAGTGTAATAAGAAATCAGAAGCAGAGAGAAAACTGGTTGTACAGTGGTCAGGAGCAGCTTCTTAGAATTTTTAATAATTTATATAACTTTGTGGGTAAGAATGAGGGGGACAAGGACATGATCGACTGGTGAATTTGTGGGAGATGGGCAATAGAAGATGTGGACACGTGGCTTAGGTATGGCCAGAGAGAAGGGCTGTCTGGTAGCATCAGAGGGCAGCCTTGAGGATTAAAAAAAGAGTTTCAGCTGTCATGTGAAAAAGATCTCAGAGAAAAGACCACATTACCAACATGGGCTACATAGATTATATCCAGAGCCCTCAAAGATGATGGTTGGGTTGACTATAACCATCTTATCAATTTGCAATTCATGCAAAAGGGTTCTCTCCCCTTCAGTTTCTCCTCAGTTGGTTGTAAACATCATCTCTCATGGGCATCATGACTAAGAAGAGACATCTAGTTTTGCATAAACATAAGTGAAATGATTTGTGATAATCTGTTGCCAATAAAAAAGGGCATTTCTTCATCATGATAAAACTACGACACGGTGAATTCTTATTCTCAGAAAGAAAACATTATGTGCATATATTTTATGTTACCAAAAAGCTACTGAAATGAGTTATTTGATGAAAAGAAAGACTTTACTGTGTATGGTGAATTCAGGACCTGAGAAAGAAAATCTGAATTTAGGACAGTTTTTTTCAAGTATCTTTGAGAGATATGTGTGCTTCATTACCAGTAGGTGTCACTGCAGGCATTAAACACAGTCTGTTTCTGGGGAACTTTGTCCCATAAATGTTGGTGTAATTTAATTGGTAGAACATAGTTATGATAGGCATAAAGGATATTTATTCTGAAAAGCAATATATTTTATCATGGTCATGAACTTGTAAAAACATTGGCTTAAGGAAGCTAAAATGTATGCTTTAAATGGGCTTACTTAATACATATACAGAGTAAGTAATAGAACCTTACGAGGTTTTAAATATATACAGTGGTTTTCTTGAGTAAGATAAGGTTTGCTTTTCAGAGTTATTCCACAGAATATGATTTATAGGACTAATTTAATGAGAATTCATAGACTCAATTGCTACCTTCTAAATCTTTGTGCAATTGACATTTTTTTCTTGCACATAACTTCTTTGGTAAGTTTTGTTAGAGAAGGGAAGGAAATTAAGAACTTGAACCAAAATTATATTAGTTATCCTCTTTTGGGTTTCTCTGGCCTTTTAAACTTATAGTATCTGGTATCAGGAAGTTAAATCCACAAAGTTCTTTTGAAGAAACAATTTTTAGTGGCATCATGGCATCTGATACAAAGAAATATTGGCCATTAAAACACACACACACACACACAGTGATCTTTGTTCCATTTCTACCACGGTTTTAGAATTGATTCATTAGTGCAATCCTGCTGGCATCGCTGAGTTGAACTTTTGATCAGAGTATTCTGAACAGAAATCCTTGCACTTTAAGATTCATTTGCCTGCTGGAGGGGTTGGTGGTTCTTATTTATGCATAATTTAAGGCTAGGTGTGTGAATGTGCCCCCAGTGACTCTTTCATTGGCTGCATTTTACAAATTGAAACTGATGGTGGTGGTTGTGGTGCTTTTCAAGGGTGACTTGGGGGCAATCTAATTTACCTCGCTGTTCAAAGGTGAACTCAATATTTTCAATCATAAATTAAAAATCTATTTCAGTTTTCAAATCAGAAACAGCAAAATTTTTATATCTGCAGGCCCTAAGTATTCTCTGGCCCTGGCTTCCCTGCACTGATTTTACCAGGAGAAATGGAGCATTCTCAGACTCCCTGTGTTTTAACATACCCCTGTAACATCTTTTTTCCTATGTATACTAACAGGAACTTCGTAAGCCCCTGGCCCTTTGTCTCTCTACCTAGATCCAAGTATGAGAATTTCTCTAAGCTGTCAAATTCCCAAACTGTCAAAATATGAACAGAGTTTCCCTGAAAACCATAATTTTATGGACTTTAGTCCATACTTAGCTATATCAAGTAGGTGTGCCTTCTTGACACATGACAAACAATATGCCCATGTTAATTACAAGATACAGACACTGATGTCTTTGAAACCTACATTTTAAACTCACATTTTAGACCTGATAATGGAGACACAGCAAATAGGTTGACATGGATGTCAACCAACTATATGAAACAAAAATTCCTGTATTTGCACTTTTAGAGTAGCACTCGTTGCTGCTGATGTACACTGATTGTCAAAGGCCAATCTTCCAGATACTCTCTAATTTATACCTGTATAAAACCAGACTTCAGAGATCAATACTCATCTAGTATTCACCTAGTACCATTTCTTTTACTTTAATCCATTCTATTGGAATGCCTTTGGCTTTTATTGAGGGCCAACACTAGAAATTGATTTT
>NW_003852401.1:14065665-14088671 GCF_000181295.1 Otolemur garnettii | reverse complement strand
AACCCGCCACCTTAGGTGTACGTGGCTGGCGCCTTAGCCGGTTGAGCTATAGGCGCCGGGCCAGAAACTCAGTATGTTAAAAGCAAGTATACTGTTGAGATAATTGTTATGTTTCATGGATCTCTAATTTTTAATCTGTATCAGTAATGGCTTGCCTCTTCTGAGCTTGTTATAATTCTTGTATTTAATTTTTTAACATAATGGCTTGCTTGATAACCAGATTTCTCTTCCTCCCCCCACAAACTTTGTCTTGCAAGAAAGCATAGAACCAAATTGGGCTAGGCTTTGTGGCTCACACCTATAATCCCAGTACGTTGGGAACCCAAAGTGAGAGGATTGCTTGAGGCCAAGAGTTGAAGACCAGCCTGGGCAACATAGTGAGGCTCCATCTCTATAAAAAATAAGAATATTTAGCTAGGCATGGTGGTGTGTGCCTGTAGTCCTAGCTACTCAGGAGGGTGAGGCTTGAGGATTGCTTATCCCAGGACTTTGAGGCTGCACTGAGCTAGGATTGCTCTGCTACACTCTAGCCTAAATGAGAGAGCAATATTTGCCTAAGAAAAAAAAGAAGAAAGAAGGAAAGAAAAATGGAAAATAGAGCCAAAACTATGGTCCTAGAGAAGATAATAATTTTTATAATTTATATTTTTATAATAAGCTTACAACTAAGCACTTACAGTTTTTTATCATCTTTCTCACTTTTACTGTCATGTTGCTATATTTATTGTATCTTTTCAGGCTTTAGGACTTCGGGGGACAAAGTCGAGAGAAGTACACAATAAAAATAAATAGCATGGTTTTCCAGGATAGATTTGTATTACACTTAAAATTCACATGGCTAACCACATCTTAACCCCTAGAGTTTACAATAGAGGAAAGAGAAGGAGATGCCACCCTTTTCTTAAGAGGAAAAAATACAAACAACGCTAACATCCCACAACAATACTTACATTTTTATGTATAAAGAATTATGTTTGTAGGTTGGCTAGGGTGGCAAAACTCACACATTAATTATATTTTCCAGGTTATTTAAAAGATACAGTGTTAGAACCTTTTCCATTCAAAGCAAGGACATCTGTTAAACTAGAAAGAAAGCTCTTGAGGTGAGAAACAGTAATTCATTGTTGGTGTTCAGGAAATAGGAATAGATGTTGTAAACTATTATGAGACCAGTGAACAGAAATAAATAATGAGTGTGAGACTGGAATTCGAAGTATCTTTCTTTGAATTATAAAAGCAAAGATCATTGAACCAGAAAGGAGTTGCCTTTCTAGGCTCAGAATATGTCTTGCTGGAAGACTGGGAGAGCTAGCGGAAGAGGGGAGATGAAGGCTGGTCTGGGCAGAGGAGAGTGACTAGATGCATGGTTAGGGTAAGGAAAAATGACTCATTGAGGTCCCTTTCAACATTATGGTTTTGCTATTTGATTTTGGACTCAGAGCATTTTGGCAAAATATACTAAAGCTGACAGGAAATTAGTCTTCATTTGTGGAGTATTTGGATGGTTTTGGAATGGGAAAGGTAACTGTTAAAATAGAAGTAAAAGATGTATTTTAGTAATAGAATGAGCAGTAAGAATGATAGGTAGGATTTACATATCTCTTCAAATCTTAATAATTTTCTATGATTGGTTTTTATTCTTGTTTTTATTTTACCAATTCCCTGAAATATTTTCAATCCAACATATATAGTATCTTTAGAAAAGATAAAAACATTTAAAACATATACTCCAAAAACCCTCAAATTTTAAAACAAGAATAAAAAGAGTATTACATATAAATATTGGAGAATATCTTCTCTATTTTTCTAACTTTGTAACTTTTCTAACTTTGCAGATCTAGTACTATAAAAGATCAACAGAAGTACATATTTGTTATTTAAACTTAGTTATCATAAAATGGATAGAGGAGAAATACATGATTTAAAATTTGAATTTTGGCTTGCAATACAGTTATCCCTTTGGCATAGGGACAGGCTTAGTCATTGCAATTTGTCTTCTCAGAAGAGAGGGGAGGCAATCATTTGATTTGGAGCCGTGCATTTTCCAAATGACCAATCCAAATTTTCTGTTTAGTTGTTTTTATAAATTAGAAAGGAGAGCACACTCTATTTGAGCGATTGAAACAATTATTCACTGGATCAATGACAAAGTTAAAGTTGTATTCATCTCATCACAATTTCATTTAAACTATGGGATAATCATACTTTTTATACCCAGGTATTCATGACATGATACATGAAGACTGACCATTAGTTAACTGTGATAGAATATTGAATCCAGAATTAGATCTGAATTTGAATTTTGACTCTTTACTTACTAGATGTGTAATCTTGGGAAAATTATTTCTAATTCTTATTTTTAGTTGTTATGAATATATGATGGTTGTATATATTTATAGGGTGGATGTCATGTTTTGATATAGGCATGCAATATGAATCAGTCAAATCAGGGTAATTGAGGTATTCATTACCTTAGGTATTTATCATTTCATTGTCCGGAGTATTCCAATTCCACTCTTCATTTTAAAGTACACTCTAATTGATTGTTGATTATAGTCACTTTGTTGTGCTATCAAATATTGTTCATTCTGTCTAACTATCTAGCTGTATTTTTGCATTTATTAATCATCTCAGTTTATCACCTCCTCCCCTCTATCTTTCTCAGCCTCTGGTAACCAGCATTGTACTCTTGATGAGCTCAATTGTTTTCAATATTTAGCTCCCATATATGAGTAAGAAGATATAAAATTTATTTTTCTGTGCTTGACTTATTTCATTTAACATAATGGTTGGTGATGCCGTTCATGTCATTGCAAATGGCAGGATATCATTCTTTTCACAGCTATATAATATTCCATTGTGTATGTGTACCACAATTTCTTTATCTAGCCATCCACTGATGGACCCTTACATTGATTCCAAATCTTGGCTATTGTGAATAATGCCGAATAAACATGTGGGTGCAGATAGCTTTCTGATATACTAAATTCCCTACTTTTGGGATTGGAGGCTCTTGTGGTAGTTCTATTTTTAGAACTTTGCAGAATTGCCATACTGTTCTTCATAGTGGTTGCACTAATTTACATTTCAGGAAAACTACTTTTAACTAAATAAATCGTAGTTATCTCTTCATAAGGCTATTATGAGAACCAAATGAGAAGACTTAGAGGAAATGGCTGGCAGTTTCAAATGTTAAGCAAATGCTAATTATTTTCCTATTGCTTTTCTAATTATAACTCACACAGTGAACCTTACCATTTATAATTGAGACTCACTACTTTCTAAGATTACACTGGTGCAAGTGTTGGGAGTCAAACTTGGTTGGCTATTTTATCATTCTCCTTACTGTGTGAATACGTGGCCTTATATGCCGAAACACACTGCAACTTTGAGTCTAGGAAGTCACTGCCACAATTGTAATTTATTTAAAAATCTAAATTTTCTGAAGTTCAAAATGTATAATTCAGGAATTTATTATAGCACATTTATTACTCTTCAATTTTCTCTATGGGAGTCTAGTTTTTGTAGACTGCAAACTCATAGAAAGATGGAACCATATATTTCTTTCATATCCTTTGAGGAGATCTCTGCCTACTTGTACTTATAGTTATATTGATATTTATCTTCAATAAATACCTGATGACTGGTGTTTTAAAATTTTAATTTAATTATCAATATCTTCTTATTGAAAGAATAGCATTAAAACTAATGGGATTTTTAGAAAAACGCAGTACTTTCCCTAGCTTATTTGATGCAGTTTTGGAATTTTAAGGAACATTACTATATATAACTTTTGTAAATTTTTCATTACTACTCTCCCAAGGTCCTTAGATGGAAACGATCAGATATTTGATTTGAGTACAACACAGTAAAGAATCATTCCTTGGATTCTGTTGTTTTCATGGTCTTAATAATTCACAGAATCATTAGAAAGGACAGGAACAGTAGATTCATAGCAAGATGTATTTTAACCATATAAAGATGCCACAAACCTCAAGCCAAGGGAAAGCAATGGTATTTCCAGTCTCATCCATCTCCAAGCTCTTTTTATTAATTTCAAGTCCAAAAAAACTTATCTAATACATTTTCCATTGATATACACTCTAAATTGCTTTTAGATGTATGCTGTGGTAATGAATGTTTGAAAAGTAGGAGAGCTTTGGTGGTAAATGGAAAAAAGCCTTTTGATTTCTTGTCTTTTGAGACAAACTGATGACTCTGAGAACTTAAGTCAGTGTCTTTGGCTACAAAGACGTAGCCAATCAATTATTAAGGATTAGGAATCTCATAACTATATCTAGCTATCAACAAATATGATTAAAATGAAGAAAATTTACTAAAACATTCTATTTTAGGGCTGTAATCATGCTCCTGCCCCCAACTTGATTTTTTTCTACTGGGCAGTCTGTCTCCCCCCCCACTAGCAGCTCTGAAATGGAGAAACTAGATGATCTTTAGTCTTCCTTTCAGACTTGATATTCTCAGTGAGTTTGTTCACCTCTACACAGCTTTTCAAACATTTCAGTAAAAGCCTGTTGAATCCATGTAGAATGAACATGAAGATGTTTGGTACCATATGGCCAGACATCTGGATATTTGAACTAATTTTTTCAGTTTTTAAAGGTGCTTAATTTTTTGAAGATACCGTCTGCATCTGAACTCGCGATTTAATTCCAGAAAGGTGGAGTGTTAGTGTTAACTGGTCTCTAAGGAATCCAGTTTACCTGAGCCACACGGAATCAACAAATTAGGAAAGATTTCAGCCACTTTTCATTATCTTTTAATAGCAAATACCTCGCACTAGTACTGACGGATAAGTATCATTATTCATTGTTGGATTTCCGCACATCTGCTCTCCCCGCTTCTTACTCATCATCGCCACAATGTAACTATGGAATGGGAATCTGGCTTTTATTAGCAAAATTAGAGAAACCTGTGTGGTAATAAGGAGGTAGCCCACCTCACACTTAACAGTAGTTGTAAGGCTCAAATACCTTAAAGGCTTTTTCCTTTATGTTGAAGTTCTTTTTCTGGTACACATAAACAGGGCTGCATACCAAAAACATGTAGTCATTGACTGTTTTCACTAGATGAGAATTAGGCCTACAGCCATACCACCAACAGACTAAAGCCTTGCCAAGGCTCACAAAGAAGAGTCAGGCCAGCTTTTCTCTGGATGTGTTAACTCTGAAACATCAAGTCCAGAAAGTAACAGGATGTCGGAATAAATATATTCCAGAGAGTTGAAGATTCTAAAATATAATCAGATTCTAGGGTCCTAGATTGAAGGGAGCAGGGTGCTGCAGCAGCCGTGGTCTTTGCTAAGCTCATGTTTTCCAGACTAAATCTATCATGTAACCTCTTTCAACAGGGGCTTCTTTAATCCATGTTTTGTGATTTTTACATGAAGATTGTTTTTAAGAGTCTCTTTAAAATGTCTTAAATTGGTATTTGTATTTGCTTAATCAGTATGCCAACACTTCATTTCTTCTTTCCCAGACCATACTCTTATGTCCAGAAGATCTCACAATACTCCTAGACAAATCTTGGTGGTAATATATCTTTCAGCTCTCCATGAGGCTCAGTTTCTTTCTTTCTTTCTTTCTTTTTTATTTTGAGACAGAGTCTCACTATGTTGCCCTTGGGAGCGTGCAGTATCATCACAATTCACAGCAATCTCAAACTCTTGGGTTTAAATGATTCTCTTGCCTCAGCCACCCAAGTAGCTGGGACTATAGGCACTGGCCACAATGCCTGACTATTTTTGTTGTGTTGTTGTAGTTGTCCTTGTTTATCAGGTCTGGGCTGGGGTTTGAACTCACCAGCCCCAGTGTATGTGGCCAGCACCCTAACCACTGGGCTATGGGCACCAAGCCCATGAGGCTCTTTTTTTTACCTTTAGTTAGTTGGACCTTACTTCTCCAGCCTTTAACACAGTACCCTGAACCCAAAATTATTCAGGGGCTAATGAACATCTTAGGATATATTAGATATATTCTAGATTATTTACTAAAAATATTACATAAAAATTAAATTCAGAGGTGAGTTGTCCGCACTAATGAGGGCCCCAGAGATAGCCTTCATCGGGATTCTGAGTTTTCACAAATTAAGCTGCATCAAATCTAAATGATAGAACTACTTAGCTCTATTAATTCATCAGCCTTTGCATTCCTGCCATTTTCACCATCATTTGCCCATGTCTGAGCATCTTTCCCAGGAGGAGACAGTAGTCTTTAGACCGTCTACTTCCAAAGCTCTCCCCAAATGCTGCTGCCACATGAACCATAAGAAGGTGCAAGTGTGGCTATTATCACGAACATTCAGGGACTTCCAGTAGCTTTCTGGTGGTGGTTCACAACCTCCACCTATTTCTCCTAAAGACTTTTCTATGCCATACTCCAGTAAAATTGGATAACATAATGTTTTCCAAATAAACTCTATGCTTTTACATCTCTTGGTTAGCAGTTTGCTCTGCCTTCAATGCCCTTTCTAAAATACTTACCTGAAATTTGAACTCAAGCAGTTAAATTCCTGCCCAGTCCTTGCAATCATTAATTCTACTGCTCTGTTAAAAATTAATGTATGCAAATTAATGTATTATTAAAAATCCTAGTGTGGTAGACAGAAGAATGGCCTCCCAATGGTGTCCAAGCCCTAATCCCTAGAATCTGGGGATGTGTTACCTTATGTGACAAAAGGGACTTACCAATGTGATGAAGATTAAGGCCTTTGAGATGGAAAGATCATGCTAGGTTTTGTGGGTGGGCCCAATCTAATTACATGGGTATTTAAAAGTGAAGAAGCTTTTCCAGCTGCAGTCTTACAGGATGACAGGAAAAGGGTCAGACAGATGTGACATTGCTGGCACAGAGATAGAGGAAGGCTTCCAGAATGAACATGACCTCGAAAGCCTGAGAGGCAAGGAACTGGATTCTCCCACAGAGCCTCTAGAAAGACACAAAGCCAGCTGACACCTTGGCTTTAATGTAGTGAGATCTTTGTCAGACTTCTGACCTACACAACTGTAAGATAAAAATTTTGCATTGTTTACAACTCTTAAGTTTTTGGTAAAGTGGTAAAGCAGCAATAGGAAACTAATGGTTCTGGTTTTAAATTCCAGAGTTTACTAAAATGAATATAAATCAAGGAAAGTGTCACGTAAGATTTTTCAAGCTTCCTTCCAGTGACAAAATTGCTATCCTAAGTTAAGCTATCTTGTTCCTTCGGAGACCAAGGTACTACCTAATTAATATAACAAACGTATAAATACTAATGTGCTAATCAGTTTTATTCCAAAAAATAAACATTTTTAAGAGGAGGAGGTTGGAGAGAAGTTGGTGAAAGGGTACAAAAATAAGATTAGATAGAAGAAAGAAATTTTAGTATTTGATGGGATAGTGGGGGAAATTATAGTTCACAATAATTTATTATGTATTTCAAAATAGCTAAACGGGAATAATTGTAATGTTCCTAATACAAAGAAAAGAAAAATGTTTGAGGTGATGGATATACTAGTTACTCTGATTTGATCATTACATATTGTTTCAAAATATCACATATACACCCCAAATATGTATAAATATTATGTACATATATATGTATGTGTATATATGCCATTTAAGTTCACCATTTAAATAAAATAAATTGACATGGAAAGATGCTTACAGTCAATGATTACATGCCTTGTATACATGAGCTACTGAATGAAGATTTGTTGGTTAAAACTCCATTATTAAGAAAATAAGACTCCATTATTAAGAAATAAGGCTGGGAGTGGTGGCTCACTCCTATAATCCTAGCACTCTGGGAGGCTGAGATGGGTGGATTGCTTGAGCTCACAAGTTCAAGATGAGCCTGAGCAAGGGCGAGACTCTGTCTCTAAGAATAGGCAGGCATTGTGGTGGGTACCTGTAGTCCCAGTTACTCAGGAGGCTGAGGTAAGAGGATTATTTGAGCCCAAGACTTTGAGGTTGCTATGAGCCATGATGCCACAGCACTCTACCCAGAGGCAAGAGAATCAGATTCTGTCTCAACAAAAAAAAAAAAAGAAAAAAAAAGAAGAAACAAAAAGAAAAAGAAAATAAGACCAGAGATAATTTCCACCCAGCTATTGTAGCAGAATTAACTGACTCATTCTTGTATTTATTTATTCAGCATCTATTAAGTTTCTGGTATCAGTCAGTTATAAGTAACTAGTGGAAGTTCCAGAACTCTAAATTATCTCTGGTACTGAAGAGAAGTAGACTTATATAAGGAAGCAGAATTGCAGTCCCCGGGCAGCATGAAGTTTTAAGGAAGTCAAAGGCAGGTCGGAAATAAAGGGAGCAGAAAAATTTCATAAAGGGGAAGCCCCAAACTGAAATGAAGAAATCACTGAAGACAATGTCACCTACTTAATGCCTTATCCTTCAGGTCGGCTTTTAGAAACTCAAGTAACCTCACTGGGAGTATGAACTGAACAAGAATCACATGATGAGCGTGTTGTGACAATATATTACAGATGTGTCAGTTATTGATCATGCTTTTCTGATCATGCTAGAGAGTAGGGTGCTGTCATACTACTTGTCAAGGAATACAGACATTTAAGAAATGATTATAAATTCCATGAGCACTAAAAGGAAAGGTGTGCCAAGAGGTTCCTAATTAAGAGTCAGAGAAAGTTTTTGGGAAAAAAATGCTATCTATGATGAGAGCTAAAGGAGGCAATGGGAATAGAGAACATTTTTCTCAGGGTGTGTCCCCGAGAACAATTTTTCCTCTCTGAAGGCTGATTTCCTTAATAAATTAGCATGCCAATTGTGTCATTTAAAATGTTTTAAACATGAGTGACAAAATAAATCCAAGCAAAGGTAAATTTTGTTCTCTTAAGAAGTTTAGAGGCAGGAACCCAGGGTTGATGATCTCAACCATCCTCAACAGGGTGGCTTTCCTCCTTATCGTCAGATAAGTACAGTCAGGATTTCTACTTGAACTTGGGATTTAGGGTCTGCTTCCAAAGGTGGGAAGGAAATGAGCAGTAGTGTTTCAACAGGAATTTCTCTTTTTATCAGGAAAAGAACATGAACCATTCCCTACAACAACTCATTCTCTACCTCGTCTCTTAAAATATTTCCCTTTTTATTCATGGTCAGGTCTGCTATGACTGCATAATGCATTTAAAAATAGAACCTAGAGGTAAGTAACTATAACGCCACAGGCAATTGCCTTATAAAGTAGTAGGCAGACTCGGTAGGACCAACGTAGTCTCTATCTTAGTCTAATCATATAAAAAGCTTCAGCCTACAGTTTCCTGCCTCCCTAAGAGCTGTTGGGTTTCTCATGCTTTGTGGATTACACTGAGCAATGAACTTCAGACAAGGACTTTACCTAAGAAATGCAATCAATGTAACCTGGTTCTTTGTACCCTCAATGAATCCCCAACAATTAAAAAAAATGGTCTGTCAAAAAAACAAAAACAAAAAAAAAAACAAAGGAAAAACTAAAGCTGCCTGTACTAACTCTTACATAATTACCTGGTACCTGTCATTGATTGGTAACACTTACTTGCTAATTTAGTAGCAAATTAAAGTGAAAGCAATGTTGAACCAAGTCCAGACTGGTTCAGCCTGGTTGAAAGTTAAAAGTTACCTTTGGTTGGATTTATTTTGTTACTTGGGCTTAAAACATTTTAAATTGGCATGCTAATTTATTAAGGAAATCAGCCTTCAGAGAGGAAAAAATATTTTAGGGGAATACTCTCTGAGAGGAATGTTCTCTAAAGAGAACCCTATTTTCATTGCCTCATTCTTTGGCTCTCATCATAGATAGCATTCCCCCCCAAATCTCTGACTCTTCTCAATGAGAACCAAGTCCTCTCACCACTCCTTCGTCATGTGGTTTAATCTCATTACCTAGAAACCATATGTCTACTCTTAGCTACAAAGGGATTGGGAAAATGAGTATCTGATGTTTTTAGACTCTATTGTATGTCTGCGTGGAAATTAACTATTGGTTAGGTAACCTTCAGTGTCTGGGACCCTATGTAATAGTTTTAAAAACCAATTAGGAAACATTATTTCTTCAAAGGGAAAGACCACCTTAATGATATGATGGCAAAACCCTATTATTTTTCAGGAAAGTGATTTAAGGGTTGTTTTAATTCCCTAAGTGTAAATTCTACATAGTACTTAATGTTATTTAGGCAAATTGTAAGTAAGTGTAGCTTCTTTCCAACGTCTTTTTTTTTTTTTTTTTTTTTTTTGCCAAACCTACCATGGATATCCCAGGGTTAGAAAATCTTATATCACATTTTTATATCAAAAACAACAGATTTGCAGTTCACGACAATTGACAATGAGGGAAATTTTTAAAGATCCGCTGGAGAAACAGACAGCAGTGGCAAAGAGTACAGCCAAACACTTTGGATTTGCATCTACGGGTTGCAACTGCCCACAGAGCATCTGTGTATGGACCTGAGGTGATGGCACGTTCAGGGTTAATGAAGTCAAAATCAGGGGTATGACAGGGTTCAGGACATCCCACCCCACGTTTTTAAAGGAATTAAAAAAAAATACAGAAGCAGAAAGAACACTCACCTTCCCCCAACCCTTCTCTCCTGATCCAGGTCATAAAATCTAGAGAAATTTTTCTGACTTTTCCCTGCAGACCTCACGTAAGAAGTACCTTCCCTTGTTCCAGAGGAAAGGAACATCCTTAGAGCTGAAAACAGAGAGTCTGAACAAACAGGCCTTGCTAAGTTCTCCTCAGGGGTTACTCTGAACTTGGACAAATTATTTGATTTTAGTTTCCTCATTGGTCCAGAAAGGATTATAGGAATAACTTCCCTGAAGGGTGTGTGTGTGCCGGGGTGGGGGGGGTGGGGGGGTGGGGGGGGGGGTGGGGTGGGGTGTGAGTGTATGAGTGTGCACGTAAATTGTGACAATTTATGAAAAGACTTTAGTGCACTGTAACCCAAAGAAAGCGAATAAATTTGTATTCTCATTAACAACCATATATATGTATATTGCTTCATTTGATATCAAGGCCTACTTTTCCACTGCCTAACTGTGTTTTTGGCCAACGCACTCAACTTTCTGGGCCTCATTTTCCAGTGTATTAAAGGAGGAAGGAACACTAGAATCTTTACATCCACGTGCAGCTTTAAAGTTTAGGGATTCCTGACTTTGCTTATCACTCATCCTTGGACTTGCTACCGTGGTTTTAGGGAAGAAAAAATAGCCCAAACTCACCAAGGAAGAAACAATGTAGTCAGGAAATTTGGAAGCTTTACTAAGGAGTTTCATAACTCAATTTGTCTATTTTATTTTGTCACCATGAGATGAAGACAAAAAGCAGATAGTAATGGACAGAATGTCTAATAAGTGGGAGAACCTTTTTAAGAAACAGAACTCTTTCTCTCTAATGTCACATGTTGAAAAGGATCCTGCCATGGTGTTTTGCAAATGAGCTCTTGGCTATTGCTGGGTTGTAAGTTCCCAAGTTTAAGTTTTACCATTTATTGGCATCCAACAGAGAAGCAGAGTACTTTTATTTGGAAATACATTTGGAAAGGATTCCAGAAAGCCCAGGCAGCATTAATTGTACTCTAGTTTGGGAGATTTTCACCTTTTCTGTGCTCTGTAACTAGCTGGCACTCCTCCAACTATAATTTAGACTTACCGTGAACTGTAGATTTTTTTTTAATGTGCACAGTGATTTTTTTCAAACCAATAACTTCTTTTACTGTTGTTCTGAATTTTAATTTTACATATACTTCAAGCACTCTCTAACTCTTTATTTATTCTTGGGGGGAAAAAAGAGTACATTTTACCAGTGGTTTCTAGAAATATTTAAACACTTTGGATATTTGGTGAATTTGGGTTCACTTGTGAAGCCCTAATCCTGTTATAAGCCTCCATCAGGAATGTCTGCTACCCCAAGACTGCTTTATTTAAATTACAATAGAAAATGCCTCTGAACCTCAAGACCCCAATTTGTGCTCTTTTAATCAAACAACTGCAAGGTGAAGTGACTCTCCTAGGAAACTCATTAAACAAAACCAGGGTTCATTTGGGCAGAAGAGGGTAAACCAATTTTATGTATAATTTCATCTTACAGCTCATCATCATATATGTTATGACCTCATCCTGTATGTTATGAGCAAATAACCTGTGTTGTAATCAACTAGTTTAAAGAAAGAGCATTTATATGAATCAGTGAACAGCCAGATAACTCCACTATCTTCATATTCAGCTTATTAAATGGACAATTATTTTATTGCTGTGAGAAATTTATTTTCCTTCAGGAACAAAGATGAATAAGATTGATATTGACCTAGAAAATCAGATCAAAACTCTTATCCTGTTTATATTACTAATGGTAGTGATAATGCTGGTTTCATTTTACATTGATGTATGTTTATATGTGTGTGTGTATATGTATAAAATCTAAGAAAGGGGTCTATCTTGGAAAAGCAGGAGAATAAATATGTGTATTATCAAATATAAAAAATTAAAAGAAAGGCTAGGTTTGGGGGGCATGGGGAATCAGTGTTTACTTCAGATCGAGTCACTTATGTGTAAATACTGAGTCAAAGGGAAGCTTTTTTTTTTTTTTTTTGAGACAGAGCCTCAAGCTGTCACTCTGGTAGACTGCTAAGGCATCATAGCTCATAGCAACCTCCAACTCCTGGGCTCAAGTGATTCTTCTGCCTCTGCCTCCCAAGTAGCTGGGACTACAGGTGCCTGCCACAATACCCGGCTATTTTTTGGTTGCAGCTGTCATTGTTGTTTGGTGGGCCCGGGCTGGATTCGAACCCACTAGCTTAGGTGTATGTGGATGGTGCCTTAGCTGCTTGAGCCACAGGTGCCAAGCCAAGAGAAGCATTTTTAATGTACCCCTTACCCTAGTTAAGACTGGCTCAGGAACTGGGAAGGTTGCAAGTGAAATGAAAGACTTCATGGCCTACAGTATCTGCCATTAGCTCCTATGTTCCATTGGTATGGTGGTGGCAAGAGTAAGAGGGTCATGAGGCTGAGAGCAAAAAGAGGAGCAATTTTTTCCCTTCTCATGAACCTTCTAAGGCTGCCCTGCTTTATCAATGGCTTCTCCATTGCTTTCTCTTTAAATTTTATAGTATATTTTTTTCACATTTAAATCTTCAGTTTGGTCAGAGCCTGGCTCACACCTATAACCCCAGCACTTAGTGAGTCTGGGACCAGAAGATTGCTTCAGGCCAGGAGTTTAAGACCAGCCTGTGCAACATAGCAAGACCCAGTCTGTACAAAAAACAATATTAGCTTGGCATGATGGCCCACACCTGTAGTCTCAGCTACTCAGAAGGCTGAGGCAGAAGGATCACTTGAGCCCAGGAGTGTAAGGTTGCAGTGAGTTATGATTGTGCCACTGTACTTTAGCCTGGATATGGAACAAGACCCTGTCTCTAAAATAAATAAGTAAATAGATAATCTTCAATTTATCAGAAATTCACACTTAGTGTGAGGTGTCCCTTATGGGTCTATGTCATTTGGACCCAGTTGTCTCAATATCATTTATTGAATGATACATATTTTCTCAAACAGATTGACATGTTCTTCTTATATTCTAAATTTCTTTATGTATTTAAATTTATTTCTGGATTCTCTATTTTATCTCTCTGTCTTGTCTGTTGAATCATGTCCTATTTTAATCACAGAGAATTTAAAATATATGTATTTTTAATCTGGTAGTGCTGGTCCTTATTCCATCCCCACCCTTGCCTATACTTAAAAGACAAATTATTATTTTCAAACCTTTTTCCTTAGGGCTGATCAGACTTGGCCTGATTCATCCTCATTATTTCTCCTCCACACAGAGACATTAACTTAGAACATATTTACTGTAAAAACAGAGAATTTCCACAGTCTGCTTTGCCCAATAACAGATATGGCGAGAAGCAGGTCTGGATCTCCCGTGGTGGAAAAATAAAGAAAACAGCCCCAACACGTGAAGGAAATATTGACAGAAATATAGAATCTGGATTCCAGAAAATTCCTTCTACCAGGCCTGCCACATCACTTTTCAGCATAGATATAAGGAAGAGAATTATCATAGGCAGAAATAAAATAATAGACAAAGAATTTTCATGCTTTGGAGCAGGTGTCCTCAAACTGCAGCCCGCCTAGGTCATTTATCCGGCCCACCCCGTGTTTTTGCTGCTGCTGCCTGTCCTGCTTAGCAGCCAACTTATCCCGGGGCCCGCAGTCTAGCCCTCCAATGGTCTGAGGGATGGTGAACTGGCCCCCTGTTTAAAAAGTTTGAGGACCCCTGCTTTGGAACATAATAATGATTACACTTAAATATGAAATATTTGAAAGAATATTTACTTTGAAGTAAACTATCCCACCACTGCTGAATATAAAATAATTTTCATTTTCTCATCTCTGTTATATAGTCTTCTTATCATGGAATAAGTTTGTCTGCAAACCAATGTAAGTAAAATATTTGTTTCTATTACTTTTAATTTTTAACACAACTATTTGGTTTAATTAAAAGGTTGTTTTTAACCAAAAGGAAAAAGCCCTTTAGTCAAAAATTTAAAAACATTAGGAAGCTTACTATTTAAAAAAAAGATCTTGGTAAATCTGTTTGTTACATGAACTCCCTCCTTCTTATATTTGGTGAATCCAGATTGTTGTTTTGCTACAGGCAAGGTAGACTTATAAGATCATAGCTACAGCAAATGCTCTTTTCTATTTATTGCAGACTCTTTTCTTGGCACTTCTAGAAAGAAAAGAAACAAATGGATCAAGTAATAATGCAAGAGAGATCAAAGCAATTCCTTCTGTCAACAGTAGCAATTCATGCAAATCTCTAAACACCAAAGGCTTTCTCTAGCTGAAGTCTGCAAAAGAGGATCATAGTGAAAACACATCACAGAAAGTGGTATCAGTTTCTAAATTTTATGGTAAGTATATTCAGGACAACCAGACGTGGCATAGGAGAAGTGAAGTGGCCTTTAAGATTTGTTGTGCACAAACTATGCTATTTCACATTCATATTAACAAGACCCATGTAGTGTTCTCATCAATGGTGCAAGAGTTGAGTGTGCACCTGAGCAGTGCTGCCTGGGATCTGAATTCCCTCTGGGCCACTTATTAGCTTTGTAGTTTGATGCCAGTTATTTAAACTCTCTGCTATCGCTTTCATCAATAGTAAAATCGAGTTATTGTATAATAAATATAATTTGACTTAATTTTTATAATACATTTGCAATAATGCTTGGCATATAGTACGGACTAAATGTTATCATTTTCACTTTACTGATAAAGAAGCACAAATGTGAGTATAATGACAATTTATATGCTTGTTAAGTGATAGAACTGGGTTTCTGGTAGTGGTCTGTCTGAAGGCCTAGTTAGTGATTTCCTCTACACCTTTGCTATTCTAGGTGTGGCTGCTGGGCCAACCTAGGCCTTTCCTGGGAACTTGATAGAAATGCAGAGTCTTGAGTCCTACCTTATGCTTAGAAATCTAGAACCTATGTCTGAATGGGGCCCATCATTCTATATACATTAAAGTTGAGAAATTCTGCAGAACAGACAGCTGCCAGAACTGACCTGTACAAGGAGAAAAGACGGTGGAGGCTCATTTGCATACCATCTATCCCGTTAGAGACCTCCTGTGCCCTAGGGCAGATTGGGTCTTAAATACTCTTCTGCTACTCTTGTCAAGTGTATTGCCTACAGGCTAACTCCCAAGGCTGGCTGTGAGTTTGCCTCTGCTGTGGACCAATCAATACTGTTCTTTTTCCTTTCTTTCTCTCTTGCTCTCATTTTTGATTCCTAAATTTCGTTCTTTCTTTCTTTCTTTTTTTTTTTTACAGCTTTTGGCTGGGGCTGGGTTTGAACCCTCCACCTTTAGCATATGGGGCTGGTGCCCTACTCCTTTGAGCCACAGGCACCACCCCCTAAATTTATTTCTTAAAGGATTTCATTGAGACTGCCCAAAGATATTTTTGCCCTCTGGTTCTCAACAAAGTTATATTGAAGCGGGCTTTGATAAAGGAAATAGAGAAGTGAAAAGCCAACGAAGAATGTCATCATGAACATAGTCGTGTGATAGTCCATGAAAATAGGATAGATTGGGAGACTGGACAAAACCGAATTCAAATGATAATTTATTCCCTAAATTATTTTTCTAAATAATTCATTTAACCTCTTTGAACCATTGTTTTCTTGTCCTTAAAAATTGTGATAGTCATGGGTATAACTTGGAGTCAAGAGGATCAAGTAAGACGAAGATATGAAAAAAATCTGGTGCATAATAAGTGCTCAGTAAGTGTAAAACAAACAAATGAGCCCTGACCGATGTTCAGAGTTTCCTTTAAATGTTAAGGAAACTTTCACAGAAGAATCATTGCATTTAAAGGGGACAGACAGTGTGTGCCCCTCATGGAATGCAACGAATTACAAACTGTATTTAAAGGAATATCTTCCGTATTTAAAGATTAAGCCAATTGCTTTTATGTGGAACAAGCCCCAGGAGGGCTGTTTCTTAGAGAGAATCATCAGTTTCATTTTAGTCTGCACACATATTTCTTAGGAGGATTATCATTAGGGAATTGCAAGAAATCTTGTCCCTTTTATCATACGATTAAAACAAATAATAAAGAGTGGCTCCAATCTTAAGAGGAATTTCAGTTTTATAGCAGAACTAAAATTCTTTACATGGGAACATAGCACTAATTTTATTAATACAAAATGGGAGGCAAGGAGAAGAAATTTGCTCTTAGTTACTGTTAGAGAGCATTCCCCTGCCACAGAGGAAGGTGCACTTGCATAGCAATAAAGGCCGAGAACAACATTGGAAAACCCCCCTCAGTTCCGGTTCTCAGGCCCACTGTGAGCAATGCACAATGGAAATGCCTTTCAAGTTGTGGCAGCTGCTCTGCTCTATGGAGCACCCACTGAGTTAAAGGCAGACACTCCACATACATAGGAAATCCTCAGGGTCCAAAGCCTAATTAATTTCCTGCAATCTATCAAAAATGGTAGGATTGTGCATAAAAAGTACACCTATATTTGGGAACTAAATATAGCTTAAAAGTAAATTGGAAAAAGGTAAAGAGCATGCATGTTCACACACTCCCTACAGATTAAATGTAAGGCCCCCGAAACCATTTGGCCTTACAGTTCGGCTTCAGTTATTTGACAGTTTTGTGTAGTTTGGCACAAAGTCAGTTTCATTGTGATCTGTTGTTAGGTAGGTTGTCGTGCAGGCACACCATTCCTGCACATTCTCTTTTGATTTCTTTCCCCATTTTAAAAGAGAGAACAATCTTTAATGAGAATAAAAAGCAAACAGAAAAAAATCTTGCAGAGTTTGGGGGCAACTTTCTGATTTCCCACTAAGATAGCTTCACAGACTTGGCAGACTACGTAAACATAAGATTAGATTTCATTTTTAAGACTTTTTTTCCCTCCTTAATTGAAGTATCCAGATATAAAAATGTCTAGGCATGGGTAGCATTTCTAAAATGTCTATAAAATTAAAAAAAAATTTTTTTTTCCTGGGAGACTCTGAAGAGATAATGCTTCTAGAATTGCCTCCCTTGGGAAGCCCTAGAAACCACATTTGTCACTGGGAGTTTAGAAGGTTCTAGTCACGGATGTTGCTGCTGATTGCTTTCATTCTTGCCCTGTAGAAGGTCAGAGCTGATTCACCCCAACCTTGCTAGAAGTGTGCCGAAATCCATTCAGATAAACTTAATTTACTATATCACTGCTTAATTTCCCTGTTTTCATGAACTGCCTTTTTGGGGGGAAAGAGTTCTTTTTACAGTTCTCAGTCTAACCATTGACTATTGGGATTTGCTATTCTGGTTTAACCTCTATAACTTTTTGGAACAGGGCATCCAGTACTTGTCCTTCATCTCTCTTCCCTCAGTAGTATATCATATTTTATTGATTTATCATAATGTGGCTTAGTGAATGAAAATGGGGCTCTGGTGGGGAGAAGAGAGCTAGGTATCATTCATATGCCGTAGAGGAATAAACCTCTCATATTGTGAGTCTGGGATTTACCCTGGCTGGTGGGGAGAGGGAAGGTAGTGAAGATCCCTTGAGTTTATATATTTAGTTATTTGAGAAAGAGTCTCACTTTGTCCTGCTCTGTAGAGTGCTGTACTGTCACAGCTCACAGCAATCTCAAACTCTTGGGCTCAGCAATTCTCTTGCCTCAGCCTCCTGAGTAACTGGGACTATAGGCACCCACCACAACACCTGACTATTTTTAGAGATGAGGTCTTGCTCTGGCACAAGCTGGTCTCAAACATGTGAGCTCAGGCAATCCACTAGCCTTGGCCTCCCAGAGTGTTAGGATTATAGGTGAGAACCACCATGCCTGGTGTATCCCTTGAGTTTTTAAGAGTACAGAATTAAGTATTTATTCCACTGGAAAATCCAAAAGCATTTAGAGTGATGGAAGAAGTCCATCATACCTCTTAAAGCTATTGAGCTTCCTGATTTTCCCTGTAGCGTGATATGTGGCCTTGTTTGAATATTCTTGAGATGACACAGCTACATTTTAGCATGGACATTATTATATTTTATCAAGTCTAAGTCATCTATATTTTCACATTTTAACTTCTGTGAAATTGGAATGTGCCTTATGATTGATGATACATCATAGCTTATTTGCCCATATTTTTTGGTTCTTAGTGGTAGGTCAAATCAATGTTCCATTTTACAATGAAAGTCATCTTAAATTCAAAAAGTTACAATATACTTTTGTAAGCACACCTTCAAAGGGCTTTTACCTTTCAAATCTAGAATTCAATAGGAATCACAGCCCTGGCCATTTCTGTACTCTGTTCTCTAAACTAAGAAAACAATTGAGAGTAAAATGACTATAAAATAAGATAGAGAAAAAGAAAAAATATTTCAAAAACATAATATTTTGACTTATTGTCAATTACCGTGAGATGTTGGTTTTAGAGCTCTTCTCTGCTGGGGTCCTTCCCTAGATCTTTTAAGATCTGTGGATCTGGCGGTGATTGACTGAAGAAATAATGAAGTTAAAAGCAGTGAGACATAAAAAGACAGGACACACAGAATAGAAATTTCAAAGGCAGGACCCAGGGGACCATTGCTAGCTTGTGGGACTCCAGTTTTATGTAAAAGCTGTTTGTTCCACCCAGCATTTATTGAAGGCTATTTTCTTGTTTGGCTGAGAAGATAAGCTGAGGAAAGAGTAAAATGTCAGCAGTTTCTCTGAGTAAGCATGTTAGTTCTTATTCTGTCTATAATCATTAACTTTAAAGATCTGGGCAGCCTTGAGAAATCCAGAACCTGAGCCTTGCCTGGGGCAGCCCCCTGTCTGTGGTCACACACAGGTTCCTTGGAGGAGGTTAGACCCCTCCAGTTTCTCTGTGGAGCAGATGCAGTGGTGTCAGTTCTCTCAGAAGAATTGGTAGAAAAGAGGAATTGCCCTTTATCTCCATCCAGAGGCATTTTCCTCTGTGATTAAGGTACAGGCCCTCCTGCCCATATCTCAGAGTTTAAGCTGTTCCCTTGATCTCTGCCTTGGTCATAACACAAATCCCCATAATGGGTATTTGCTTTGACTTTTGACTAGGGAGGGGTCAGCCTGGTTAATGTTCCTCCCAGGCCTTGCTTGCAATTTCTGCTGAGGTCATTGTTCTTCAGAGTGCTTATAGACCCAGCAGGGGTGCTTGCATGCTGTATCCCTTACAGGCCAGGCATCTAGTAAAAGCAGAAACTGCCCAGACAAGTAATTTAACTGCTGGTTTAAAAGTAAACTAGCTAAACTGGTTTATTCCACCCTGCTCAGCTTATTTCTCTGTTTTTCCCCTTTTCTGTGTGTCTCTGTGTGTTTTCCCTTGCCAAGAATGGAGTCTTCAGTCCCCATTCTCCCTGCATTTTCCTTTTAAACCCCCCTTCAAGTGGCCTTAATCAATGAGGTCTCTATTTGCAAAGAGTAAGCCCTGTTTGTTAAATAGCTGTGGATGACTCATTAATCTCCACTTCCAAGAAAAAACACATCTTGAATTAGATCAATGCATTCCATCTCATCAATTACTGCAATAGTGAAAGTGTCTGAAATTTTAAATCAACTGTGCCATAACTTAGTTAAACTAGAGTCATGAAATCACTAAACAAAGGCAATGTTCTAAACCTTAGATTATTTTCAAATATGCACATATTGGTACAGCTCTTCACTGATTTTCTATATGTTCTCTATGTATTACATATCTGTTAATATTTATATTGGTTTTACATAAAGTTGAGAGAGAAGGATGTGAGACTAGAGATGTTTATTGAGCATAACTACCCTGAATCTTTCATGGAAACTCACCAAGTAGTAATGGAAAACTGGAATCAAGAAATAAAAATGTCATCAACACAGTGAAATCTATTCTTCTCTCTCTCTATATAAAATTCATGTGTTGGCTTTGGCAGAAGTCTGAACTTTGTCGTTTCAATGAAGTTCCTGAAATTCACTAGATATCACTTCTTTTAAAGGAAAAGATCTGCAAAAGATCTCATCTGGTTGTAAACAAAAATGCTTCTTATCTTTCAAATGATCTGTCGGAAATATTCATTTGTATTTACAATTTAAAATATACATCACAACACATGTGCACATGCTTATAACATCCTTCATGCATTTAAAAATATACTCACCAGAGAAGCATACCCGGTACTGTCTACCTCAGAATATTTTCACTGAATGTTGAAAGAATCTTACTAGGTTTAACTCAAAACTGCCTTTACACTTTCTTCGGAGAAATTTAGTTAAAATTTTCCACTCTTAAGATTAATGTAACAAACTTTGCTGTTTAAAATTTTGAACTCACCCACAATGCACCCGTATACATCTCCCATCTATATTATAAAAAATAGTTTGCAAAGCACAAATGACAAGTAAGATGAAACATTCTTCACATTTCTAACGTTGTTGAAATTAGATGAATCTTATAATCAATGGTGAGACATAGTTGAACTGGCAGTTTTCCTTTGTTTGTGGTTAACATGATGTGGAGTTTTACAACCAGTGCTGTCTCAGATGAAATAAGGAATATGGTGGTGATGATGATGATAACTACCGCTTATTATTTACACTGTCTCAGTCACTGTTTGGAGTACCTTAAACTATAGTTTGAAGTACCATAACTACCCTACAGAGTAGATATTATTAACTTTTACAGGTGAGGAAAGTAGGCCTGGAGAATTTGAGGATAACTTGCCTATGTCACTAATTATAAGTTTTAGGATTCAGGTTCAGGTATGCCTAGTGCCAAAGTTGGAAAAGAATTGCACAGTGAATCGGCTTGAAAATACCCACTCACATTCGCCTTTGTCCAAAGATCTGCATTTGGAAAGCATTATAATTTCTGCATGGTTCTCTCATTCTGAGCATAAAGTTAGATTAATGTGTTATCATTAGATGGTAAAACTCATTTAAATTTCTATAAAGCATCCAGCCTATCCAGCCATAATAACTTGTCTTTCTTTGTTTTATATTTGCTACAGATTTTCTTTGGGCCAAACACAGAACTAAATATTGGAGGAATGTAATGAGGAAAAGGAATTCAATTTCAGTGAAACTGAGGAACAAGCCTGGAGTCAAGAGTGAGGATCAGGCTGGGGTTCTGTTGGGGGGGGCTGCTGTCACTGCCTTGTGATGTGATGGGAACAAGTCACATCTATTTAGAGCATTTAAGTCATTCCTTTTCCTTCCCCATGACTAGGTGTCTGCATAATAATCTCTGTATTGCACTTCATGATTGTGAGGCTAAAATGATATTAAATAAGACAAAATAGTTCCCAAAGCAGAAATGACAATGGATAGTTCTAGTATTATTCATTTCTAGTGGACTTATTTTAGGTATAATCATTGAGCAAACATTCTTTCATGCAGATCTTATGCCTCACAATAGAAAGTGTGTATGACAAAAGCAGAATTATGCTTGGGAGCCTCAGATGAAACGTTCCACAGCTCTGTATTGCCTTTCCATAAGCATCAATTAAATTAATATTGCTTCTACATATATGCAAAAATTTTCAGTTCTCTCTTTCTCTCTCAGTGGATAATGTATAACCTGAATCCCATATCCACCACTTGGAGCCTGTAACATAATCTCTGTGAGCCTCAGTTTCTCTGTTTTAAAATACGAGTGGTACTTTCTATATAAGAATTTTTGTTGTTGTAGTTTCTTTTTTCCTTTTTGTAGAACTGAATGGCATAAAGCTCTTAGAACAGGGTCTAGCACACAGCACCGGTTTACTAACTATTGGCTATTTATTATTGTCCTAATCAATTGTATTGGCTATGTATTATCGTCCTAATCAATTGCGCCTATACATCAATCTTTGAGTCTCACTACTGAGGCCATATGAACACTGCAGTACTGATATGCTAAATGTGAAAATGCTATTCCAGGCACCATAGATGATATAGAAAATAATTTAAATACTGTCTGTGTTCTTCAAGAAATCACATGTGGGTTAATTTTTTTTTGCCAACTCAATTATCTTGCCCTTTTAGTCCATCCAATTTGATGTGTTATAGAAAGCAACAAACTAGCATTTTCATTACTTGGTCTAAGTAATTGTTCTGGACTAACTCCAAACGTAATCCCTTTCTGTAGATGAGTCATCATGTTTGCATCAGCAGTCTATCCTCGTGACACTGGTTGGACGCCCACTTTCCTGTCTTTTACTTTTTTACATGAAGGGTGCTGTTTCTGAGCCCTTTGGAATCCTCCCTATTTTTATTCACCTGTCGTATCCCTCCAGATGGCTTTGGCCACACTAAATTCCCATGTCTGCTATATTGTTTCTCATCCCAGAAGTCTTTCTAAATGTCTCCTAGAAACCCAACCTAAATACCCTAAGTTGTCATCTTTTTTTCCCCCTTAATTTATATTATGTACCTGTATCATCTTCATCTTTGGGAAGCAATGAAAGCAAAGACTCAGGAGCCAGAACTCCTAAATTCAACTCTTTTTTTTTTTTTTTTTTTTT
>NW_003852401.1:14041362-14065545 GCF_000181295.1 Otolemur garnettii | reverse complement strand
TTTTTTTTTTTTTTTGCTTGTAGTTGTCATTGTTTGGCAGGCCCAAGCTGAGTTTGAACCCACCCGCTGTATGTGGCTGGCTCCCTAGCCCCTGAGCTATAGGCGCCAATTCAACTCTTAACTGGCTGTATGGCCATAGGCAAATGACTTCTTCAGTTTCCTCCTTTGTAAAACAGAGTTCTTAATGATAGCACCTACTGTAGAGGGTAGTTGGGATGTTTAAATCAGTTTAACATATATAATATTTCAAATGGTGCTTGACATGGAGTATACGCTAAATCTTTAGCATTATTATTATTATTATTTGTTTGTAATCTCTCATTCTGTTGGTGCTATGACTTTACCATTGGTACCATGACTTTACCATTCCAATAAATTAGATGGCATAAAGTAAAACCAGACAGCAGAAGGAACAAATAGAGAACACAGATCCGGGGGGGGGGGACAGGAAACCATGATGAGATTGGAAAATTATGAAAGGTTAGATAGGAGAATATTTCTAATAGATCATGTCCAGAGTCTCAGAAATCTGAGATGAAGTAGCTACAAAGATGTACTAAGAAATCTTAGAAAAGATAGCTGGAAAATTATTAGTTGACCAGCATGGTGGATGGTAACCTTCATCAAGTGATTCAGAAGAGGAATTTCGAAGTAGCAAGGACTAGGTAAATGTGAAAGAAAGGGGGAAGCAGAAATATGAAACAAGAAAGAGTGGAGAGTGGCAACTTTCTGAGGATGTTGGAGACAAATACAAATTTTGAAAGAGGAGAGGAAAGAACCCATAGAGAGGGAAAGACCAACTGTGGAAAAGTAAGAAAGTAAGAGCTCAGAACAAATTTCCCAGGTCATTTCCATAGGGGGGAAGAGCTTTCCTGTTACTTCTGGAAAAAACAAATAACAGAGAGCGTTATGAATGAGAAAAGGGACCTACAGACAGATAGGCAGCAGGAGGGAGTGGAGAGTTACCGGGCAGGACATCAAGGCATTGAGTTTCTCTATTCTGGTCCCTTCTGAGAACCACCACCATGACCTCAGGCCAGTCTCTTTATATTACTGAGCTAGATAATCTCTAACATCCTAAGGTCTTTTTTATTTCTAAATTCTGATGATAATATATTCCAGATAAAGGTTGGAACGATAAAAGCTATATATGTCAGATAACTTTTGATCTCAGGAAAATGAAAGCCAAGGTCATCTTTACAGGGCAATGGAAATGAATGAATCACTATCATGCACAGGCAGGTGCTTGGATGAATCTCACGTGGTGAGTGACAGAAGCTAGGCAGAAGAACTTCACACGATATGATCCTGTTCATGGAAGGTTCAAAAACAGGCAAAACTGGTGGTCTCCTGTGTTAGAAGATTTGTTACCTTCTGCAGGTGGTAATGACTCAGAAGGAATTTATGGGTGCTAAAATGTGCTGTATCTTGATCTAAGTGAAATTTACACACAGGTGGCCATAGGTCAAGGCAGTGGAGCTCTATACTTGAGTAGAGTTATATACTTCATCGTTGCAAGTTGCACCTCAACTTGAAAAATAAGAGAAAGTTCTAATTTTTTTTTAAAGAAAGTAAAAAACCATCTGCTCAAAAATTAAAAGTGGAATGAGGAATTTAGGGCCTTGGAGCAAGGTAATTCTTATGGAGATGGTCCTTAGGTCAGTGAGAGAATAAATAATCTCATATGAGATATATACATAGCTTTACATGGTAAATAGTTACTATTATTAAAATACTCATCATTTGCATTAATTTCTACATAGATACTACACATGCACTCATGAACCCTCATGATATGCAAGATTATACACATTGGATCAATGACAATTAAAATGCTGTGCTAATTGTCACAATGTTTAATGGAGAATACTTCAGGTCACTCTGTGGGGCAAAAAGAAGGTGACTGGGTAGTCTTAGCTGCTCACCTTCCCTACTCCTGCACTGGCCTGTGCAGCTCCACTGGATCTGGATTATAAATTATGGCTTGATCTAAGAGTTGATCTGCAAACAAGATTCTATTGTCAAGAGTGTCAAAAAATATGATAGGAAGATATACACAGAGTATACGTAGACTAGATGTGAGCCAAATCTTTAAAGTAACAGAATATTCAAAGTATGTTCATACTCCTTTTCATAATTCATTTCAAAGGAAAGATCCTTTGCTTGCTCTTGGGTGCTGTAAACCTAAGTGGGTGGCATCCCTGTCCTTACATAATTTAAAAGCCATTGACAAGTGGCCCCTCAAGTCCCCAGTACGCTCCAATGTTAAAGGCTCAGGATGGAGAAAGAGTTGCACTTTTTCTATTTTGTCTGTCAGTACTGATTCCTTGTTTCCCTGTAAAGGGAAAGCCTTGCTTTTATTCTCTTCTGTGCCAGAATTTCTGTTCCTTTGTTGAGTTTCTAGAGCAGAGATACACAAAAAGAGAACTGGAAGGACAATGAGATTTTGTGAGTGTCCCATGGAGGATCTGCATACACTAGCTCCTTATTTATACAGTTGGGGGGAGGAAGGAGGTGCCTGTGATGATCACCGTTATTATTGTAATTCCAACCACGTATCCCACCAACTGGAGTTTCCTGTTTTCGCCACCTTTGACAGCCACCTCTGCCTCCCCACCCTGCAGGTTCATTCTTCTCTCCATCTGTTCAGTTGACATTTATGACACTCATCAGGCATTTGTTTTCATACCTCTCCAAATTTAAATATTGTTCATTCTTTTTGTGCTTACTCAGAACTCACATCCATCATCAGCACAGTAACTGCTAGAATTTACCCTTAGTAAGGTTTCCTTTTCCAGGGACCTGGTGGATATCTAAAAACTCCTAATCACAAATGTTGGCAAATTCTTTCATTGTAGTGTGTGTGTGCACGCGCGCATGTGTGTGTGTGTGAGAGAGAGACAGTTTGCTTTTTAAAGTACTATCTATCTTGATTAATAAAGCTATCTTCTCTAGAGATAAAATAGTTGGCTATTTTAAAATTGCACACGAACTTTATGGACACCCCGTATTTCTTCCTCCTTATATACCTTGGTGCTTTATGTACGCAAACTGCCCCAATTAAACTAAATACAGTAGAACCCCCATAGCTGACCACCTCCCTGCATTGACCACCTCCTTAAATTGACCTAATTTTCATAGACCAGACATGCACCACGTGTACATATCAGTACAACAAGCCTGATGTGGAGCTGTGGGAACAATAGGCCAGTCCCATATGTTGCCCACCTCTGTCTGTTGACCAGTTTGTTACAGTCCTGTGGTTGTCAACTTACAGAGGTTGTATCATATATATAAAATAGGTATCCTAAAACTCAAAAATAGTTTCAACTATGACATTTTAATTTCCATTAAAAAAATTCCAACACAGGCCATCTCTGCTGATGTAGCTTCTCTTTGACAATTCCATTATTCTAAGCATTCTGCATTTTCCTTTCCTCATAGATTTGATGCTGGCTAACCAACATCAGGAAAAAAAGTCTCTACTTTGTATTTTTGTACCGTGAATTATTTTTCAAAAGATGAACATGTTTTTAATCTGTGAGAGTATAATTTATGTTTTAATGAGCAAGGAGTTTTAGAGGATCAGATTAGTGAAGCATTGAGAAGCTGGGACAGCACACCACATTCCTGAACTTCCCACACAAATGTTTCCATGCACTTTAGTCTATTCCAAAACCTCAGATTTCCTATAACCTCACGAGGAACCTCATGCCTCTATTCGTTCCTGATAAACTCCAGAAATATTTATTTTACTGTCTCACCTTCTCCATAAAATGAAAGTAGAGGGAAATAAAGGGTTCTAGGATTTTGTAATTTCTTATCCCTTAAAGAATTAATGTTTGTACTTTTCAACCACAGAAACTTTTGTTCAAACAAAACATTACCCTACAGCCAAGTGTGGAAAACAAACAAGTGTTCAGATGCTCCAGGTGAATCAGGGTGGGGGCCTGAAGCCCAGTCAGCCGGACCCATTGCCACCTCACAGCAGACTCAGAGGGGATTCTTCAGAGCCATGTAGGGTGTATTGATTTAGAACAGTGGTTCTCAATTCTGGTGGCCCCTTAGAATCCTGAGGAGCTTCTTTATCCACACCCCACCCACTGTGGAGACTGTGATCTAATTGGTATAGGTAGGTGAAGGGCCCAGATGATTGTTGTTCAGAGTCCCAGATGCTCAGCGTGCAGCCATAGCTGAGAACTGCTGCTCAGAGAACTGAGCAGAGCTCCAGGGAACTCGTTAGAGCACTGCTGGCTGGACCCCGCTCCCATAGTCTCTGACTCTGCAGGTCTGGAGTGTGGCCCAGGCATTTGCATTTCTACTAAGATCTCAGGTGATGCTGTTGCTGCTGCTCCAAGGAACACATTTTGAGAATGACTGCTTTGGAGAAATGGCGAAATTGGCCAGGAGTGTATCACATCTGCTAGATCTGAGAAGCAACCAGCTTCCACTGAATTTGTTCTTTCTTTCTTTTTTTTTTTACTTGAAAAATATAATTCTTATGTCTAGAAGTGCTATCATGGAAAGTATCAATTATTTGGAGCAGGCATTTGGAGTCTTGGGCTGTGGTTTCCTCTCTCAATTAAGCCTCAATCCCAAAATCTGTCATAGTATTTTCCTAGACAACCAATTTTACTGGAACCAATTTTCCAAATTATAAGAACATTGGGACAAGATGTTTTACAGAAATTTCATTTTAAAATGAAGAAATGAACACACATGATAGGGTCTGTGAAGTGTAAAGTCCAAGTCCATGGGCCATGTTGAGCAAGGCTGGGCAGAGGAAGGGGCACATTAGTCTTTGAGGAAACTGACTAACGCGTCCCTAAGATGCTCTAGGGCCTCCACATGCCTCCCTTGCACTTTTACTGCTTTCCAGACAGAGAAGATCAAGGGTGGAGCAAAAAGATACTAACGTCTCAACAATCATTGGGTCAACCAAATTTAGAAAAAAAGATTTAATCAATGTGAAAGGGCAAACAAAGATTTGGGACTGGATTAGGTTTTCTCCTAGAATATCTGTCTGGAAGCTTGGTGTAGGCTCAGTGGCTCAGAGATACCTAGCATATGGGTTCAAGCTGGGCATACAGGTTCATACAGGGCACCTCCTTGAGCCAGGAGGGGGAGGGTCACAGAGTCTAGGTATTGATTTCCTGTGAGAGACCCAGGTGGGAAGCAATGGGAGGGGATCCATTCAATGCTCTTCCTCATGGCCTGCAGTGGGTGCAGTAATAGAAGCAGGAGCTTGGGGAATGGCTGGCTGGCATGGCAAAGATCTTTGCTGACGGCTATGAGGGTTAAATTTGTGATCTCCTTAAATTTATATATTGAAACCCTAACCCCTAGTATATCAGAATATGATATTATTTGGAAATAGGATTGTTTCAGAGGTAATTAGTTAAGATGAGGGCCTTAGGGTGGGCCCTGATCCAGTATGATGGGTGTCCATATAAAACGGGAAACCGTGGATGTTGAAACACATGCACACACATGACACCATGTCAAGATGAAAGGGCAGATTCGGGTGATGCTTCCACAGCTACGGGATCAATCCTACTCACACCTTGACCAGAACTGTGAGACCATCAATGTCCATTAGGTAAGTCACCCAGTTCATGTTTCTTCATCATGGCAGCCCCAGCAAACCTAGATCGCCATATTAGGCAACTGTGCTGTGAGGGGCACCCCCCAGTGCCCCTACCAGGGAACTCAAGCATGTGCCTCGCAAGGGACCCAACTTGGGGTGCCTCCTTGAGGCTGAGGAGGCCGGCCACAGCCATCCAGAGAAGCAACAAATGGCAAGGGCAGGCCCACAGAAACAGCTGGTAAAGAAACGAGGCAGAGTAGACACTTCTCCTTTTCCTGCTCCCTGCTTATTTCAAAGCTGCTGGGTCTCAGGGAGGGAGCAAGAAACAGTGGTTGAAGCTGGATCACATCACCTGGTCTTCACTCTAGGTATTCAGCAGCCTGGTTCAAGGCTACTGGAAGTAAGGACGGTGGGGATGCAAGAGATGAGAGTTAAATTACTTGAGATGAAACAGGATTGAATTTTAATCATCCAAAGAGACTAGAATATTAAAAAAAAAAAAGAAAGAAAGAAAAGAAACAGTGAAAAGTTGTAGCCAGAGAAAAACTAAAGTGTTTCATGATTATATTCCCCCGAGAGTTGTTGAAACTGGTCAAAAACTAGTCATCATAATAATAACAACAATAATACATAGTTAATATTTATTTCGCAATTAAAATATATTCTGGGCTAAGTTACTTACTTGTATTATATTAATTCCTACAGAGTCCTTGTGAAATATGGGATAAACTATTACAGATCAAGAAAATTAGCCAGGCGGGGTCACTCACACATGTTTATCCCAGCACCTTGGAAGGCTGAGGCAGGAGGATCACTTGAGCCCAGAAGTTGGAGGTTGCAGTGCCATGATAACACGACTGCATTCTAGCCAGGACAACAGAGTTAAGACCCTCTCTCAAAAACCAAACAAATAAACAAAAAAAAGAAAGAAAGAAAGAAAGAAATTGAGTCACATATAGGGTACCTTGTGCAAAGTCACTTAGCTAGCAAGAGTTAAGAGCAAATTCCAGAAGAGAGCCACAAGTGCCTGGTCCCCAGGCACATCCTGCCTCCAGTTACTTTGTTTCTGAACCTCATTCATTGCCTCTGTCTCCCACCCAGAAATGGGCTTTATTCAGGAGCCTTGTCCAAAATGCTCACTCATATAGATTACATGCGTGGAATGGAACAGCTATTAGCTGTATTGCCCATGATATGCAACAAAGAAATCCAGATGGCTACTATAAATAAAAATCTCTTCAAATATTCAGATGATTTTCAGTCTTCCTCGGAATTTTTGAAAGATAGTGCTGAACCTTATCATTTCATCTGAAAACAAAATCATAATCCTAATTCCAAGGCTTAGTCATCAACCCATCCTATTTGCAATTAATAGGGCCTTAGTCATGACTCAACACTTCATAAAATCAAGTTAGGTTGATATGAAAAATATAATTGCCACCCATGTTAAGAAAAATAAGGCACAATATAAAAGTACATTCGATTCAAATCAAAGAAATCAAAATGTTAACAATGATTAATTTGGACTGACAATCTTATGAATAATTTACATTTTCATTTTTATTCTTCTGAATATTTCAATTTCCTTACAATGAGCATATGTTTCTTTTTGAACCAGAAAAATACATTCCTGCAAGATGTAGGTGGCAACAAATACTTCAGCATCACAAAAGATACCTCCTTGAATTTCAGTGGCTAGATAGGAAAACATTTCCTGGTCTCATCAATATTATTGTAATATGGTCTATCTTTAAAAGTTACAGTTCTGCCCTTTTCCATCATTTTCAAAACCTTGCATCTCCTTTGCCTCTGTTTTTATTAGTGTGGTTATATAGTATGCCATGACTGAAAGTAGGGATGGAGACTCTGTGGCTTTTATTTCATTTTTTGGTGAACCAGCAAAAACAAGATTGATGATTTTTCCGTGTACTGAGGTATCTTTCATCTTGCAATTGGTTTTGAAATATTCTCAAGTTCCACTTCAAACTCCACCCTGTGTGCTGAAATTTATGAGAAAAGGAATTACTTAAATGCTCTTAATAGAATAAAATTACTGAGCTAAAAGGGATTTGCTGTTCCTCTAGTCCAACTTTCTTATTTTACAAATGAGAGGATAAATGCCAGAATGACTCGCCCATGGTCATCCACCCAGCAAGCACCAGGGGCCCAGATTAAAAATCCAGACCAATCATCTATCAATGAGGCATCATCTAGGTTCTTTAATAGTAACGGTTGCAAATTCATTTGATAAGCTGGGGTTAAGGGTCTTCCTTAGGGAAAAGTCTTGAAAATCTGCAGGAATGAGGTTGTAGCCTTGAGACAAGTGTGGTTAGGAGAGAGAGCTGCCCTGTCAGGTATAGGATAAGAATCTGGATTAGCCTAGGAGCTGAAGCCCATTAGGCTAAAATGGCCAAGGCAATTTTAAGAACATGGATGTCTAAGTTTTTATTTTATGCTATTCCAACAATGAAACAGCTATAAGCTGTAGAGTGGAAAAGCAAAGTTTACCAGAATTGGGAAACCACCGACGGGAAATATCAACCACTTGTCAATTATCAGGAGGACATTGAGTCTTCTGTGGGGAAAGTAACGGAGTTTGATACATTGGTTTCTATATTTTGGGGTGCAAAATATTCCCTTTGACCTGTGCAGAATGATTCTCTAATAGCTCTTAGCTGTTGTACAGATTTTTATTTGCTAGGTACTTCCATAGCGATCTTTTAGATATTATTTCTAACACTTATAACATCTTCACAATATAGTTATTATTATCACTTATTTATATATTTAGGACACACAGATTTAGATAAGTAAATAGCTAGATGGACATGTTACCTCCTTCACTTACATACTACTAGCAGGTAATCTCAAGCAGGTCATTTAGTCTCTGAGTATCCCTTTTCTCACACAATGGAGATAACTATGTTCAGATCTAATATGTAGTACTCTGCAAACCACCTAGCCCAGCATCTTCTGTATAGAAGGTGCTCACTATACAGATTAATAAATGGAAATTAGGAGAAGATAAACGTATACTTGCAAATATTTCTGAAAAGTTGGATGAGGCATAATTAAAAAAATACAATACAGTGTGTGTTGTTTACAATACATTAAACAATACAATACAGTATGACACATTCTCTGTCCGTTCCCATTCAGTCTGCAAAGTGTCTGATGAAAAAGTAAACTGAAATAGCCTATTCTTTTTTTTTTTTTTTTGAGACAGAGCCTCAAGCTGTCCCCCTGGGTAGAGTGCCGTGGCATTACAGCTCACAGCAACCTCCAACTCCTGGGCTCAAGCGAGTCTCTTGCCTCCGTCTCCCAAGTAGCTGGGACCACAGGCGCCCGCCACAACGCCCGGCTATTTTTTGGTTGCAGCCGTCATTGTTGTTTGGCGGGTCCAGGCTGGGGATTCGAACCCGCCACCTTAGGTGTACGTGGCTGGCGCCTTAGCCGGTTGAGCTATAGGTGCTGAGCCGAAATAGCCTATTCTGATGTTGAAACATTTTTTTTTCTATTCCAAAAACTTACTTTGATAAAGATTGGGATTAGAAAAGGCTTGACCTTATTTGTTTATTTATTTATTATTAAATCATAGCTGTGTACATTAATGCAATTATAGGGTACAATGTACTAGTTTTATATACAATTTGAAATACTTTCATCAAACTGGTTAACATAGCCTTTACCGCATTTTCTTTGTTATTGTGTTAAGATATTTATATTCTACTCTTGGTAGATTTAGCATGTACCCTTGTAAAATGCACCGTAGGTGTGGTCCCACCAATTACCCTCCCTGCCCATCCTCCCCCACCCCTCCTTCTCTACTTCTCATTTTACTCCCTTGTTCCTCCTTACTCTCCCTTGTTATTTTTCTGAATACCCTAACTTACAGCAGCTCTTTTGGCCACAGACCTTACAGAGGTATGCGAGGTTCATATTCTTTATAGCTAGAATGTAAATTTCCTGAAAGTAGGGAATTTTTCTTTTGTTCACAAATCTCTGACAAAGGCCCAGGATACTTGGCCTAGAGGAGGCATTCAGGAAATATTTATGAAATAAGTGAAAAAAAAATTTAAATTAAATTCAAGGTTCTTTTTACATGATTATGCCATAAAACTGTACTAATAGTTGTTATTATGGCTCTTAGAGAATTTTTTGCTGCTGGGGCTTGCAAAGGGTTTATGGTGAAGCCCCCATGGATGGTGGGAAGGCATTAGGGGTGGGGAGAAGATCCAGACACAGGCAGTAGATACCACCATCTTTTAAGTATTAGTGGTCAATGATAGCTCTCTATTTCTGGATGAGTGCAGAAGCCCTTGTACCATTAGTGGTTTTCTGACCAGTTGACCACAAGATTCCCCTGTTTAATTATTTCAAAACAACTGCTTGAACTGTCAGACATTCAAAACCCTGGCTATTTGTGAAAGAACAAAACTAAAGGCACAGAATGTTGACTTACCGTTTTTCCTTCTCTACCCTCCACTCCTCCAATGAATTCACCGATTTTTTTTATAAGTGAAGTGAACTGTTAATTCTTCCCAGAGACTAATTTAATTTTATACTTTTCTAGATTAAAAAGCATTGCTAAAAAATTTCTCTAATGTCTCTGCTGCAGGCTAGCTATAGCACACTGCCAACAAGAATCTGAATTCAGTGTAATTCACCGGGAATGTTTAAGAACTTGGCATCCCCAGCATCTCTGCTGTCTGTTGCATTAAAATTTAAACAGCCTTCTCTGTTTTTGCAGTCCCTATGCTGAACCCTAGACCTTGAACTCTGACTTTTCTACTCCAGCTATTCACTTAGGAGAGTGATGATGTCCCCAAGATGGCTTCCTCAGAGAATGCAGTCACCCTACTAAAACCTCAGCATGCCTGAATTGGTCCCAGGTAGGTTTTAGTGAAAGTAATCTGAGACAATTTTAGAAAGACACAGTCTGTACAAATAAGTCATGTCACAAAGAGCACGTAATACTCTTGTTAAGAGGTACAACAGAAAGACCGGAGTAGTTATTTTAGCCGAAGAGTCAGGCAGCTATTGGGGCTTTCCTGTAACCCCAATCAGAAGATTAGATTAGATTCCTAGAGTCAATTAGTCAGCTCATAGATAATCAATGAGAATTAGAAAATTTAAAAATATAGCTTCTTTCCTTTAAAACTAGTCAAATTTTACATATATATATATACATATATATCCAGAAGAGTAATATTTTATGGAGGATGGGCAAGACTATTGACAATATTTGCCATACAAACATCTGTGAGATTAATAAATTTTAGAAACTATGCACATACAGATAATGATTATGAGGATTTGTAGGTAAGAGATGAAGCATACCAATTTCTAAGTCATATGTCCTTCAAATCTTTCCCTCTTTTCTCTGTTTTTCATCAATCCATTGAGGTCACACAGCTGTGATTCAGGCCCTGGTGACAGAGATGAATCAGAGATGGCACAGGGTCCAGAATTCTTGGCTAGCCTTACAACAAATTGTTCATCTATCAACCAGAAATGATGCAGTGCTCTGATTCAGTTATGGTGCCCCCAAAATGTCAGCTAGGATAGTTTAGAATTTTTCTTTTTACTTAGGCAGAGCCTCCTATCTTCTTTCTGCTTCTCCACATAATACTTGTTGGGAAAAAAAGTCCGTAATGAGAAAAGTATCCTTAGTTCTTTGAAACTTCTTTAGAATTCCTGGGTGCTGCCACATTATTTTCTATATCATTTAGACTCTCAGATAAAACACTTTCCTTGATTCAGGTTGAAAGAATAAGATCTTATATACCCAAGTAAATAGGTAAAATTAATGATGTACATTATTAATAATATTTCCCAGAGTGACAACTTTAGATATAGGTTTCCTGGATGGCTATGTGGTAGGTCTCTTAAATAATGAGATAATAGAATGTAATAATTGTTAATAATGTCTATCAAGAAGGCCTCATCTTAAGTTAATTATAATTCATTTTTATTTAAAAAATTATTGTTTAAAAACTTGGGCTTGACAGTCTTACTGGTCTATATCCCATTAGTAGTTTAATTACTCATTTTTTATGTGACCTGAGACAAGTTGTGTAACTTGGAAGACTCACCTTTCTCACTGTAAAAAGAAGAAAATAATATTTACCTTACTGGTTGATTATAAGAAATAAATGATAGAATATGTACCAAATGCTTAGCACAGTCCCTAAGCTAAAGGCCAGCTGGTTTAACAGCATGATATTAAGGGCCTACGGCTTGGTTTAGCAAATAAGGCTCACAGCTGAGAATAAAGAAATTAGTGTGAATAAAGTAAGTGCTCCATATTTGAAGTTTAGGGAAGCATCATTTGTAGAGGTCTGCCACATCTCTGCAGGGAGGCTAGGAGAAGCCAGCTCACCTTGCTGTGGAGGAGGGGGAGAGTGGAGGGAGAATAAGGGTATTCTCTGTTTTATGAGTGTGCAGTGCTGGTGGGGAAAAGCTACTCCCTCATCTGGCTTCTTCAGGGGAAAGAGTACATGAGTACTTCCCCTTGTGGAAGCCAAATGAGAGGAACATTAGGATTTGGGGCAACTATGTTGCTTATTTGTGCTTGCCTTCTAATACAGATGTAATGTACTTAGAGAGATGCTGAGGTTTCCAACGAGTGTAGAAGAAAGATTCCTTTGAAGCCACACACCTGATTGGGAGAGAGATGTGTATGGGTCAGTTGAGAAAAAGAGGCCAGTGATGCTACAGAGATGATGAGAAGAACTGGGGTCCCTGGGATAAATGAGGGGGTTTCTCAAGGAACTGACAGTGCTTGAAGAGAAGAAGGCTTTGAATAGAATGTGAGAGTGAAGCTCTACAGTGAACTGCAGAATCATAAGAGCAAAATAAGGCCATTTTATAACTGTCCATGAGATGGGATAGAGCAACTAATGAAACTCCCAGCTCAGGGAACTGTGAAATAATTTGAAACATTTTTGAGTCCAAATAGGATCAATCAAGATCACACATGTGAGGTCTTTCTTTTGATTTCATGATGCTTAATTTCTTTATTTCATGGAATTTCTTTCTTTCTTTTTTTTTTGCAGTTTTTGGCCAGAGTTGGGTTTGCACCTCCCACCTCTGGCATATGGGCCAGTGCCCTGCTCCCTTGAGCCACAGGTGCTGCCCTATTTCAAGGAATTTCTATAGGCTTGACTGTTTCTCAATTTTTTTTTTCATTATTCTCCTAAGAGCCTTTTTAGATTATTTCAAATTTTTCTTCTCTCATGAAATTTTGATATCACTGTGTACAATATCTCCTTATGGCCCCCCTGTCTCTCTCTATATATATATGTGTGCTTTATATGTAACAAGAGTAAGATTTTTTTTCAACCCTTAAGAAACAGTTATAACCACTTTGGGAACAATATTGTACCAAATGAGAATGCATGGATTTGAGGGACAGTGAGATAAGCCCCACCTAGATTGGGTCTTAGTTTCCTCATCTCTGAAATTAAGAATTCAATTCAATAAGCATTTCTTATGCTGAAGACATTTTTCTAGGGCAAGAGCTGCTAAGATGAAAGAAATATGAATACTCTTCTTCCAGACATGGTTGTTGTGTGTTCTATACAGGGCATTTTTATTATGTAATATCCATACTTTTCTCAGCAAGGTTTATGATTGATATAAGTAGTTTTGTTCTGATGGCATCTTTGTGAGAATTTAAACATTTTTTTATTTTCTGATTTTTAAATTTTTACTATAAAATAAAAAATCAAAACATGTTATTCAAAAAGCAGAACTCTGTTGTTGGTATATAGGAATGTTATTGATTTGTGTACATTGATTTGTAACCTGAGACTCTGCTAAATTCATTTTTCAATTCCAGGAGTCTCTTGGCAGAATCTTTGGGATTTTCCAGATATCATATCATCAGCAAAGAGTAATAGCTTGACTCTTCTGTCCTTTTAAGATACCCTTGATTTTGTTCTCTTGTCTGATTGCTTAGGCTAGGACTTTCAGCACTGTGTTGAATAGAAGTGGTGATATTAGGCAACCTTATCTAGTTCCATATCTAAGCATATCTAATGCTTTCAGTTTTTCCCCATTCAGTATGATGGTTGTGGCTTTGTCATGTATGGCTTTTATAATTTTGAGGGAAGTTCCGTCTATGCCAACCTGAGAATCAAATCAAAGATTTAATACCTTTCACAATAGCAATGAAGAAAATAAAATACCTAGGAATACATTTAACTGAGGAGGTAAGAGATTTCTATATAGAGAACTATAAAAAGGGAAATCTCAGAGGATGTAAACAGATGGAAAAATATCATATTCATGAATTAGCAGAGTCATCATTGTTAAAATGTCTATTCTATTCAAAGTGATATACAGATTCAATGTATCTCCATTAAAATACCAGCATCATTTTTCACAGATCTAGAAAAAATAATTCTATGCTTTGCCTGGAAGCCAAAAAGAGCCTTAATAGATAAAGTAATCTTTTTTTTTTGAGACAGAGCCTCAAGCTGTCTCCTTGGGTAGAATGCTGTTGCATCACAGCTCATAGCATCCTCCAACTCCTGGGCTCAAGTGAGTCTCCTGCCTCCACCTCCCAAGTAGCTGGGACCACAGGCACCTGCCACAATGCCTGGCTATTTTTTGGTTGCAGCCATCATTGTTGTTTTGATGGGCCCAGGCTGGATTTGAACCCGCCACCTTAGGTATATGTGGCTGGTGCCTTAGCCACTTGAGCCACAGGCGCCAAGCCAGATAAAGTAATCTTAATCAAAAAGGACATATCTGGAGGCATCACTTTACCAGACTTAAAAGTCATATTACAAAGTTATAGTAACCAAAATAGCATAGTACTGGCACAAGAACAGAGACATCAGCTGATTGATTAGAACAGAAAACCTAGATACAAAACCATCCTCATACTGCCATCTGTTCTTTGACAAAGCAGAGAATAACATACCCTGGGAAAAAGAATCCCTATTCAGTATAAATGATGTCAATATATGGTGCTGGGAAAACTGGATAGCCACATGTGGAAGATTGAAACAGGATCTGCACCTCTTACTCTCACAGAAATTGATTCATAATGGATAACAGACTTAATCTTAAGACATAACACTACAAAAATTTTAGAAGCAATGTTGGAAAACTCTTACAGAAATTGGCCTAGAGAAAGAAGATTTATGAAGAATTCCCCAAAGGCAATCACAGAAACAACAAAAAAATAAGAAATAAGACCTAATTAAATTTAAAAGTTTGTGCACAGCCAAGGAAATAATCGATAGAGAGAATAGACAACCTACAGAATGGGATAAAATGCATGGTATATATCCAATAAAGGGCTGATAACCAGAATCTATAAAGAACTCAAGCCAAACAGCAAGAAAAAAAATTAAAAATCCCCATAAAATATTGGGCAAAAGACATAAACAGAAGATTTTCAAAAGATAGACAAATGGCCAATAAACACATAAAAACCTGGTCAACTTCTCTAATCATGAGGGAAACAAAAATCAAAAACACAACGAGGTATCAAAAAAAATCCCCAAATAACAGATGCAGGCATGGATGCAAAAAGAAATGAACACTTAGCAATGTTAGTGGGACCGCGAACTAGTACAATCTCTAAGGGAAGTTGTATGGAGATACCTCAAAGAACTAAAGATAAGTAGACCTACCATTTGACCCAGCATTCCCACTACTGGATATTTACCAAAAGGAAAACAAAGCCATTTTACCAAAAAGACACATGCACTTGAATGTTTACAGCAGCACAATTCACAATCACAAAGATGTGGAATCAACCCAAGTGCTCATGAATATATGAGTGGATTAATAAAACGTAGTATGTGTATAGCATGGAGTAGTACTCAGCCATAAAAAGTGAACTGATATTTTTTACAACAGCCTGGATGGAATTGGAGACCATTTTTCTAAGTGAAGTATCACAAGCAAGGAAAAACAAACACCATCATGTACTCATTATTAAATTAGAACTATGGCTGGCTCCTGTGGCTCAGTGAGTAGGGGGCTGGCCCCATATGCCGAGGGTGGCAGTTTCAAACCTGGCCCTGGCCAAACTGCAACAACAACAACAATAAAAAATTGGAACTAACCAATCAAATGTGCTCATTTGGTAGTAAAACACAACAGTAAGCCAGGGGGTGGATTGGGGAGGGGTAAATTCACAACTAACAGATACAATGCACACTGTCTGGGTGATAAGCACTCTTACAACTTTGACTCATACTATACAGAAACAATTCATAAAACTCAAAGGAGAGTTATCAAAATTTTAGAGTTGAGATGATCCTAGAGATCACGTCATCTAAATTTCTTGGGTCCTCAGCTACATATGGAAGATTTGCTGTTATCAGTTTAGTCCCAACTCTGTCACCAAAAAACTGAGTGACCTTGGTAAAATTATTGGCTATTTTTGGGTCTCCATATCCTTGCTTGTGAAGCCTTCTTTCAATAAGATTTTAAGAATCTTAAAGATATTTTTTCTTGTGTGTACAATGAGGTGTCCCAGTATTTAAGACAATGTATAAAAAATTATTATAGCATATTATTTAATAGCAGAGTGCACTTTCACTCCAAATAAGCGAAACTGTACATTAGATAATGAGGACGATTATTCATTTTTCATGTATCTTCATAAATCAGTTGAAATCATCATCTCAGTTCCTTCAGTGTTTTTTTTTTTTTTTGGAGGTTTTCTTTTTTCTACCTTCAAAAAGCACAATTGAGGTTCTGCCTGAATTGATTTTTTTACTATGTTTGAAATTTGAGTTTGGGTATACAGCCTAACACCTAATTCTGAGTTCAATGAACAATTTCCATTATTAACAAACATTAAATTGAGTTGCCATGATGAGAAGATTATTGGCAATAACCTGTTCTGGCCCCTTCTGGATCTCATTGACCTCGGTGGTATTTCTTAGCATCTTTTCATCTGTAGGACACAGGCCAAGACTGGCTAATTCTCAGTCATGATTTAGCACTGAATCATTTTGATTATTCTCTGCTGTGTGTTCTTAGACTTAGAATGTCCTCCTATAGCATTCTATGCAGAGCTGCACATAGCAGCATTCCCTAGTGAAATTTTATCAGTTCATTATGTGGTGCCAAAATCACATCAAACACCATGAAATATGCTTCATAATCATCTTCCTTGCTTTTCTTTAACTGTCAAAGATCATACAGATGGTTTGGTGAAAAGTCCACATTTACTCCCACAGAGTTCTCTTCACATTTCTACTTGATAGTGTTCCTAATCTTTTATCATTATTATTAAAACAGCTTCATTTTAAGAAGTAGGATAGAAACAATTTTCTCCAGATGAGAAGATGGTATTTATTTCCTGGGGGGTGACAAAAGAGATTCATCACAGCCCACATATTCTCGGACTTAATTCTGCTTTAAAAATTTATGGGGAAGAGAAGAGAGATTGACTGCATCATGACGTCAAAATGGTGTCCTAGGACAGTGCTGTCTGATAGAACTTTCTGTGGTGATGGCAATATGGAAATGTTTTATCTGTACTACATAATACAGTAGCCATTAAGCATTTGAGATATGGCCATTGTGACAGAAGAAATGAGCTTTGAATTTTGTTCAATATGTACTAATTGAAACGAACATAAAATAACCATGTGTGGCTAGTGGCTGCTATATACATACTACAGCCCTAGGAAGTAATGTTACTAGACCTGGGGCCCAGACGCCCACTGAAAGTCGAGCTTCTATCTCTGCTCTACTATTGGAAAGCTGTGTTCCTTTTACCTCACCTTAATAACCTAGGAATAATCATATGTGTCTTTTAGGACTATTGTGGAAAATAAAAGAGATGATACATGCAAAACATTTGCCACAGTGCCTATCACATCACATGTATTCCTGTGACACGTGTTAGGATATGTTATTATAATCGTTTCCCTTAAGAGACATGATTTAGACCCTTGTATCAGGAAGATGAAATGATGTCTTCCGAACCTAAGGCTGAATTTCTCCTTCATATCTCCTTCACAGAAACAACATCAGTGCCAGAAAAATGAAGGAAGTAGAGAAACTTTCCTGAGAGAACTTAGCACATCAGGGACGTAAGCTTCCGAAAGTTCATACATACTCCCTCTCATCACCCCGATTCTTCTCAGTATTTTTCTGTTTTTCCTATCATTTTGCATCATCATTAAATGTTAAGAACATGGAAACTCTTCACAGAACAGTTCACCGTAATTGAGCTATCCCTGGTTTTAACTCTATGTTTCCTCTAAGGCATTTGTGGAAACAGAGTTCTATGGAGAAAGGGTCCACTATCAGTTTATTGAACAGCAACCGCCTTCGCAGGTCATTTTTGTGTTTGAACTCCCTCATTTGTGCTGTCAATCTCTTTCATCCCCAACCAGGGACTAGAGCAATCAGAACGTTCGATTGTATTAATAGGAATGGTCGTAGAATGGCGTGCCAAATGGGAAGAAAGCATTTAGTTTCTTTTTGACCAACCCAAGTCAGTTATCTTTCATCTGATGCTTCCAAATATGCACCATAAAATTAAATTACATAAACCTTGCCTTTGGAAGCACCACAGGAATTTACGGTGCATTTAAGTAATAGTGGATTGTTACCGAATGCCAGTGGAAGTGCTTCTAGCATCTATGTTAATGGAAATTAAATTCATAATCAGTGATAGGACAATCAGTACCTCATGTCAGCCCAATATATATTATATTTTTCCTCTTAAGAATCAAAATAATAGGAAACAGATCTCAACTTCAATGCTTCCCTTTTGCTTTTCATTTCTGCGTACTGTCAACATAAATGAAAAAGGATGTTGGAGCTTTTCTCCACCTTTCCCCAGAACGAAGGCTGACTTCTTTCTTCTGCAGAGTACTGAAAATTGCACAGGGATCCATAGCGGCTTCAGCTGTGCCTATCTCCTTGACGGGGTGCATGAATGCAGGCACCCTAACCCCTTATTTGGCGCTGAGTGACCCTCAGTGCCCAGGTGTGCATTCGTTATCATCAAATCTAAACATATAAGCCAGGGTGTGAGAGTACTGTGAACTATGAAAAAGAATAAAAATTGTAATGTCTGGCTGAACACGCCGTCCTCCTCCAGAGGATGATTTATTGTTTGTTTTCTTTCTCTTACTGAACTGCCATGCTCTACCTTTGGACCTCTCTCTTTTTTTTATTTGAATGGGAATGTGGGCAGCTTATACCATTCTCTATTTTCCTTGTGATTCTCACTGATAATGACAAAATGTGATCCTGATACAAATTAATTAAAGATTTTCATTAAACTTCAGTGGAGGAATATTTTAACAGACTGATGGCCTCAATTGTTTTTGTTTTAATTTGTGAAGCACAAGGCTCTTGAATCATAATTCCTAGTATTTTCCTAGGAATGAGACCACATTAAAATCTTAATTAGTCCCTTAAGCTTTACAGACATTATTTTATTTTTATGTCTGATGCCAGTTTAGCACAAAGTACTTTTGCAGTAATTTTCCTTTGGCATTCAATTTTTATCTTTGAGGTTAGGCTTTGAGGTTTATGGAGAACGTGTACAGGGAGGGCAACTGTTATATCAATCATATCTAACCAGTCCCTCTTTCAGAATTACTTGCATACTGAAATTTAAGAGGAAATGTAAACTGAAATAACAATTATGATTTGAAATCTTTTTGTAAAACTCTATAAACATTTAACAGAGGAATTTATGAGAAGTAATATTGTAAAAATGCTATTGATTTGGCGGCTATAATTGGTATTAGATATTTAGTTTTCAATAAAAAAATGGCGTATGTTTAACAATATGGACTAACTTATTTTATTTTAATTTCAAAATGTTAAAATGCAAGTTGGAAAGAGGGCCTTTGTATTGTAAGTCGGATATTTTTTTTCGTCTTTTTCAAGATAATTGAAATTAGTCCTATCTCCCCGATGTTGTCCCAATGTGATGGAGATATATGGAGATACACACACACACACACACACACACACACACACTTGTATTGATCTACAATTCATCTAATTGGTGAGGGGATATTAATGGATTTCATTAGTCCATTTTCTAATTTCCACATAAGGATCATAAATCTTTACTTCATCCACTTGTAAGGAAGAGCCAGTTCCAACAGAAACAGCTAACCAGCTAAAGCAGGACAAAGGAAATGACTAGGGAAACTCATTAGCTTAAGTTGGATCCATTCAAATATTCCTAAATTCTCCCCTTTAGAGATATAAATTCCTATTGAAAAAACACCCTGCTGATAATAGCATATTAAAAATATGAATATGTAAATGCAAATCTGTGCGAAATGTTTTCTGTGACGCTTGGGCTATCATCTAAGGAAGGGGTCGAGTCCCCAGTCCCAGCTGATCTGTGCCAACCTGCTTTGAGATTGTTACCCTAATTTCCAAAAGTGTCATCTAGGAGGGATACTTACGCAGGTAAAACTTATGCAGGTTATTGTAAGCAAAAAAGAAAATGTCTGTTAAATGACCCACACAATGCTTGGAACACACGGTAAGTACGGCTGTTATTATTACAGGGGTTACTTTATCATCTCTAAAATGTAGGCAACAGTGGCAGGAGTTGTAAACACGTCCTTTCTATTCCCCTCTTTCTACCTTCTTCTTTTCTATCTTCTTTCTGTCATTTTTCTGAGTATTCTTTCAGTTATTTATCTTATAGCTATGATAATAGGAAACCAAATATAATCTTAAGGAAGCCCAGAGCAGAGGTGATAGTGTTTTTGGCTAAAAATCCATCCATGGATGAAATTCTTGGCTTAATCCATCCATGCCAAATAGAACAACCTGGGAATTTGTAAGAGTAAAGTATTAGACGTAGAATGTCGGAAGGGTAATTCCCCTATGATCCCAGAGGGGGAAAAATACGATGCCCAAGGAAGGAACTTGCTGAAGCTTCTAAGCTATTGGTTTAACAAGCCAAGAATACTACTAAGGTTTTATACCTCACCCAGTTTCATACTCTTTCCAGTATTTCACAATGTCTCTACCTTAGTAAACATTGACTTGGGAGCCATACTTCTTTGTTTGGCTTTAGTGAATGTTTATTGAGTGCCTACCAAGTGCAAAATACTATGCTTGGTGTTGTGGAAGTGTGAAGATAAATAAAAGCATGGCCTTCAAAGAAGCATATATACAATATATTCCTTTATGCAAAATTACATCACGTTTAACACCTAAAGCTCCTGATGGGTCAATCTCTTTGTGGTATAACATAAAAAGAAACAAAACTATCTATTATCTCTTGGACAAAAACTTACATCTTAAAGATTCCTTCAAAGGGTTTTAGACAGTATATATAGAGAGATTATATAGAAATTAAATTATTATATAGATGAGAAATCTTTCCCCATTTCAGATTTCCTACTTATAGCAGGCACTAAATCTCTGCAGATCTTTTGCATCCACACAGATCCATCATTACCACTGTGCTCACCCTTCATTCTCATCTTCCCTACTGTATGTACTTTTTAATAAAAAGAAGGGGAAGCAGGAAAGAAGGAAGAGAGAGAGGGAAGGGGAGAGGGAAAGGAGGGAGGGAGGGAGGGAGGAAAGAAGGAAGGAAGGAAGGAAGGAAGGAAGGAAGGAAGGAAGGAAGGAAGGAAGGAAGGAAGGAAATCTTTGTAGCATCTTCTTTTTCTCAGGTAAAGTTAAGCTTTCTGTCTTCCTGAACCCGCCCTAAAATCCTGGTGAAATTTTTCTTCCTACCTTGTAACAAGTAATACTGCATGAAAACAATGAGCAAATGTTTGGCAACAGAGGATGAAAGTCTTTGACAAGGCTGGATAGCTGACTCTTGTGTGCCTCATTATCCGGGATGCTGTAACTAAACAGTATTTCTTATCATGACTTGACTAACAAGGTAATTGTGGGGGTCACAGGATTTATGGCTGGGCTTCAGTCATTCTTCATATCCTATTCCCTAGAGCTTTATGATTCTCAGAGCCGAGAGAGGCAGACCTATGAATCACTAGAATTTCTGTTCTGTGTGTTAGAATTGAGAACACAATTTTGTCCTAACAGTTTGCCCAAGAATTTCTTTTACATGAAATAAAACTGTCATTTTTGGAAAAGTTATTGTTGTGGCTGTTTGGATTAGAAGCAACAATTCTATAAAAGCCAAAAGATCATCTGTATGAGATCAGAGGTAGACCTGATAATTTTGGAGGGAAGAGACATAGCAAGGGGGGTGGGGGGGGCAGGGCCACTGAGAGAGTGTGATCAGCGTCCCCTTCATGACCCACACATTCTTAGGTCATTTCTTTGTCTCCCTCCAAGCCAGCCCATGTTTCTTAATCAATAAGCCATATCACCTGATTCCTTATGGACCTTAGACTTCAATCAATAAGAAACAGCTTTTCATCCCCAAAGATCCATTGGCTCAAGTACGTGAACCAAGCCAACATTTAGCACTTGATTAGCTGTCTTCTACGGTAAAGAAAACTTTGCTTTTAGCTTATTTGTCTCTTTAACCTGCCAAATAAGCAAGGTGACCAAGATTCTCATTCTGTTTCATTTCTGCCAGATACATTGGCTGATTCTTCTTATCAACACACTACCTTAAATACTGATATGTACAGTTTTCTCCCAAACTTTCCAATATTTATATGGATGATACTTCAGGTTTTTAGATAGTATTTTCAAGCTTTGCTTCTGGATGTTTCTAATCAGTTGTTCCACGACACCTGATTTCATCTTCCAGAACACTGTGTGGAGGAGTCCTCACAAGGAGTCACAGGGGGTCCTGTGCTGCTTGTTGAGACCATGCAAAATAGGGCATAGGGTTCTTCTATTGTGGGCATTTATTAACATGTCAACCTGCTCTGAGAACACTGCTGTGAGAGGCACTTACAATTTCCCTTCTCTCCACACCTATCACAGGATTCAATAAACATTAGTTGAGTTGAATTACTGAATGCTTTTGAAACGTCCAGAGAAATTAGAGCTAACCTACTTATATTCTAGTCACACAGAATTAAATGGGTAAGCTAGTATTATTCTTCAGTTACTTTGGGACTTATATTAAGTAAACAGGGATTGAATATAAATCTTTTTTTTTTCAATTATTACAGGAGTACAGATGTTTTTGGTATAGATGCATAGATTTTGTGATGCTCAAGTCAAGGTTACAAGTGTGTCCATCACTCAGATAATGTTCAGTTCACTACACCCCTTAGGCTGGTTTTCATCCATCTCCTTCTCCCCCTCCTTTCTGATTGATTTCCACTGAGTTTTGATTCCCTCTGTGCACATGTGTGCTCATTGGTTAGTTCCAATTCAATAGTGAGTACAGGTGGTGTTTGTTTTCCCATTCTTCAGATACTTCACTTAGAAGACTGGTCTTCATTTCCATCCTAATTGTTGCAAAAGGCCTTAATTCATCTATTTTCATGGTTCAATAGTATACTAGGGTATACACATACAACATTTTATTAATCTATTTATGAACTGATAAGCACTTGGGTTGTTTCCACCTCTGAGGTTGGGAATTATGCTGCAATGAACAGTCAAGTGCCAAGCACAGTTGTCTTTTTGATAAAATGCCTTCTTTTACTTTAGGAAAGTACCCAATAGTGGGAATGGTGGATCAAATGTTAGCTCTACTTTTAATATTTTGAGGAATGTAAGTACTGCTTTCCATAGAGGTTATACTAATTTGCAGTCCCACCAATAGTGTATAAGTGTTCCTTTCTCTCTGCATCCACACCAGTGTTTATTGTTTATAGACTTATTTAAATAACAGTCATTATAACTGGGGTAAAGTGACATATCATTGTGGTTTTAATTTTTATTTCCTTGATAATTAGTTACACTGAGCATTTTTCCCATCTATTTATTGGACATTTGTCTATCTTCTTTTAAAAAACTTTTGTTTCTGCATTTTGCCCACTTTTTAATGTTTTTTTTATTTTTCCTTGTTTGAGTTCTTTATAGATTCTGGTTACTAGCCCTTTATCAGATGTATAGCTTGTAAATATTTTCTCCTGTTCTGTAGGTTGTCCATTAGCCCTGTTGATTATTTTCTTAGCTATGCAGAAGCTTTTCAACTTAATCAAGTTCTGTTTATTTATTTTTGTTTTTGCTTTGGTTGCCATTGGAGTCTTCTTCATAAATTCTTTGTCTTGATATCTATAAGAAATTTTCCAATATTTTATTCAACTTATATAATCTTATCAGTAAATAGGAAGGGAAATATTATTAACCTTATCTTCTGTATTTTAAGGGACAGAAGTAGAAACTCAAAAAATCCTCACAATTTGGTAAATATTAGAGAGGTAATAAAGGGCATACAGGGTTCAAATGTTATGTTTCTCAGACTCAATAATCCTTGCTGCCAGCCACCAAACCCTAGCTATCTTCACAAGAGTATAAACAGATTAATATAGCCAATATAAGTGAATTCTAAGAAAAAAATTATTTTCATTATTAGTTACATTATTTTCTCTAATTTCCAATGAAATTGGGCATGTCATTTTATTTATTTACTTATTTATGTCAAAGTCCCCCTTTATTGCTCATACTCTTGGGCTCAAGCAATTCTCTTATCTCAACCTCCCAAGTAGCTGGGACTACAGGTGCCTGCC
>NW_003852401.1:13998769-14041342 GCF_000181295.1 Otolemur garnettii | reverse complement strand
GAAGGAAGGAAGGAAGGAAGGAAGGAAGGAAGGAAGGAAGGAAGGAAGGAAGGAAGGAAATCTTTGTAGCATCTTCTTTTTCTCAGGTAAAGTTAAGCTTTCTGTCTTCCTGAACCCGCCCTAAAATCCTGGTGAAATTTTTCTTCCTACCTTGTAACAAGTAATACTGCATGAAAACAATGAGCAAATGTTTGGCAACAGAGGATGAAAGTCTTTGACAAGGCTGGATAGCTGACTCTTGTGTGCCTCATTATCCGGGATGCTGTAACTAAACAGTATTTCTTATCATGACTTGACTAACAAGGTAATTGTGGGGGTCACAGGATTTATGGCTGGGCTTCAGTCATTCTTCATATCCTATTCCCTAGAGCTTTATGATTCTCAGAGCCGAGAGAGGCAGACCTATGAATCACTAGAATTTCTGTTCTGTGTGTTAGAATTGAGAACACAATTTTGTCCTAACAGTTTGCCCAAGAATTTCTTTTACATGAAATAAAACTGTCATTTTTGGAAAAGTTATTGTTGTGGCTGTTTGGATTAGAAGCAACAATTCTATAAAAGCCAAAAGATCATCTGTATGAGATCAGAGGTAGACCTGATAATTTTGGAGGGAAGAGACATAGCAAGGGGGGTGGGGGGGGCAGGGCCACTGAGAGAGTGTGATCAGCGTCCCCTTCATGACCCACACATTCTTAGGTCATTTCTTTGTCTCCCTCCAAGCCAGCCCATGTTTCTTAATCAATAAGCCATATCACCTGATTCCTTATGGACCTTAGACTTCAATCAATAAGAAACAGCTTTTCATCCCCAAAGATCCATTGGCTCAAGTACGTGAACCAAGCCAACATTTAGCACTTGATTAGCTGTCTTCTACGGTAAAGAAAACTTTGCTTTTAGCTTATTTGTCTCTTTAACCTGCCAAATAAGCAAGGTGACCAAGATTCTCATTCTGTTTCATTTCTGCCAGATACATTGGCTGATTCTTCTTATCAACACACTACCTTAAATACTGATATGTACAGTTTTCTCCCAAACTTTCCAATATTTATATGGATGATACTTCAGGTTTTTAGATAGTATTTTCAAGCTTTGCTTCTGGATGTTTCTAATCAGTTGTTCCACGACACCTGATTTCATCTTCCAGAACACTGTGTGGAGGAGTCCTCACAAGGAGTCACAGGGGGTCCTGTGCTGCTTGTTGAGACCATGCAAAATAGGGCATAGGGTTCTTCTATTGTGGGCATTTATTAACATGTCAACCTGCTCTGAGAACACTGCTGTGAGAGGCACTTACAATTTCCCTTCTCTCCACACCTATCACAGGATTCAATAAACATTAGTTGAGTTGAATTACTGAATGCTTTTGAAACGTCCAGAGAAATTAGAGCTAACCTACTTATATTCTAGTCACACAGAATTAAATGGGTAAGCTAGTATTATTCTTCAGTTACTTTGGGACTTATATTAAGTAAACAGGGATTGAATATAAATCTTTTTTTTTTCAATTATTACAGGAGTACAGATGTTTTTGGTATAGATGCATAGATTTTGTGATGCTCAAGTCAAGGTTACAAGTGTGTCCATCACTCAGATAATGTTCAGTTCACTACACCCCTTAGGCTGGTTTTCATCCATCTCCTTCTCCCCCTCCTTTCTGATTGATTTCCACTGAGTTTTGATTCCCTCTGTGCACATGTGTGCTCATTGGTTAGTTCCAATTCAATAGTGAGTACAGGTGGTGTTTGTTTTCCCATTCTTCAGATACTTCACTTAGAAGACTGGTCTTCATTTCCATCCTAATTGTTGCAAAAGGCCTTAATTCATCTATTTTCATGGTTCAATAGTATACTAGGGTATACACATACAACATTTTATTAATCTATTTATGAACTGATAAGCACTTGGGTTGTTTCCACCTCTGAGGTTGGGAATTATGCTGCAATGAACAGTCAAGTGCCAAGCACAGTTGTCTTTTTGATAAAATGCCTTCTTTTACTTTAGGAAAGTACCCAATAGTGGGAATGGTGGATCAAATGTTAGCTCTACTTTTAATATTTTGAGGAATGTAAGTACTGCTTTCCATAGAGGTTATACTAATTTGCAGTCCCACCAATAGTGTATAAGTGTTCCTTTCTCTCTGCATCCACACCAGTGTTTATTGTTTATAGACTTATTTAAATAACAGTCATTATAACTGGGGTAAAGTGACATATCATTGTGGTTTTAATTTTTATTTCCTTGATAATTAGTTACACTGAGCATTTTTCCCATCTATTTATTGGACATTTGTCTATCTTCTTTTAAAAAACTTTTGTTTCTGCATTTTGCCCACTTTTTAATGTTTTTTTTATTTTTCCTTGTTTGAGTTCTTTATAGATTCTGGTTACTAGCCCTTTATCAGATGTATAGCTTGTAAATATTTTCTCCTGTTCTGTAGGTTGTCCATTAGCCCTGTTGATTATTTTCTTAGCTATGCAGAAGCTTTTCAACTTAATCAAGTTCTGTTTATTTATTTTTGTTTTTGCTTTGGTTGCCATTGGAGTCTTCTTCATAAATTCTTTGTCTTGATATCTATAAGAAATTTTCCAATATTTTATTCAACTTATATAATCTTATCAGTAAATAGGAAGGGAAATATTATTAACCTTATCTTCTGTATTTTAAGGGACAGAAGTAGAAACTCAAAAAATCCTCACAATTTGGTAAATATTAGAGAGGTAATAAAGGGCATACAGGGTTCAAATGTTATGTTTCTCAGACTCAATAATCCTTGCTGCCAGCCACCAAACCCTAGCTATCTTCACAAGAGTATAAACAGATTAATATAGCCAATATAAGTGAATTCTAAGAAAAAAATTATTTTCATTATTAGTTACATTATTTTCTCTAATTTCCAATGAAATTGGGCATGTCATTTTATTTATTTACTTATTTATGTCAAAGTCCCCCTTTATTGCTCATACTCTTGGGCTCAAGCAATTCTCTTATCTCACCCTCCCAAGTAGCTGGGACTACAGGTGCCTGCCACAACACCTAGCTATTTTTGAAGGTGGGGTGTCCAAAGTCCCCCTTTATTGCTCATACTCTTGGGCTCAAGCAATTCTCTTATCTCAACCTCCCAAGTAGCTGGGACTACAGGTGCCTGCCACAACACCTAGCTATTTTTGAAGGTGGGGTGTCACTCTGACTCAGGTTGGTCTTGAACTCATGAGCTCAAGAAATCCACCCACCTTGGGCTCCCAAAGTGCTAGGATTACAGGTGTGAGCCACCATGCCTGACCTATTTTTTTCTATTATTATAAGGATTATAAAATAAGAAGCTCTGAAGAGTAATTTCAGGCAAATGCAGAACTTATAGATTCATAAATATTATTAAAGTTTTCAGAGTTTTAATACATATTGGATATTTAATAGATTCAAATTCAGAGGTATTGTGATGTTGGCTAGGAACAGTACAGAAGGCCTCAGGAAATTCATCTATCATATTGTACCCTCTACCTTAACTCCTTCCTTTAAGACATAGAATATTGAACTTATTTTATACAGGTATATAGACACATCAAAAATTTGTATTCTATCATACTTTGTAGTTTCATTGGACACCACAGCTTGAATTCAAATAGTATTCTACTTCATATATTCTATTGGAATATTTAATTGTGACTTATTTACATAAAGTGCTTAAATTTGAAATAAATCCCTCCTGGAAAGCACACCATCCAGGCATCTTGGTGTTGTATAATAACATAATCACATTTTTTTAAAACTCAGATTTCATAAATAAGGTGTGGGACTCCTAAATGGACATGGGTACTTTGGGATAATACAGCAACCAAATTCTACTATGCATCACATGTTACTGGGGAAACAAAACACATTTGTCCCTTTTATTATTAATTGATAATGAAAATGTGTAGACTATTTAGGTAAATATCTTCTTTGCATTCAGCATAACATCAGAAATACATTTGCAGAAACTCTATATCTTGATAAACTATGAAATTTATTCCTTTTGTCCTTTTTGCTATGCCTCTAACCATCTCCTACTCGTCATTGACATGCAAACTTGGAGTCACTGCCAAAGGTATGAATGGTAGATGCAATTGAGCCTATTTGAGTAGATACGTGTAAGTTATTCTGAAGTAGATTTGCCAGTTGGCGTTCTCTTACAGGTCTCTTCTGATAAAAGAAAATTTATCAGTTATTTACATGAGTTTTATTGGGTCAGTCCTTCTCCCCAAAGGTGTGCTTCATTGGTGATCACTATATCACCCTCTGTTACTTGGAGAGTAATAAGAATAATCTTTCGTTATTATTTTTTAAGCAAACATTTCCTCTATTTCATTCTGGTCTATATACACTCCCTTAAAATTTCTCATTGCTTTCACTTGCATAAAATGGTCAGTGTCTTCTGTATTCAAAGGTTTTCAAAACTGGACGGCAGTGCAGACATGCATATGAAGCACTACCTTCTTCTGCCTTCTAAAAGGTGATAAGTTCGTGTTCATAGAGTCAGTCTTCATTTTCAAACAGAGCTTTATCTTCAATGTTTCAAAAACAAATTGCTTTGTTGTATTTAAAACGTTAAGATGCCATCGATGATAACTGTACCATCATTTTTATGACAATAAGAGAGGAAAAATGCAGACAAAAAATCTTACATACTATCAGTTATAAAACACATCTGATTTTAGAGACATTAAAATGTGAAAATCTCTGTTCCTTAGAATTGAGAAAAGAATTAATCTTTTCTATTAGTAATTATCTCAAATGACAGAAAAAACCCAAAGCATATAACTTTTATTTGTTAGATCATGCTTAATGTGATTCATTTCAATAAATAAGACAAATGACTAAAGTAGGAGGTATTACAACTTAGCAACCAATGTATTCAATTTGGAGGAAACTCTGCAGTGGATGAAAAGATGGAAGAAAATTTAAGTTGCCGTCAGAATCTTCAGTATATTTAGAACATTTTAACTTTGGATAAATGTGTCTTGTACTATGGAAAAATGAAGTGATGTGTATCTGGAAATCCTTATAGCTGTGAAGCATTACTAATTACAATAAAATGGGACACAGTCTTGTAGGTTAAAAAAATGGAATCCAAAGCAAGAAATGTTTTGTGAGCTATACGTCTATGCCATGGATAGGCTAGGTCACACTTTTGTGAACATTTAATTTCTGTACTAATGTAAGGATTTTATTTTATTTATCCCATTCAATAACTGTCACCTCTCTGGAAACATATTTATAAGCATAGCCAAGTTCCTGATGCATAAATTATCTTAAGGGGGAAAATTGAGAACTTTCAAAACAACATAAACTTTTTGAGGTCACCTAGGTGCAATTAAGTAAATTATTGCCCCACAGCTCTAAATGGTACCTAGTAGCCAAAAAGAGTTTAATGTACCTTTCAAAGTGCCTAATTTACTCCCAAGGAGTAGCAGAGTCGTGGACAGGTCCCAGATGATAAATTATACATTGAGATGCATTTTCCCCAATGAACTGGGTTCAGTGTTGTCTGGATAAAATTAATGCTTCACATTTATTTCAAATATGTGAAGACAAAGGTCTACAGATAGTTTTAGAAGTCTAAAACAAGACCATTCCATCACCTACATGCAGTTAAGGGCAAGGCAGATTCAGTTTCATAAAAAAGGATTGTTGGAGATAAAATGGCCAGGGCAGCTAAATGAAAAGTATCCTGTGTGGAGCAGTAGGGGGGTTACCAAACCAGTCAAATCAGAATGAAATCTTATGTGAAAGACAGCTACACTGTCTGTAAGGTCTGGGTGTTCCAGAAAGGACTTCCCTATAAAAATGGAACCCGTCCAACCTTGTAGAATCTATAAAGTCTGCAGGATCACAACTCAAGGTGGTAGGTCTGCAGGCCATAAATGTGGCCCTGTGTATTTACTGAATAATGTCTATTGCAAAGAAATGGTACATTATTTTTGCCTTTTGTAAACTTTTGCTTTGTTAGCCTGATGATCTCAGAAACATTGCATAAATGTCTGGTATCCTACTTATTACTGTTTTTCCTCTGGGGACTGATGAAAGAATCTGGAAACATTTTGAATCCTAGGGCTCAGATTCTTACTTCCAAATAGCCTTAAGCTACTAAAACTTAAAAGCACACTAACTTTGTACTTTCAAATTTTTACTTTCACTGCTGTTTGACCATTCACTCCATTTAGCATCATATTTAAGATGAATATAACTGATGAAATACTACTAAACTATAAGACCATGAGGACAGATTTCATGACAAAGTAGTTTATGTTGCTGTTTGCCAAATAGTCAGGTTTTCCTCCCTATGGTGTCCCACCCAGCAAGTGGGTATGTATCCCTGTTTTATTTTTTTCACATATTATATAATTCCATATATGTAAAATGTCCAGAATAGGCAAATGGGGGATTTGGAGTTTCTTTTGTGGGTGAAGAAAATGTTCTTCATGTTTACATGGATGGAACTGGAAAATGTTCTTCTTAGCAAAGTATCTCAAGAATGGAAGAAAAAGTATCCAATGTACACAGCCCTATTTTGAAACTAATTTATAGCTTTCATAGGAGTGTTATAACCTAATTATAGCCTTAGAATATGGGGAGGGAGAAGGGAAGGGAGAGGGGATGGGAGGAGGGAGGGTGATTGGTGGGGTCACTTCTATGGTTTATCCTACAAAGGTACAAGTGAATCTTTCTAAAAGCAGAGTATGAATGTCTTAACTCAATAATTGAGAAAATGACATGAAAGCTACATTGACCAGTTTGATGAGAGTATTTCAAAATGTATATGAAAACACCACACTGTACCCCGTGCTTGCATTAATGTACACAGCTATGATTTAATAAAGAAAAAAAGAAAAAGAAAAAAAAGAAAATGTTCTAAAATTATTTTGCAATGATGTTCATGTAACTCTACAAATATGCCATTAATAAAAGCCATTTAATTGTTCACCCATTTAAGTGGGTGAAACTATATGGTATATGAATTATATCTCAATAAGCTATCGGAAAAAGGTAAACTCAGGGGTTGTAAATGACCGCAAATCTGATCTTTAGAATTCAGGAATGGTTGAGGGAGGAGTAACACATAAGTACTTCAGTGCAGAAGCTTTAAGATCAGGTCTTGATGCAACATTTCTCTTTCTGTCTATCATAAGACCATTGGCATCCCACATCCAGGCTCCCGACTCCAGCGAGGTGTCCTAGTGAAGATGATGATAGAGTAGAGGCTCCTTGAGTCACGATCCTGACAGATATAGATTCTACAGGGTTGGACATACAGACTGCAGGGAAGTCCTTTGCAGAACACGCAAGGGTTACAGAAAGCACAGCTGTCTTTCAGATGAGATTTATTCTAAATTTGACCTGTTTTAGTGACCCTGATGGATACTTGTCAGTCAGTGGCCTATCTTATGAAACTTCTGGACCCATCAAAGGCGAAAAGAAATAACATTTGTTGTTGTAAATGAGTGAGATTTTGGAGTGGCTTTGTTACTACAATATATATATTATAAACATGCAATATTTGCAATACAATCTATCTGACCTTCGCCAGTGCAAGTGGTACAATGCCTAGCACATCAAAAGTATTTGATAAATATCTATTAAATGAATCAATTTCTGAACTTTTATAGCAAATCACTGTTCCTACCACTTGAAACCTGGCTTTACTATATCCTGACTGCCTGTGGGAGAAAATAAGGGCCACAAACATGATTTCCCTCTAGCCCTGCCCTCACCTACAGAGAGAGTCCCTCTCAAATCCTCCTCTGAGACTTTTGGAAATGTTCCTTTTGTGCTTTGTCTTACCTTGACTTGCTCTCTTCAGCTTCAGTGGGAACCTGTCTCTTTCCGTGACAAAGAGGCATACGTGTCACTGGTTTACCCAAAGGCACTGCTGTTGATGATACAAGATGAACTTGTTGACTAAGGTTGAGGACACCAGTGTTGGCACCTACTGGGAATAACCCTTTGCTTCTCTTTTTTTCCTATTCAAAGTGGCTCTTTGGGGTCTCATTTTAGAAAATTTTAATGGATTTCTATCCTTGAAATCAGTTACGAGTTGCTGGGAGCTAAGCAAGCAGACAATCAGAATGATAGGCACAATGTCTTACTCAGAACTGTTGCTCCTATTCTGGCTCATCGCCTATAACTAAGTCTGTAGGGCAATAGCTAATTCTATCCAGTTATTGTTCAAAGAGATCTGTATGTATTTAGTTTGTTGAATGTTCACATCAGTGTATGAAGAAACTGAGCAACAGAGAAGTTAAGTGACTTTGCCATGGTCGCACTGCAGGTCACCCAGGCTGTCTTCCTTAGAAACCAGTCTATTTTACTTCTAAAATATATTTCAACTCTTTTAAAAATGTTTAATTTTGGAGGTTCCTTGTACATTCCCCTAAGCAGCGCTGTGGTGGCCTTATTCCAGTTATTTTCCTTGTGTGCTTCATGGACGTTCATTGCCAAGGAGGGATGACCCCAATATCTGCTGTCATGTTGTTGACAAAAATGAAGATGATGATTTTAGCTATTCTCCTGACATTTTATTAGGGTACAATGTTTAAATGAGCATCATTACATTCATCATACTATTCATACTCTATGAAGGATTTGGAAGCAGTGAACCTGCATTTATTTTAAATTATGATCTATTTAAAATCTTTTAGCTAGGATCCATTCTCACTCTGTTTAAAAAAAGTAATGGACTATGGAAGTTTTAGTTCTATTTTTTATTTTTACAAAATGTTTTTCTCCAATCTAACAACATATAGTCTGCATGATATTCCATGTTGGGTTGTATAGAAAACAAATCTAAATTCAAACCATATTGTAGTCCTGACAATGCAGAAGTCTTATGAGAAGTAAATGCTGGTCAATTATTATCCAAACATCAGTGACATGCTATGCAGTAATTAAAATGACCTCATTTGTTTATAGTAAAAATGAAAAATATGGAATCATAGTTATCACCCTTTCTGAATGGTTAGAATTCAAAAGTACACATGTATTATTCATGTGCTTCCGGTTACTAAAAGTACCTCTGTATGTAGGTTATTCATGAAACAGAATGAAATAAACCCCCATCATAATGAGTTGGTTAGGGTTGTGAGGTTTTGGAGCAATTAAAAAATAACATGATTTTTAAAACATACTCAAAACATTTGTTATTTTTTGAAATAAAATGTAAAAAGCTCATGAAAACAGAATTTAATATCATAAAAATATGTTTTCACCAATTTAGTAGTTGTACACATGATGTATTCAATTTTTGAGCTGACTTTCTTGTTCATAAATAATTGAATTGTTGACTACGTTTAATTTCTTCCGACCATATTGTTTCCTGTTCTACCAAGAAATTCAGAGGAATGAAGTAAGATATGTGGAATGGGTTAAAGAAATAAGATAAGTAGAGATCTTATCATGACTCTGTTAGGAATATATAAGGTAATAAATCTCCACAGAGTTGTTTTTACTGGCAATTTTTCAAATACCAGCCTTTGACTGAGAGCTTCTCTGAACAAAATTTGGCAAGGTACGCTTCTGTGCAATGTCTGTGAATAAAAGTCCCTAAACTGACTAAGGAAATTGCCAGGGTGTATTTGAATTGTATTAGTATTGCTTTAAAGTGCTAACAACAAAAAGGTCCTAATTAGGCTCCCTAAATTCTACCCAAAGTAGTTCATAAACACAAAGGTCAAGTTCAAATCCAGAGACTTTTGTATCTGGGAGGGCTGAGAAACAGGCAGCACCTGTGTGTCCACTTTTCCTCTTTTATCCAAGGCAGACATGAATAATCTACCTGGCATTTTTATGGTATTCCCACATTGGGTTTCAAATCCTTTTCATGATATACTTCAGGCAATTCATATCAATTCCTTGGAGTTATCCTAGGAGATGAAAGGATAGTAGAACCTCCATAGTTGACCGCCTCCCTACTTTGACCACTTCTTTATGTTGATCTAATTTTTATAGACCAGACATGCCCCTCATGTACATGTCAGTACAGTAGGTCTAGTTCCTTATGTTAACCACCTCTGTAGTTGGCCAGTTTGTTACAGTCCTTTGGGTGGTCAACTCACAGAGGTTCTACTGTATTTGACATTTCACACTTAACCCACTGATGAGAAAACAAAGACTTGTAGGAGGTAGAAAAGTAATTCTAAACGTCTTGTAGTTTCAAGATAATCTGGTAGGAACATGGCACGTGATTTTTCAAAAGCTATTATTAACATTCCCATTTCACATATGACAAAACTGAGTCTCAGAGAAACTAAGCAATATGCACAAACTTATGGTCCTCACCAGCTACAGATGCACAACTCTTGGGCAATTACCTTGACTCTTGGTCCAGTGTGTTAGTATATTTTGGACTACCACCAAACTAAGTTAATGTTATTCTTTCTCTGAAGAAATTAATGGATGATGTTAAAAGAATCCTTCTTGGGTCAGTGGCAGCCACTCATCTCCCTGTGAACCAGAGAAACAGGCTCATAAATAATAAAACACTATGCATAACAGCCACCTGGCACCTAAATATTAATAGTGTGTATGTGAAATACTTTTACATAACCATATTAAAGGCATTAAATAAATGTCAAAGCTTGAAAAATTACCACTTTGGGTCACTGCTGGCCACTAAATTCTACAGTCTGGCTATTAGAGAAGTGATATTTTTTTCTTAAAGACATTCCAGCTTCATGTTCTGAAGCTTTTCTTTCCAGGAAAAATAGCATCTTTCTGAGCAATGAGGAGAAGAGTTTAAAGCCTAAAATTTGCAAACTTCATTACCATTATGAAGTGAGAGCCACAGTGACTCTGAGCAGTTTCCATTCTTTGTCCTCCAACTCAAAGTTTGCAATTTTTCAGCAACCTGGACAACTCGGTCTGGGAAATTCTCCACGATGCGGAGCAGAACCAGGACCTTCGGCTTGGATAGGAGACTAGATTTTTACTCTTAGTGACTCGAGTGTTTTTTCCTTCCTTGAGCTCCTTCTGGGAAAATCGACTTCCCAAGAGGGATGTTTTCCCGACAGGAAAGTTTTTCAGCTTCTTCCTCCTAAATAAATCACACTGTGAATTACATTTGTTGAATTCCTTACCATTTGTTTTCTATTTAGCTCTTGTTCCATTCCCTGTAGGTCTCCTACATCCCTCTGTTTAGTAAATTCTCATCTGTTTTCAAAATAAATACACAATTGAAGAAAGAAATATTAGAAGGAAGGGCAGAATGAAAAAGAATCCAGCTAATCTTGATTGTGTATTTAAGGCTTACTTAAGACTTAAATCTGTCTCCACATCTCGACTCCCCCATCAATACATTATCTGACTTCTGTAAAAACAAGAGAGAAACAGAAACAATTTTTTTTCCAGTGGATGTTAAACAAAAAGCAGAAAATGTCATCCGCACACCCCTAGACCTTGGCTGATTTCCAGAATTCTAGATTTGTTTCCAGAACCTTCTGTTGCTTTGTCAGTACAATTTCTGCTCGTCTAAACTGACGATCTCTAGCATTGTTTTCTAGTCTTTCTCTTCCAAGCAGAGCCATAAGGATGGGAAGGAAATTCTCTGGAATGTGACAAAACTGTCACAATAGGAACCTTCTAAAAATGAAGGCAGAAATCATACGGCTTGGAGAGTTACCCATCCCACACATGGTTTTGTGGTATGTGCTTAGAGTTTTCAGTAATTAGTGTCCATGGTATAACCAAAATTGCATCATAGTTGTTCCTGTTCTAATAGGAGATGTGTTATTTTAAATATCACTGTATGGAATGGCCTAAATTTCTAAGCAACTTTTCAAGCTCTCCCACATTTTAGGATGAGAAAAATAATGCCAGCTCCTGACCACTATGAAAACTTATGTTTACAATTGATTGTAATATACTTTATTCTCTTTAAATAATGTTATTCCTAACAATTACTTGTTAGCACAGAGCATATTTTCTGTGGAAAAAAGTGAGCAAAAATCACCCCTTGTCTGATTGCTAAGACATAACCACTGCTAACAGTTTAGCTGTTTCCTCCTAGTATTTAGTATTTATTTAGTTACAAGTCAGTAATCACATAATTAGAGAATACTGCACATACAATTTGTTTCACATTTTTTTCTTATGTGATAATAGCTGTTTCCCCATAGCCCACTTGAAGTTGAAGTAACAAATATCTTTGAAGAGAAAGGAGAGTTGCTTGAGAGGGGCCATGAAGTAGCTTCTTTATTCATTCTTCTTAAATTAATGAGAGTAATTTATTTCTTAAACTTGGCGGCTGCAGGGTATAATTCTGTGATAACTCCTTGAACTGTGTACTCAACAATTTGTGCATTTTCCTTCTCTGTGTGCTATACATCAATAAAAAGTTTGTTTAATACAAAATCACAAACTGATGAAAAAATGATTCACAATGATTACATAAGATTTCTTTCTTTCTTTCTTTTTTCTTCTTGTAGTTTTTGGCCGGGGCCAGGTTTGAACCCACCACCTCAAGTATATGGGCCTGGTGGCCTACTCCTTTGAACCACAGGCACCGCCCCATAAGGTTTCTTTATACACCTTTACTATGATTGATCTAGACATTCTCCCATCATTAGATATTACGTTTGTATTTTACTTTTTAATATTACAAATAATATTGCTATACATATATTGGCATTTGAACATTCATTTGCATCACATTCACTTGGAATAGAGTTATAGAAGTATTTACCTCTTTCCTGGGAAGAAATACATTACAACGAGGTAGAAAGATTAACGTAAACATTTTCTGCAATACATTGATTGGTGACGTAAACTGGTGGTAAAATGGTGGAACCGTCAATTTCTTCCAGTGGTAGCCTAGAACAGAAGGTGAGACTGGTCCTGCATGAAACTTGGATGCATAGGTGAGATGTTCTCTAGCCCTACAAACTGAACAATTGCCTGTTCAATTCAGTTAAGGAAAGCATTTTTAAGCACCAAGTACATGGTAGGGTTCTCTGAGATACTAGGAGGCAGGGATGAAAAAGGTATAGCTTGACTCTTGTTTAGAAATCTCATTGACCCCAGAGGAATCACTCTCAGACTACGTGGACGGGAATGTTCCTCCTCATTTTACAATCTCTTCCTCTGTAGGTTAGGATAAGAATACTTACCTTAAGGGCTAAGCAGAATTTACAGTGCACTGGCTAGAGGTGCAAGGCAAAATATTTAGCAGTTCTTATACACGGGCATCAGCCAATCAGAACAAAGACTGCTTCAGGTAAAAGGGAGGCATTTGGGGAAGAACTGCCCAGCCACAGGATGCATCTGGCTGATAGTTCCTGTCCTTGTCCCCATATAAGCACTGATAATGGTTAGGTTTTTTTTTTACTCTATTCCTTTAGATTTTATCAGATCATGTAAAATTACTTCAACTCATATCTGCTTTTCGGATAAAGTTATTTTGCGTTTGAAATATTTGGAGAAAGCAACCCCGAAGGTGCAATTTGTGTCCAAATACCCTTCCCTTAGTTTTCACCCAACAGGAGTCATGGGCGTCCTTCCACCGTTCTTACCATTATTTCCTTTGTGTTCAGCTCCTATTTATGTCTATTACTGACAGTGACAACAGCTTGTTAGGAGAAAAATTACATCATATATTTATTTCTAAAAATTGGCGGTAAATATAGGAGCCACGTGGGAGGTGGAGATGGGACCTAGTTGTATAAATATAGCAAATGAAAAATAAAAAATCCCAAACCTCAATTTTTCTGGGAGAAATTTTCAGTTTTTGAATACTGTGTCAGCTGTTATAAAATCGTAGCTAATTACTAAAGTTAGAAAAAAAAGATTATTAGAATAGTTGAGTCATAACTAGAACTCATTAAAAACACTCATCGTTTACTGTAGACTAATTTTTTCCAAGGGATTATAGTTAGGTAACTACAGTTCAGCAACAACTTGGAAATATGTTCACATTTGTTCATCAATGTGGAAGATAAATACTTTACCCTTCAGGAATGAATCATCTGAGCTGTTCAAATCGCCTTTGAGTTCCAATAAGATTTCTGCATCTTGCTGCCATCTGAAGAATTTATCTTTGGCTACCTAAGAAATGTGGAGTCAGGAGTGGGAATATTAGTTGGTGTTATGAATGAGAGTTTTCTTTCATGTCGATGAAGGACATTTAAATACACATGGCAGAATATAAATTTCTTGTACACAACATGAAGCTTTGCCCTCACAAGTGCTTAATACCCATTGTGGAAGGAAATAAGGACAGAATGAACGCTTCTTCGATATCAAAGATAAAGTGGTATCTTTGAAAAAACAAACACACTTTGGAATCTAAGGATGCTATGGGGTGAAGGCCTCCGATTCTGTCAATTACTAGCTAAGTGACCTTGGACTAGTTCATCTAGACTTTTATCCTCCAATTCCTCATCTGGAAAATAACATATTTACAGAATTGCTGTGAAGTTTAGAAGTAATGTGTCTACAGTGATTAGTACAGGGTAGAATTATCAGTAATAGAATTACTATATTTACTTATGCTTATAAATAATGTAAAAGTCTAGTATTCACAAACATGTAGGAGACATTTAAAAACAAATAGACTTCTCCTTGTCGTATCCTCAATGTAAGTGCCAGGGAGCAAATTTACCAGCTGTGAAGTAAAATTAGAAAAATGCTCCCAAATAAAAAAGTGTTTGAAATGAAGGCTTTCCTTCTCTGCTTTTGTAGAGGTGATTTTCACAATAACTCACTTTTCAAGTGTAAAGAGTATAAACGCTTTGATCTTTGTAGGAGGCATCCTCAGTGAGTTCTTGGACAAGACGCAGGTAAATACCTAAGCAACAGCTGCCCCAGGAATCTAAATAGTTCACATTTCATCCACCTTTTCTGAAGCTTTGCTGGATCAAACACTGTAGGCAAGGTCTTTTTTTTTTTTTTTTTAATTAATCCTGATCCAACTAAATTATCTGGAGGCAAAAAATTGCTTTAGTTTGTCAATATAAATCTAAGGTGGAAGTGAGGTGAGTGGGTAGAAAACGAATCACCTGCTCTTCAGGAAGGCTTTGGTTGTATCCTCTTCTTTCTCTCCCATGAGATGAAACCCTTCTCAGGAACGCCCTCCAAGGTTTCCTTCTGTCCTTGCCCTTCAGTTTCCAGGAGCAGGGCTGTTCCTTCCTCAGCTCTGCTGTGTTCTCTGGTCTCCGGGAAGCCACAGGTGGCTCAGGCTGTGACTCAGCCCTTCTCTTCTCCCAGGCAGAGTTGGAGCCCAAACTACAATCTTTGTGAGCAAAAAGTGGGGGTTGATGAAGCTCTCATTTACCACAGAATATGGTATCCTGAGAGATGGGTAATGAGGATTATTGGGATAATGGAATATAAGAGGAAGAAGAGTTGGGTGACTACTGCAGGTTTAACGCACACACGGGGCATGTGTGCCATTGTTTGCACACACACACACACCCCCCACCTCAGGTGATTTCAATCTTTGCATTATGTAACTGTTTATTGTGGGGTTAAGTCAAACTGTTCCTAATATACTTTCTTGGGTCACCAGCATTAGGTAAATACTATTCTTAACAGTCACCGTGCTCACTAAGTGCCTGATGTGTGCTCAGCCCTTTCCTATCATCACTGCATTCCTCTCCCTCCCTCTTTGAGGTAAGTACTGTGATTATCCGCATCTGACAAAAAAGAGAAGCTTGAGTGAGCTACACAGTCTCAGTGGTGGAAAGCCGTGGAGCTCAGATTTCAATCCAGACAGCCTGAACCTTGCACATGACCCCTAAACCATTCCATTCTTTTCCTCTTTAGCTGTATCTGAGTCAGCTCGAATTAAACGGAGTGAGGTAGGGTGACTAAGAGATGCACACGACCTGCTGAGGAGACCTGTGAGCTGCACCTGAGGGCCTGCCTTCAACAACGTTTCCTGTGCACAGATTGCTTGGGGGAAGAAAAAGTGATAGAGGAATGACTTGTAGTAAAGTCAAAGCAGATGAAAGAGAGAATAAAATCAAGACCCTTTGTATAATTTAAAATCAAAATGGGATGGGCAGTGCCTGTGGCTTAAGGAGTAGGGTGCCGGCCCCATATGCCAGAGGTGGTGGGTTCAAACCCAACCCTGGCCAAAATAAATAAATAAATAAATAAAAATGGGAGAGAAGAACACATTCAGACGTTCTGATCATCTTTCTGCTTCTGTTCTCTCTACCTGATTCTAGTTCATTCTAAAAAAGGCAACTGATTGATCATTGGTGACTGATCATGTTATACCTTATTTTAAAACCTGTTGGGGAAAAGTGTGAAACAGATCAATAACCTCCTCTATCATTAAATTATTCCATAAGGTACCTTTCCATTTTCCTGGAATTGGGTGAGAATATGACAATAAGGCTTTACAGTAAGATTCTGTACATGTGTCCTAATACCATGTATTTTATTGACTAAAATTGAATCAGTGTATTCTGTTGAGTTTTCTCTTTCCCTTGAAATCTGAGATATTTGCACAAAGCATCATTATCAGCTTTCCTCCCATTGATAGAATGGAAACTAAAATTCTAATTATGATAAAGACAAATTTATAAATTTTAATTATGACAAAAATAGTAGCTGGGTGCAATGGCTCATGCCTGTAATCCTAGGACTCTGAGAGGCCGAGGTGGGTGGATTGCTTGACTCCTTGCTCAGGAGTTCAAGACTAGCCTGAGCAAGAGTGAGATTCCATCTCTACTAAAAATAGAAAAATTAGCCAAGGGTAGTGGTGCACATCTGTAGTCCCAGCTACTTGGGAGGCTGAGACAGGAGGATCACTTGAGCCCAGGATTTTGAAGTTGCGGTGAGCTATGTCACCATGGCACTCTACCCAGGCTATGGAGTGAGACTGTCTCAAAAAACAAACAAATTTTTAAAAAAGGAACAAAAATAGAACAAGTTTTTGTTGTTGTTGTTGTTGTTGTTGTTGTTGTTTTCAGATGTCTCCTTACTTACCAGTGATGTGCTCACTTACCACTGACATCCTATAGTTCTGTCTATGGCCGTACCACCCTGAATGCACCCAATCTCGTCTGATCTTGTGAAGCTAAGCAGGGTCAGGCCTGGTTAGTATTTGGATGGGAGACATCCTATAGATCTAATTGTTATTAGTATCATGAAATACATTCTCCTTAACTGTTCTTTAAATGTATTTCACTTTGCTTTTTTAGGATGCTTAACTTATTTTCTCACCTCTTTACTATTAAAGGTGATCTTTTCTTTTAGGGGCTACTCTTCACTGATAAGGACTTAAAAAGTATTGTTAAAGGGCCCAAGAGGGCCGCGGTCTTTTAAAAAATCAGTTTTCTGAGCTTATAGATGGTTTATATTCTAACTGAATATTTGTCAACTTCAAGTGAGGGGAGACCTATAACATATTACCGCTTACATGATGAGTGCAGAAAGAATACCATACTATAATACAGTTACCAATTTTGGAATATTAAGGATGAAATTGAATATTTCATCTTATATATTAATAAAAATCATAAAAAAATCAACCGCTTGATGTTGACATTTCATGCTTATTTCAGCTAATTTATTGAGCTGGTGGTAACACTCAGATTCAATTTCTTGAATACCGGTTTCTTACACTACTGGTTATAGTGTAAATCTATAGCGTATATGCAATATTAACTAAATCTGGGTAGTCTTTGTAATTGTTTCAAAAGTGCACATATGTATTTCCCCCAAACAACAGAGCTGACTTTTTTTTTCTAATCTGGCATGGAAACATTACATTTATTACACCATGTTTTAAGCTTTTATAGTACAAATTATGTGTATTATTAATACTTTTTGGAGTAAAGCACAGGCAAGTTTCTCATGTTCTGGATTCTTGATGTGGCAGCATTTGAGAGAGGATCTTTTCTACGTATTTAATAAATTTTAAATAGCATATATTTTGGTTCAATTTGCATAGAGCAAGGTACATTAAATGGCCATACGATACCAATTAAGTATGTACTGCAAGCACATTTATTAAAAGTAACCCTTTTAAAAAGGCACTAAAACTTTTTTTCTTCTTCAGATTTTCCCTTCTCCTCCAAACCTGTACCATCTCGGCATCAGAGTTCATACTGTCATTTAGCATTAGTGGTAATCAGTCTCTGGCTGTCCTTCCAATCCCTTTCCTACTATATCTCTCTAGAAATCCTACTTTCCTTAGGAGTCTTTATTTTTCTCCAGGTTGATGGGTCCATGTCTTCTTGTTAGGTATCAATGTTTTGCCTTTTTCTCTCACAAAGATGGGTTTCAATAATCTTTCTGGATTCCACTCAAATCCCATCCTCTTCCCTAAAGTGATCAAAAATTTTTATCTTTCTATTTAACATAGTTAAGATCAACTATACAGTTTAGATTTAAAATTCATAGACAGGGTGGACATAAAGTTGGTGTGCAATTTAAAATAGTTTAACATAACAAATTGCCCATGAACTTGATGTACACCCTGTAATTCACTAGATACTTTGATGTAAACTGTCTCACAAAAGACAGCGAGGAGTAAGCCAAAGTCAAAGAGCAGGCAGGCAGGCCATCTTCATCTGCCCCTAACCCTTGAAGGCTTCCATAACCATCCTCTCCCATGAGTTTTGCTGAGCCAAGAAACCACATAGGCTTCTTCTAAAGATAGGGTTCCACTACCATGGCAAGTGCATGGAGGGGTCACATCAGAATCTGGAAGCTTCAGTTCTGTTTTTGGCTGTGTCTCCTAATAAGTGTGTGAACTGAAGGTTCTATTTCTTCATTTGAAATAAGATAAGGCCCATGAAAGCACGTGAAACATCTTTGAACTTACATAATAAATAGGCCATACCGTACAGTTTCAAATTATTATTTTAATCTTCTATGGAGGCAGAGCCAGTGGTGCGCTGGTTTATCAGATCTCCAGGAAGAAAAACATAATTCTTATTTGTAGCGCTTATTGATATCCTTGGTGCAAATACTCTCACAGGGCAGATTTAAACTACCAAGGGGATGTCATGGAACACAGACTTGGGAAGAGCTGCCTAGTAACACCTGTCATGCTGATTCTCACCATACAGATACAGTAGATGTAAATAGCCCCCCAAACTAAGACGACAGTATAAGGTAGTAAAATAAATCACAAATGGTAATGTTTGGATATTTTCTTTTAAGTATAAATTTAACTTCATATTTAGTATACTACGGCAATTTTTAAGAACTGGCCCACACAATTTCTGCACTTGGCTCTCACGGGCAGGTACGAGTCAGCCCCAGCACGCTGCTGGTAACCTCCTCAGTTCCTTCTTCAAATATTTTAGTTCAAGAGCAGCATTTGTCTGAGCAGTATATCCCAGTGTTTGCACATAATAAGAACTTAATGACTGTTTTGTAAATGAACTGTGGTGTACTTTTAGAAAAGTCTGATTGATGGAGATATTTAAAATATGTATTTATTCAAAAACTATTTAGTGAGTGCACACAAATTGTCAGATACCCTTTTAAGCTATGATAGGAGGAAAAACATCATATGGGTGAATCCTGATCATCACATTTTCGGAAGCAACTGTTCAAAAAACACAGTTAGAGAATTGTGTGTGACTTTTATAAGGTCCTCTGCCTACACGTGCAACTAATTCAGGAAATGGGCCCAAAGCTCTAATTCACCTTGGTTCTTTCACATATTCAGCCTCTCTAACGAGGAAGAAACAGCAAGTACTGGGTTGACATTTATGGTCTTATTTTGTTCAACTCCCTTCTTTTTCTGATTTCCCCCCTTTTCTAATTCCCTCGACTGTGGCTCAGCACAGTGACCCCTAACTCGATCAGCTCTCTGAGTGACCAACCTGAGACGCCAGGCTAGGCCTGGAGGGGAAAGGACCCCTGCTGCTGAGTGGCTCAGAGACAAGACATCTTCTCATTTACACTCTCAGTTCTCACAAAATCCCTAGGAGGCAGGGCCTGCTATTAACCTCATTTTAGAAGTGAGGAAACTGAGATTCCAAGAGATTAGTTATCTTGCTCAGGGTCATTTCATTAGCAAAGATTAGAGCTGGAAAAGCTTCTCCCCCCCCCCTCATTGTACACTTTCCTTTGTCCTCCTTCCCAGAACACAGAATACCTCCTACAACTGCTGACCTAGGGCTGTCTGGACAATCTCTGTAAGAGAGAGGGAAGAGGTAGCTGGGATGTTGTATTTAATCAGATTAAATTGTTTTGACAGTTTTTATTTGACCATCTCCTCATTGAGAATGCTGAGTACTGATGCCTTGGAAGGCAAGTAACCACAGGATTGGAAATTCTCCGGCTAATACCCTGCAGTTGGGCATGGGAACTGTGAACCTGATGGAAAGTCACCCCTAATAAGATTTTCTTCTTCTTTTACTTTTAATTTGTGTGAACGTTTATATCGTTGAGGTAAACCGTAATTATTATTTACTTCCCGGCGCGGGACTAACCCTGCCACACATGCAGCACTAACTATAAGAAAAATATTGCTTCTGGGATTTCAGACTCAGGTTAAAACATAGGACTATCGTCTCATTATTCTCGAAAGGGGACAGACGCTGAGAAAAGTTAGGACTCCAGAAATGCAGACTCATTTTTCAAGAGCCTGCTGAAAAGGAAACAGGAGATGATTAAGAACAAAATATGTGGGAAAGAAAGTTAGATCTTTTTCCATCACGTGGAAATCCGTAGCTGGTAGGACCATCTCCACCATGATGGAAGCTCTAACGAAATAAAACATGGGGAAGTTCAGTGAAGAAAGCAATCCAATCCGAATCTCACCGCGGAGCGGAAGCCAGTCTGCATGTGGGTGACACTGAGAGCGTTTTTAACGTCTCGAGGGATATATCCCCGCACAATCCTTGGGACGACAAAAATATTGTGACAAGGAAATTTTCAGAAAAAAAGCAGAAAACAGAAACTACAGCTAAAATATCACTTGTGATACGATTCTCTGACCTGAGAATTTTCATGAGAAGGATAAGAGTCATCCACACACATGAGAAAGTTCACTCTTCTCCAGATTTTTATACAACATGGTCATTTACACAGCGGGTAATACCTGGTGACAAGAGAGTGCATTGTCACCAAGAATGGGGCTGGGTCTCAACTCACCCACACCCACGGCCTGCTGGAAGTCTTCTTTCTGAGGGCAAGACATTCTGCTCCATGGCACCAAAGAATCTATACTGGGTGGACATGCAGTTCTGCAAAATTTAAAATCGGTGTAATTTTAAATCGCACACCCACTTTATGTCCACCCTATATAGTTTTAATGTAAGCCACAGCCGGAGGAGAGGGGACCAAGCCTCCATTTAATTAGGAGCAACTATGGCTATTTTTTGGCCACTCTGGATTCTAAGGAGCATGAGGCCAAGAAAATAAAAAATAAGGATGATTAAAAATCCAGAAGCGATTTTAAGTTTCAGATAGAATTCAACACCAGAAAAAAAGCTCAAGCATCTTTAGAGATGTCTAATGAAAAATCAATTCCCATTCTTTATACATTCTTCCTTTCCCTGGGGGGGAAACGGTTTGTTAATTTTCTTCCCGAAAAGGTAGAGATTCTGTAAAATTTGAAGACATTTCTATGCATTTAAAAAAGATAAACCTAATGATTTTCTGGCTTTTTTTTTTCTTTTGAGATAGAGTTTTACTTTGTCACTTTGGAAGAATGCCATGGCATCACAGCTCACAGAAAACTCTAACTTTGGGTTTAAGCGATCCTCTTGCCTTAGCCTCCTGAACAGCTGGAACTAAGTGCCCACCACAATGCCTGGCTATTTTTAGAGATGGGGGTCTTGCTCTTGCTCAGCTTGGTCTCGAACACATGAGCTCAGGCAATCCACCCACCTCTGCCTCCCAGAGTGCTAGAGTGTGATTTTGTTTTATTCTGAATTAATTTATAGTTGTTTAGGCCAGTCTAGTCAATAATAATAGTAACAACAATAATAATCAAATATGGCATGTGCAAACTTAGCATTTAATTCTTATCTCCATTCTAAAAGACAGTAGAGAAAATACTGCTATTATAATATACAAAGGAAACTCAAGCTTTCAAAGACTGATTTACTGGCTTAAAGTCAAATAGCCTAAGTGGTGACTGTGGGTAGGGTCCTGGACCTAATGTCTTCATGTCCAGCCACACCAGTGTCTTTCTTAGTCTAGTGACTACACGTGTTGAACTGATGAGGGAGAGTTCAGTCCTGGCTCATAGGCACTTTGGTAGTACATTTTTGGTACAATGGGCTAAAGTAAATTCATGAGATTTTCTGTTTTTTAAAACATTATTAAAAAACGGGCTTGGAGTATAATTATAAATGCTTTTTTCTTGCAAGGGTTGAATCACTAATGGTAGGTACATTTGGGTTTTATAGAATTATCTCCTTACTATGATAAATAGTTTTCATATTGAAGATTATAATATGCATAATCCTAATTTGTGATAAATGTAACCTGAAGAAAAATTACACATTAAGTATGGGAACTACTCTTTTGAAAGTCCAAAAGAAGAATGGCTCAATGAAGAGAAAAAAAACTGTAGTCACTACTAAAAGCATATACCCAAAGAATTTTTCCTGTTTTCTCTCTTTTTTTTTTTTTTTTTGAGACAGTGTCACCCTCTGTGGAGTGTAGTGGTGTTATAGCACACAGTAATGTCGAACTCTTGGACTTAAGCAATTCTCTTGTCTTAGCCTCCCCAGTAGCTGGGACTACAGTTACCTGCTACAATGCCCAGCTATTTTTTTGTTGCAATTGTCATTGTTGTATAGCAGGCCAGGGCCAGGCTCGAACCCGGCAGCCTTGGTGTATGTGGCTGGCGCCCTACTCACTGAGCTACAGGCACTGAGCCTATCCAAAGAATTTTTGTGCCATTAAAATGTGCAAACATAATTTTAATGGAGGAAAAACTCCACATATAGTATGATCCCAATTTTGATATTAAAAATATCACATAGCTTTGTTTATGTATATGTGTGTGTATGTGCACGAATATATAGTTAGCAGGAAGCATTGGAAGCCACAGTATGTCAATAGTTTGAATTTTTTCTCTATTTTGGTTGCTTTATGGATAATTTCTGGAGTTACGCTAGCATGGTGGTCAAGGTGTGGAGGGAGCTGCTGACTTCAACTCCCAAGTCCATCACTTACTGGGTGCCCTTAATGACCCTTTGCCTTTGTTGTTTCTTATGTAAAATGGCAATAATATTGGTGTCTATCTCCTGGGTTGCTGACAAAATTAAAGGGGGTAACGTCCATATGTGACAGACAGCATGGTCTTTGCACACATTAGTTCCTCAAATACGTCAGTTGTTTAAATTATATTTTCTTCTTTAATACTTGTCTGAAATGTTCAAATTTTCTAAATACATTGCTTATATGCCCTAATCAGAAAATAGAAATAAAAGCCCCAAAGCTTTATAAAAATGTATGAGAATTAATTGACTAAAGTTTTAATCAGTGACTTGGTAGGAGGAAGGACCCTGAGCCAAATGCTCCATGGTTCACCTTAGTTTAATGTATTTTAATTTTAACAATACTTGGTTAAGATTATTTCCCCCTGCTTTCATCATTGAAGACTAGATTCTGGGTCTGGTCCTCAGTGATCATAGGGTGAAGAAATGAAATTCCACTGGGTCTTACCATTCTAATTGCACATGGGTTTCAATAGACCCTACTTATTGCAGCCCTCCTGGAATGGGTGTTCCCACCTTCCCAGAGAGTCCAGTGAGAAAAACCAACCTCTGAAACCATCAGCAAAAGACTAAAGCAGGCAAAGAGGCATGATGGGAATTCAGAAAAAGGTCAGTCTATTCTGGGGCGATCCGAACAGAGAGGAGGAGGAAATTGTATTAGGCCCTGAGGGATCAATATTAATAACACAGGTTAAAGGGAAATGTCCGCAAAGGCATTTGACTGAAAAGGCAATAAAGTGGCAGCACTTCCTGCCCTTCAAGTTTCTAAGGGTATTTTTTTTTTTTAATGAGTGGAAAAAAATTTTAAATGCTCTCCAGTTTTGCCACTACACTTTCTTTCCTGTGTTGCCACACTTCCAGTGACTTTTATTATGGCATTAAATAGTTCCCAGGCATTATCACCACTCTTACCCAGCGACAGAATCTCAGAGGGGGTGGGCAGTACAGTAAACACGCAAACAGAGGACTGAGGAACATCTGCGGATGCCGTTCAGGACCCCCCACCCCCACAAACACGCACAGCCTCTCACAGCATACAAAGATTTGCTCAGAAACCCCCATTGGGTCTCTTCCCAAAGTAAATAATTTCCAGTCTTGTCACTGCATAAAATCCCACGTGGGACTGCACAGTTCAGCGTCCCTGTCATCACATGCATAGCTCTGTGCAGTTGAGAGATTGTTTTAATTATAAAGTGTAGTGTGATTTAGAAGAACCAAGAGAAATGTGGATGCACCCACTGATTTTGAGGTGCTGAGTCTCTGTGCTCACTGATCTTAAAAGGGTGAGAAATTATTGGAGACATATTTAAAGAAAAAGTGGTTTGGAGTAACGTCTAGAGGACCTCTAAGGTCTCTTTGATACTAAGATTTTATAGTAATAACTGATTTTCCAAATACCTATTATGTGCTGGGTTTCCAGGTATTTATTAAACAGACAATTATCATTATTATTATTATTATTATTTTGGCCGGGGCTGGTTTTGAACCTGTCACCTCCTGCATATGGGGCCAGCACCCTACTCCTTTGAGCCACATGCGCTGGCCCTAAATAGACAATTATTAAGTACTTACTCTTGGTCAGGCATTGAGGATAGAATGGCAAACAAAACAGATGTTCCCTGCCCTTGGGTGACTTACAGTCTAGCTGAGAGACAGTCAATCCTATACAATTATATATGTGATGAATGCTGAAGTGAAGGAGAACTATATGGTTGTTGAAAAACACTTGGAAGAGATTTTGCCTACTTTGCGAGATCAAGGAAGGTTTCCGCAAAGAAGGGCTGACTGAGCTAAGATTTGATGAGGCAGCAGGCATTAAATAGGAAAGGCAGTGTGAAGGAATGAGGTAAGAATGAGGGTCAGGCTTCCAAGGTCAATTTGGTGATTGCAGAAGGAGCAAGGATCAGGTATGGAGCCAAAGAGGCTGCAGGGGAAGGGGAGAGCCCCACTGTGCAGATCCACACGTTCTCACCTAGCTCTATGATCCACATGTTCTCACTTTGTAGAATGAAGCTCAGAACTGAGGAACTGGCCCAAAGGCACAGAGGTAGAAGTCTAATGTGGGGTTAGAATAAGATCTATCTACAGATTTTCAATGGATTCTTCCTGAGTCATAATCTGACATGGACACATTGTTCGAGAGATGTTCACTCCGGAGGACCCACGAAAGACGACTTCATTCTCTGGTCCAGGTTCCAGGGTGTGACTTCCCTGCGAACAGGATATCGAAGGGGCGATACTCTGCTGTGCTCCGCCAGGTAAGAAGGATGGCTGCTTCACCCACCAAATTTGCATCCTTGTTGTAGATGATATCTACTTCTCAGTTTTCTGATCAAGGTCATCAGTATTCAGAATTTCCTTGGATGACTATGGTGGCAGTTTCCCCTCCCTGGAAATAAAATAGTCAGTTACATGGTTTCACTCACATAAGAATTTTCTTTCATTTATTGGACAGGAATAGAAACATTGGTTGTTTATTATGCATCAGGAAATCAGCTTATGCACGTTACACTTGTTACTTCATGGAAACCTCAGTGAGCCACCCAGTGAGATGGAGATGGGTGATTATTTCCTTTCTACAAATGAGAAAATTGAGGGTCACCAAGTTTAAGCGACTTACCTTACATTACACAGTTTATACATTGCAGAGCTGAGGTTTGATTTAGGAGACCTGTCTGACTCCAAAACCATATTTGAAACTTATTGTTTCAAAAATTCAGCTTCTAAAATCAGTGATTCAAGACAGTCAATGAAATAAGAAAATTTCTGAAAATATTCATGTACTGTAATTCAACAATAATTATATTGTTAAGCAAGGAAAACTTGTCATAAAAAGATTCTCTGTGGATTTGACATCAATTATGGATGCTTTAAGAAATCAACGTGATTTCCTAAATTAAGATACCAAGTTTAAGATGCAGAAATGAAATGGCTTTTAACAGAAATGGCTCACTTCCCAAACATAAAGGATACATATATTTTGAGGCAGAGTATACAGTGTGTGTGGTGGGGGGAAGTTGGTGGAAAAAGAAAGTGAAAAAGAGTGAACTAATTATTCTATCTTGGTAATCTTTTACATATTACAAGTTTTCTTTCAAATTTCTATAGTAAGAGTGTAGGGTGGGGGAGGGACCTCACTGTTAACTCAGAGCCTTCATGGAACAAGGTCTTGTCTCTACAGTGCTCTATTTCTTCCTTTCTAAGGAAGAAATGTCGGCCTTCCCAGTGTGTTTACATCCAAATTCTGAAATCTCTCAATGAGCTTATGATATCAACCTTGTCAAGTCTCACTTGTTGAAGTGAGTGGGGTTTGAAAACTTCTGAGTGTGCTATTACATTTTCCATTTATGTTCAGGGAATATGGTTGTGTGGAAAATGAGGCCAAGAGTTGTGGGGATGGGGAATCCAGGGGTGAGACAGCTCTAAATGAGTGAAACCAAATAGATTGATTGTTTCAGGTGGTGGAAGACAACAGTCTCTTTGAAGGAATGCATAGGACTTTAAAAGGAAAATGGGTTTTTTTGCATTTTTTTGTGCTTTTACTGTCCTCATTAAGTTACTTGTTAGTTAGAGTTTAAATACAAGAATTACTTCTTTGCTTCCAAACTATAAACAACATGTGTGTGATCTGTGATCTATTTATCCTCAATAAAATAACAATAAAGATTACTCTTGAGTTTTTTTTTTTAGAACTTAATAAGAATCAAAGAAATATCATTTAGAAATTTGATACTTCTATCAAGATGTTTTTCTTCTTGCAAACAAATTTGGTATTTGTATCAAATTTAGAAAATGCAATGCCAAACCTAATCTTAATTATATTTTAACCTTAACCCAAATTCCATGTAATAAAGAACGTTGGACAAGGAGGATGATCAGGTGTTTTTTTAGTGGGGATAGGAATTGTTTATTAATAGAAAATTCACAAAACTGTCAACTTTTAATTTTGTAATTATTTTTATTTTTCATTCAATCATCACAAATGACCATCTTTTAAATTTTCCAAGAAGCTTAGCCATTAAAGAAAGAAAGAAAAGAAAAGAAAATGATTTGGTGAAGATGCTTCTTAAACAGTAAATTTCTTTCTGATAGACAGCAGATGTTTTCCCCTAGTAGCCAGTAGAGGGCGCTATTGGCATTTGATTTGGCATCATAACTCGACCTGGAAGTTCCCTTCTTAATTAATTCAATGTTTGAAATAAAACCACCCTTTAAATGTAATGATATTAATATGCAAGGATAGACGTGTAAACGTGGAGATTTTCCATACCCATTAAACTTTCTACACAACCACAGAATTCTGGTTCTCCTGTGGGCCCCTTTTAGAGAGCTTATGTTATAGAAACGTTGGCTGCTATAAATTAAAGCCGCTCAGAATTGAGTTCATGCACCTAGGCAATGATTCAACATTTCTAAAACTGATTGCAAGTCAAGAAAGAAAGCAGCTTCTTCCTCCAGATTTTCAAAAAAAGAAAGAAAAGAGAGCAAAAAAGATGTTTGACCTAGAATGATACTTGAAGTTTTCAAAAATAAAATTGTATATGTTGAGTTTATAGTAAGTTTGACTATCTTTAATCTGGAGGTGGGGGGAATCCTCTGTAGTTAATGTTCTGAGTATATTTGATGCTGTCTTTGGGATGAAAAAAGAATATTGATTTTTCTTTTATTCCCTTCACCCCCAGTTCATTTCCATAGCTATAGTTTTAAAAGCATTTGTTCACGGTCTAGTGTTTAAGAGATACTTTTCCTTTTTGTACTTAGATTTAAGTTAAAATGGATTACTAAGTAACAGTTTCTAAGCACTCACCAGGTATTATCTTTATCTTAACAAGCTCTAATAGTTAATGTACACACAAAATACAGTTTTAACAATCAGCAGATTATGGGCTAGGTAGCTGGGGAGAGGATTACTGTGACATTCTCACCTCTCAAACAGCTTCTGAGAGTCCACTTATATACCGTCAGGGTAAGAGAAAGATTGGAGAGTGTTGGAAACAATCATTAAATGTTTCTTCTAAAACAAATATAGACTATTACATATTTAAACTAATGATATTAAAAGCATGAAATCTTACCAAACTTGAAATGGAAAATTACTTGAATAGATAAAGAAGAAAGCCATCTTCTGTTTTCATACAGATTAACAACTGGTCCCCAGGCACACCAGCCAGTTATTGGCAATAGATGTAAAAAGATTTCCTCACTGGGTTACACAAAGCCTACTGGAGATAGAGGGTTAATTGTGTTCCTGAGCACATAAAAGCGGTGCTACTTTATGGGGACAGTATGACACGTTTCAATTTGCAAACTAAATGCTAAACCAAAATCATTTCCCTTGTTCACAAAACATGTGGAGCTTCTTGGAAAGGAAAAAAAAAGGTGTTTTTAACTGCCTGGGACAATGTTCTGTGCTATTTCCAAGGAGTGTGTATTTTCTCAAATCACTCATGCTCTTTAGCGTGTTGGGCTTGGTCTGTGCTTTCATAGGCCTTCCAATCAAAATTGTGATTCTGTTCTTCTCTCCAAGAGAACTTTTTAGAGGGGAAAATGAACCGCACATGCAGGTAAAGTTGGAAGAAAGGGGACAAAAGGGCTGTATTGTACTTCTGGGGTGGCTCAGATAGCTGGAACAAAAAATCCCAGCACTATTAAAAATATAATTTTCAGTGAAATTTTGTTCCATGTGAAGCATTAATTTTAATAGAGACTTATATATAAACTCTCATTTGAATAATAATGTAAAATTAAATTTAAATTGTAAATAACGTCCAGATACTAGTTGTTTCCTGGCTCAAATTCTTTAGCACATATGGTGCTAGCATAAGCTTGTGCCTGTCTGCCTACTCTGGGTAATTTTGCATGCAAATAGTTTTAGTGCCTATGTTGAGGTGCTAAAACGTGTTTAGTACACTTGAAAATATTTGCATTGCAAAAGGAGAGCGAATCTCCTGAGGAAAATCAAATTGATATTTTGTATTAAGAGACCACTTTGGGCACTGCGTGGCATTCTTCTTTGGAGAATTCTGTTTACAGTGCAGGGAGCATTTTTAATTGACCTTTAGAAAAGAAGGTCTGGCTCCAGCTCTGCCAGGTTTATAAACCGTTGGACCATCTTCTGGCAGCGTTCACCACATTAATCAGGAGGAGAGAGAAAGAGAAGGAAAGAATCCTCTTGCGTTGGCCGGACTGTAGTTTTCCTGCCTCAATTTGGTGGATTGGTAGGATAAATATGCTAATTATAATTAAAAGTTTCAGCTGGAAGGTGGCTAACTAATTAGCTAACTAACTAACCAACTAACTCAGGAAAGCCTTTGGTGCAGAGGAGCGGCGGTGGGTGCTGGGTGTGAGGCCCCACACACGCTTCCATTTGCCTCGCTCCCATCTGCTGCATTTACGGGAACCAGTTCGTTAAGAGTCTGAATTGAATCCAAATAAAATGCATTTCTGATGCAAGCTCAAAGACTGGTGCCATTCTACGCTGCATTATGTCAAATTAGAGTTCGTTTGGACAAGAGGTTACAGAGATCCCACGTAAATGTCGCTTGCATAGAACATTGATCAAATAAGCGTTCTGCTCAAATCCAACACGCAGTTTCTCTAAAGGCTGAGGCGTTTTGCTGCAGCCACGGTTCTCTGTGCCATCTTGGGACCCCCTCTGTGCCACCATCCCCCCTTGATTTGGCCCCTTTTCACTAGCACTGATTAAAAAATTAGAACAGTTAATAAAGCAACAAAAAAGATCCAAGAGGCACACTACAAAGAGGTCGTGGAACTTTTCCTATAACTGTTCTTTGAATGTTTTTAGAGATTTTTATTTTGTTGCACTGACGAGTTTGGGGATAGTATGTCCTTAGAAAATGAAAGTAAGCTCAGCGTTCCTAAGAGAAACAGACGATACTGGGCCTATAGGAGGAATTCCAATCGGGGGGCTTCTCCGTCGGCACCTCCCTCTCCGTCGAGAAATGAAGCCAGATGGAATTCTAATCACCCCCATTGTTGTGGAGCCGCTCTACCGCCTCCAGCCCAAGCCCCATGCTAGAGTCGCCTACTACAGATGCTTATATTGGCTAAAACTCTGCTGTAGGATCCAGATTTTCTCCCCATATTTTACTCTTTCGCACTTAATATTTTATTCTTTCATCCCTGCCACTTCCCACAGTGTGCAAGGTGCAGTATTTTGTGTCAGTGAGTAGCCAGAGACAGGTAGCAGGCCAGAGCCAAAAGGAACTCATCATGAATACAAACCAGCAGGGAGGGGCCCACGGTGTTCTCCAAACTCCTGTTCGCAGTTGACTTCCTTTCAAACCATCTTAAAAATAGCCTGTTGTTGGTAGGATTTTGGCACATCAATCAATCCATTAAGTAAGTAAATAAGGCAATAACTAAACAATAAATCATCTTGAATTTCATGCATGCACAAACGTTTTGATACATAAATGACAAGAGAGAGAGATTTGACAGCAGCAGCCCCTGTTCTGATAGTTTTGCATGCGGGCTACAGAGTTGTTCTGAACTGTGATGTGTTGTTTATTCTGGTCCCCAAATCAGGGGGCTTCTTCACCCCTTTGGTAGTGGAAAATGTATGGTGCACGGCATGGGAGGGGTGTGTGTGTGTGTGTGGTGTAGGGAGGCCATGCTGTTAGGGGGAAGCCTACCACACATTTCTGCCATCGCAGACGGTGGGCAAACAGCTGTCTCCACAGCTGAGGCCACTGGAACTGCTTGCGTGCTCCAGTAACTCGAGAGCACACGGCTGGTCCCTGGATGCACAGAGCTCTGTGCCTGCAGCAAAGCGCCTCAGCGTGTCCCGGGGCTGAGCAGGCGGGGTCTTTGCCACCAGACACAATAAGCATGTGAAATGGGGTTTCATGAATAATTCATCCTTGATGTCCTATGAAACAAAGAAATGATATGTTTGCTGGTAGATAACTGTGTTGTGGCATTTGTAAATCTTTCTGAATTTGGAGTTGATCGTGTTTCTTGTGTTGGTGGGGAAATTGTGTGCGTGTGTGTGTTTCCTTTTCCTAAAACAAAAAGTTGGGAGTTCAACATAATAATCTTACAGCGAAGGTCTTCCATGAGAAATAGGATGGATTATACATAATTTGGCTCATGATTTAGGAATTTTTAAAACTCTCATTCATTGAAGAGGGATGTTTAAATGGTTTTATGGCAATAAAGTACAGCAGGATACCAAGTTCTCAAGGAGATTATTTGTTTTCTTGGTAGGCAACCAGCCCACTTTTGCTAATGCAAGTTTCATTACCGTGGACTGGAAAACAGTGGTGCCTCCAGCACCACACTACACAGCATCCAGAGGCATAATTCTTCACTTGCACTAAAATATTAGTAAAAATGATACTTTAGCGAATTGAGCCCTAAATTGTTTTAGTGACAGTTAAATACCCACTAATTTAACACCAGTTAAATTGGCAATAAAATGACCCCCAACCGAGTTAAGCCACCATCTTATTCCTGCACAAAAGCTCCAGACCTAATGCCGGTGATCTATAAAGCCACCGGGTAGAACTCACACCTTTGCATAACAAGTAGTTCTGCAGTCGGGTATGAAGTAGCTAGCTTCTCAAACTTATTATAACTGTTCTTTATAATTAGTATCTGTGTATTCATTTAATTTATTCTTTAATATCCCCAAGAAAAAAAAGAAAATGATTTAATAGTTCTTCATTATTTTTGAAATGACAACCTGGCAAAACAAATCACGGTGATGGTTGCTGTCATCTCTTCAATAATTATCTCAGATCTGTCCTCTATTATTCTCTCCTGCTTTCCCCATAACACTTTTTTTTTTTAATTATTTTTTTTTTTTTGCAGTCTCTTCTTGCAGTCTCCTAGTTTTCAGGTTGCCCATGAATTACTGTGTATCCATAAACCTCTCACAATCTGATATGTTTGGCAGGGAAAGTCAGGAAGAAGGCACGTTGATTTTGCTGAAAGAAAAAAACAAGCAAAAACAAAATATGGATCTGCCAATTAAATGCTGGAGTGAAAATACAATTCCTCCTTGCTTTCAGGTGAGGGAGTTGGCAGCTGGGGTGTGAATGGGAAGGTAGTCTGACCTACAGTGGAAAGGAGAGTAGCACATGTGGCGGGACACGGGCTTTCTGGCGGTGGGGATCTGTTTCCTTAAGTGCCAATAAGGTACCGGACAGTAGACTGCATACACAGGTAATGAGGATGTTTCTTCATCTTGGCTGTGTAGAATTAAGATTGTACAGAAAACATAAATTGCTTCTTACTTTTTGAAAAGATAATAGACTTCCAGTGGAGATAATAATGAAATAAGTGGTACCAGTGTCCTGAAACCAGTGAGATGATCATTATTAATGCACGTGACAGCTTTAAGAGGAGCAAAACATGGACACCGCCCTCTAGGACTCAGGTGGGGAGGAAGGGGAATTTCCCTCACGTTCCGTTCACTGCTTCCACCCCTCTGCTCGCTCTCTGTGTGTTTGGCTCTGTGTGGCGCAGAGAGGTGGCTCCTGTCTCCTATCCTGAACCTACATCCTCCTTTCCAAGTTCAGCTGGTTATGGAAAAAGCCTCGATTGCTGTGATTGTCTGGAACATCATCACGTGAACTTCTCACATTTTGTTTCTATTAAATAGTGCGTTGAAAAAATTCTTTATGGGAATAACAGGCCAATTCATGCTTTTAATTATGTATACTATCTGCTTGAATATCTGAGAACTGTAAGGACATTTAAATCAAAGGTATTTCAGACTATGTGCTGTGAGAACACAAATAGTAATCAAAGAAAAGCGACAGCAGGAAATCACTCAACAACTTACAAAACTGACAGTATTAATATATTTAAAGTAAACAAAAGAACCCAGGATCTTTGGATCAGAGGCGTTTGGATCTGAATCCTGTCTCTGCTGTACTTGTGCTGCAATAGGTATTTCATCTCCCGAAATATATGTCCTAGTTTGTAAAATGGGCATAAAAGCACGTACCTCACAGTATGTTTTTTTAAAAATTAAAACTAGTAATCGAATGTATCTGAAGCAGGCATGGTGATCTGTAGCCCTCTGAACACATTAAAATCACCTGAGGAGCATTGCAAGGCTATGGATGCCCTGTTTCCACTGCTGACTAATTAAATTCGCGTCTCTGGGGAATGGGCCTCTGCATTATATAGTTTTTAAAAGTTCCCCAGGTGATTCTGGTGTTCAGCCAAAGCTTTCAACAACTCAAGAAAAGTCCAAAACTGATTGCACGCCCAGCAAATGTTTTCTAACTTGCCTTGTTCATGTGATATGAATATTAGGACACAGATTTTTCTTACTGGAAGAAATGCTCAAGGTCAATGGAGCCATCTTCATGCTTGGAAGGTAAAGAAGCTGAAACCAGGAGGATAGTGAAGTGACTACGGTTAGTGGTGGGAATAGGACTGGAACCCTGGTGTTCCCTTAAAATTTTGGAATCGTGGCTCGGTGCCTATGGCTCAACCCGCTAAGGCGCCAGCCACATACACCTGAGCTGGCGGGTTCTAATCCAGCCCGGACCCGCCAAACAACAATGATGGCTGCAACCAAAAAATGGCCAGGCGTTGTGGCGGGCGCCTGTAGTCCCAGCTACTTGGGAGGCGGAGGCAGGAGACTCGCTTGAGCCCAGGAGTTGGAGGTTACTGTGAGCTGTGATGCCACGGTTCTCTACCCAAGGCGACAGCTTGAGGCTCTGTCTCAAAAAAAAAAAAAAAAAAATTTTTTTTGGGAATCATCTCTAGCATAGTTTGCAGGGGGGAAAGAGTTCTTGCATGAGTCTAAGTTTAACTTCTCCTTATTTTTTTCTTGCTTCTCGGTGGTATTTTATGGCAATGAGGGTAAAAACTAATGTAGAAATGGAGGATTAAGCCCCAAACTATTGTCTTCTTTAGCTTGGCTAGTTGCATGCAACCCACTCTGCTCGTTTTTTGACCAGAAAAGCCCCATCTCAGCCGTGCTTCCCCATGGGGGGCCCATGCAGGTGTAACCTTGCATCTGATACTTGGTGTCTTCAGGCTTCTCTATTGCACTGAACATTTCCTGTGTGATTGATATGGAAAATCAGAGCAATTTACCACAACGCAGTTATGAGCCATCATACAGGTGCATTTAATTTTTAATTAGTCTTAAAAATGTTTTTAATAATTAGTAGCAATAACCACTAATTGGCATGTAAGCCATTCTTGCACCAGCAGGCAAAGTGTAGGTTTACTTCTGCACACCCACACCCAATCAACTGAAAATTGCTGGAATGCTTATCTTATAATTACTGTGCTTAATGCTGTTTGCATTGTTTGAAAGCTTTTGTGATTAATTGATTTTTTTTTCACCTCTGAACCTGTATATGAAACAGCAAAGATTAGTCACTTGCCCAGTAACATCTTATTTACATTGAGTTGTTTAGACAGATATGAGGGGGAAAATAATGGGTTTGTTTTTACCTGCTAAATATATTTCCTATGTTTATACTACAGTTAGATAGATCCCATGTAGAATTTGAAACTGCTTTAACTAACTATGTGTCTTTTTGGTTCTGTCCTCAATGCTATGCAGTAGAGTACAATTATATTTTTAGGCCAACTCTCAGCCTTTATGCAGCTTTGTACTTTTCCTTTATTGACTCTTGCAAATATTGGTGGATAAAGAGCCATTAATTTGAGAATGCTTTTATTAAAATTGAGGTCAATATGGTTAAAGTTGTATAGTTTGTTACTTGAGCGTCAGTAACTGTGATAGTAAATGTGCTTCTGATCTGAAGTGGCAGTCATAATTAACCACAGCAAGAAAAGGTGGCATAAATGGAGATTATTGGTATGCTAAGGCAGTTTTAGAAATAAATGATAGATCTGCCAGTTTTCCTAGTAGCAAATGGAAAATAAAATTTTATGATGAGAGAGGCAGATACAAAAATCTGACTTTATAATTGTAGGCCATTATATATTGGTCATGAGCTGATGCTGGATAAAGACACAGATGTGAGTATTTCTTATCATGCTTATCGATAAGCATGCTTATCATGCTTATCAACTCATTCACTGAAGAGTTCCTGGGAAGGGGATGTGCCGTGCAGGGTGCCGGACAAGGAGGATTTAAAAAAATAGATGTTGTGAGAAAGTGTGGTCCTGGGAGTCAGAAAAACCTCAGTCTGTAAAGCTTGGTCCCATAATTAGTAAATGAGAGACATTAAGATAATTATTTGATCTCTCAGAACTTCATTTTTGTTATCTAAAAAATAGGGGTCCTGTTACCTACCTTGAAAAGTCAGTGTAAAGTTTAAATGAAACACTGTGTGTGAAGTACTTTGTACTTTGTTAGTATGTAGTATTTACTTAATGCACACAGGCTATAGTTAGACCAAAGAACTGACACTCCAGTGAGAGAATGACACATACTTATCTCTTATAAGGCTCCTTAACTGCAGGCCATAGAAATCCAAAGGATTATTGATGCTGGAGAATCAGGCCGGACAATAGAAGATCTAGGCAGCATGCATATATAACATCTAAAAATTTGAGTACCAAGGACTTCTCATAGGGCACTGCTAGTAAATAAATGCATCAAAATTTTCTCCTTGTTTTTGTACGTTTGTTCTCAAGATACAAGTCAGCGATGGGGGTTTCAGAAAGACAAGAAGAGAGAGATTCAGAGAGAAAGGGAGAGAGAATGCAACCGTAGATGCTGCTAGGGGAAAAATGGCTACGGGAAATTAATAGTCCACAGAAGCACAAATTGTGTAACACAGAATCTGATGACAGTGCCATGAGTACGGTTGACTTCACGGGTGTGTGTGATCGTGCCGTCACAAAGGCTCCATACCTACCAGGCCCTACCTTCTTTTTACTGTTCTTTGTTACTATTTTGAAATTCTTATTTCATGAACAAGGGGCTCCACGTTTTTGTTTTTTACTGGTCTGCACAAATGTTGTAGCTGCTGTTGGTCATGGATTCTCTAGTAGGATGGAGCTGTTCTATACACATCTCTGCTGAAGCACAGGTGAGGGAGAACATCTGAGTCAGGATTCATGAAAAGGTCTAAGGAAGGAAGGTTGAAGTGTCATCGAAGGTGGAGGAAAAACAGGGAGGAGGTTATTCCAGTCATGAAAACCTAGAAGCATAAGCCATCAACAATTCTCAAGGTTAAAGATATTAAACATAATTCTGGTATAATGTTAACGACAGTCGTCCTCTTTGGGAATGGTAAAAGAAGTAAATTATGGTTACAGATTGAAGAAAAGCCCTCTATCTAGAAGTCTTCCCAGCAACAGAAAATCCTAAAGGAGGCATAGGAAGAATCCCACTGGTTCTAAACAAGCCAGAGTGCCACTTGTGGCTTAACTGTCATTGATTCTGGATCTTCCGTCCCACCAACGTCCTTCTGAACTCACTGAGCGCATGAGCAATCTCCAAGGTACAAACCTGTCTTCTTGGCGCCAAGTTCATATAAAGACAGCAGGGCTTTGGAGTGGAATGGTGAGGAAAACCACCAGAGAAGTCTAATTGCTGTCGTGTGTGTGTGTGTGTGTGTGTGTGTGTGTGTGTGTGTGTATTACTTTAGAACTGAAGTAACTCTGCATTTCAATGTTTCTGTATACTGAGAATTTTTCTATTCTTTTTTCAAATAGTTTTATAGAATCTCAGGCTTCCAGCCCAGCTCTTTTCTAAGGCACAGATATCCCCCAGCTTTTGCTGGAGGCCCTCCATTCTATTCTAGTTTTGGAAAAACTTAATTGTAAAAAAGTTCTTTCTATTGAGCTGAACTTGGCTTCTCCGTAACATTATCAAGACATGTTTTTGAATTACCCAGATTAAGCCTGACTCCTCTTCTTCATGCAAACTCAAAATATATTCTCTAATTACAGTGAAAACTTTGCCCTGGGGCCCATTCCAGTGGTTCTGTATATACACATATAAGATTTCCTTTAAAGAAAGCTCTGTTGAGCCCTTGAGGAATCTCCAGTTAGTTACATAGGATTGTGTGAAGTTTCCAGGATAACACAGGCATGAACGTTTCTCCTACGGATTCATTTTGTCTTCTAAACTTCACACTCTTCGTGGGAAACAACTTTCTCCATTCCCTCTGTTATTTGTAATGCATTGGGCTCATGTCCAGCTGAAGCCATTGCCTGGGAGGCACGGCTAGTCACAAATGCACTTGTGTCAGGAAGGATAGCCCAGACACTTGCCATCTGTGTCTCAGCTTTCACCAGCTCTTTTCTGAGGCTGCGAGTCTCAGAACACACCCATACACACTACTTCCCACCCCCTGGTAATGGGAAACACTGGTTCATTGCACAACACTAGATTTTTGAGGGGGGCTATACTTTGCAAGATTTCCTCCAACTTTTAGCTAGATTTTTTTTTTTCCATGATGTGCTGAATCAGCATGCTTTCCAATGGGGTGTTGAAGTCGATCTACTCAATAACAACAGCAAGACGATTTTCACAATGACATTTGGCTATTTTGATGAGCATTACTTCAAAGGGAATTCGGATTGTACATATTTGGATATTTCCTAGAGACTCATTGACAGACAGCCTCTTCTACAACTAACAGCTGAGTTCTGAACACCATGTCTCCTTGGCAATATGACGCCTCTGAGTGCTGAAACCAAAACATCACATTCAGTTTCTCTGGCCCTTGGATATGAGTTTCAGAAGTGCAATAAGAAATAGCCCAATTCTGGGTGGTGCCTGTGGCTCAAAGGAGTGGGGCACCGGCCCCATACACCAGAGGTGGCGGGTTCAAACCCAGCCCCCTGGCCAATTTTATTCCCTCGATTGTCTCTTTCTTACTCTTTACACATTTATTTCCTTTGTGCGATTTTTTTTAATTGGTCCCCAGCCAAGGTAGAACTCTACAATCTAATTATGAAGAACTTAACTAGAATAGAGATGATATTGGCAACAGATACAAAAAGTCAGACCATGGCAGGTAGAACAAATTATAAAAATAGCAGCTAGACTACTTATAGGGAACCTACTGTGAGCTATCTCTTCTGATAAAAAGGCATTTTCTTTTCTCTTCTTTCTTTCTTTTTTTTTTTTTTTTTTTTCAGCCAGGGCTGGGTTTGAACCTGCCACCTCCCGTATATGGGGCCGGTGCCCTACTCCTTTGAGCCACAGGTGCCACCCTGGGAAGGCATTTTCTTAATCCTTACATTTTTCTTTAATCCTTAAAACTCTGTAAATCAGAAATTATTATTCACATTTTAAAGAGAAGAAAACTGAGGGTCAAAACATTTAAGTAATTTTCCCCAAATCATCTTGCTTTCAAATGGTAGAGCTGAGGTTCAAGACCATTTGACCTACCTTCTGAAGTTCATGCATCAAGTAAAGAAGTGAATAGAAAGCCCTGGCCTTGAAATGCCTCTATCTGGCTGCGTGTGACTGCTATTGTATTATCTTCAGATGTTATAAGATACAGCATTCATGCAAACATCATATTATTTCTAGTGTAATCTGGAATGCTGACATTCTGAAATATCACAATGGTGATCAAGATTTTAGTAACAAGTGTCTTACTTTAAGCCATTCCAGATTGGATGCTAAAGACATTTAAATTTCAAATTATAGTTGATAGCAACAGAGAACCACAATTCTTGATTGTTATTCTTAATGCTATTGGCATTGTCATTTGTTTGCTTACAGCAAAGACCAAAAGTACATTCAATATATATGAAATGTATTTTAGGTATACACATTTACATCTCTTTACTTTTCTTGGAGAAGACAATATAGAGTCATAAACATTGTGTTAATCTTCAACTTCAACTCCACTTACTCTTTCAAAATTCACCTGCAGCATCCATCCCACGGTACTGCCCTTGTCTTTATTGTGGGGTGGAGTTATGTACTTCCCAGTCTGGCTTAATAAAATAAAATTCACTCCATTAAGGGTGGCAAGGATAAGAGAAGCAAAGCATCGTCAGGATGACTAGATTGGGCAGCTCTCACTTGGGTCCAGCAGGCTCTCCCCTCTATGAAGGAATCACTCACACCTTGGCCAAATTTGAGGGGGCTAGACTTGGTTTTATTAAGCGATCTAGCAGGAAGCAATGGTAGACTGATGGAGACTTCTCTACTGAAGCCCAAGCAGGGGCTCAGAGATGCACCCCAGTGGGAGATATTTAGAGGATCCAGGCTTGGTCTTCCTAGAGGAGCTAGTGGATTTTCTTGCTAGTATTACAGCTTGCCAGTATGTAAGTATTGGAAGTTTAGTTTCCCTAGAAACGATCTAAAGTAGGAGTTATGGGCAAGAAAAGGAAGTGCTAACATGTAATTTTTAAAAACCCAGGTTTTCCCCACTTCTTAAGGTCACTGGAAAATTAAAATCAGAACAAGATGCGAAATCACAATTTAAATAGCAAAGCATTAAACTAGCTGGTGGCAAGCAGATGCAAGGTACAGTCCCATTTAGTAGTTATGAAGCCTAATATCTAGTTGGGAAGCTTTTTCTGGCATTTTGTGTTTATTGCTGGAGTTAGGTCATGGTGTGGCTGCTAGGATTCTGGGTTCTTGAGGAAGTTGAGATTCCTCACAAGCTTTCTTATCGGCAACCTTAATCGCTCTACCCTGTCTTCTATTGAGATGTGATAAAATTGCCCTTCATTTGATGAAGAATACACAAGCTCCTACATGGAAAGCAATTAGACACTAACTTGGCTAGGGGTAAGTGCTCAAGACCTGTTGGGTGTTGTTTACTATCAGGCAGATGGAATATTAAATATTTCAACATTTATCAATACAAATCTCTGATGTGAGTGTTAGGCCCCTCTGGAGGTGGATTGCTTGTTCCTTGGTTCTCGGCTTGTAGGGCCAAGAATGAGCATGGGTGCTGAGCTGATGACAGAGTGATCGTAAGCACAAAGCCATTGCCATCAACATGCGTTTATTGTCGAACAAAAGCACACGAACTACAGGGAAAATACTTCTCCAGGAGAGATGGGTCCCTCTCCAGGTTGGGGGAAGAGACCCAAAGTCTGAACATACCCTCTTTTATAGGGTAATCAAGCTCCCCAGTTTGTCCTGCCTCACTCTGGCAGGATTAGTTATTGCCTCCTGCCTTTGGGGTAACTTAGGATGGGGTCACATAACCAATTTAACAAGTATAGGTCTTTCCAACAAACCCACCTGAAGAACCCATGGTGTGGAAATTTACAAGTTTAATTATATGATAAAAGGCCCAATGGGCTAGTGCAAGGTCACTAGGGGCTCTTAACTATCTGTTCCAATTGGGGAACCGTCCCTAGCTTGGTTCCTACCGTCCACCCCTAGCCACATCTCTTAGTTTTCTGAGCTTTCAAGGAGAGACTCTGAGGGCCATGCAGTATGTCTCCTCCCAGGCCTGGCTCTTGCCCTACCTGTCAGGGAGGGAAGCTGGGGCTCAGGAGGCACATTACACCTACCTGTCCCCCTCCCAGGCTGAAAGAGGGAAAGGGAAGCTGAGAGCCAGAATGAACATCTCTCCCTCAGCTGCTGGAGCCCCTGCTCTGGCTCCCTGTGGCTCCTGACTCCAGGGTTGCAGTGTGATGCTTACACTGACTCCAGATGTGCCTCCACAGGCTGCCCCTCCCTGGGGAGATAAGATGTGGCTCTATTCTGCCTGAGCCTGGAGGTGGGCCAACACGGCACCAGGTGGCGGCCCTGGAGCCAGGCCAGCACCACCCAACGCTAGCGTCCAGAGAAACGTTATAGTGTCCAGGTATTTTATTTTCCACACAGACTTTGGTTCTAAGTGGTCTTGGCATTGAGGGCAGAGGTTGGAGAAAGGAGTAACCTCAGCTCTGAAGAAAAAACTCCATGCACTTCTGCTTATTGGTTTTTTTAAAAACAGCATTAATTTAATTTTATGGAACAGGTTAAGATACTCTAGAGAGCCAAAAAGGCTGATTGTCCAGATAGGGGAAGCCATTGTGTGCCTGGAGACGAATCTGTGGGCTGTCATAGACTATAGGTTTGGAACCACGGACTCTAAGGCATGGCTGTTCTCCTAAGAGAGTGAGGAGTTGAGACGAGTGACCCCGAACACAGCCTGGGCACAGTGTTTTAGGCCAGGGCACCTTGTCCAGGCAGAGGACTTAGTGGCATTACGCGTAGGAGGCCAGATTCTCTCAGATGCAGGCTCTGGGGCGGCCTCAATGCTTCACTTCGGTTCCCTGCTTATCCTCTTTTTCTTTGTAGTATCATCAAATGTCTTCAGTTGACTTTTGAATTATCTTCTAAGTTTTGTATTCTAATAGATAACCAGACTCCTAAATGATCTCTCTTCAACTTTCCCCAATTTCATAGCTGAAGAAAACAGAAGACAGCAACAGGCTGGATGAAGATCCTGAAGCCAGTGGGTTCATGGGGGAGCCGAATCTGAGAGCTAGGACTTGCTCTGGTTCCACTCCTAAGCAGAGGATCTATTAATAGGGTTCAGGATTCATTAAATAATAATGACAGCACAATTATTACTGTGCTGGTAAGTAGTTTTTGCATACTTATTGTGTTGCAGACACTTTAAAATTTTTAATTTTTTTCCTTTATTAAATCACAACTGTGTACATTAATGCATTTATGGGTACAGTGTGTGATTTGATATACAATGTAGAATGCTTACATCAAACTAATTAACATAACCATTAATTGCTGTGGTAAGACATTTATACTCTATTCTTAATAGTCTTGAAATGTACCATTTCATTGTGAATGTTAGGTGAGGTCCCCCCAAATACCCTCCTTCCTCCCGGCCTCCCCCTGCCCCTCCCTTCTCCCCCCGTTCCCTCCTTCTTCTTGGACTATCGTTATGCTTTACCATTCCCATGAATGTGTAGGTGATTGTATATTGATTTCATAGTATTATTGAGTACATTGGATATTTTTTTTCCCATTCTTGAGATACTTTACTAAGAAGTTTATGTTCCAGCTCCATCAGTTTGTGTTCCAGGTAAACACAAAAGATGTGAAGGGCTTTATATTTATTAATTCATATAGTTCCTTCAGTAAAACTACAAGGGAGGTATTATTATCATTCCCATTATACAGATGGATAAACTGAAATATGTTGAGGTTAAGTAACTTGCCCAAAGTCTTGTAGCTATCAAGTGGCAGAGCTAAGGTCTGATTTCATAAAACCCAGCTGCTGTGTTCATGCTTTTACACGTACACAGGTAAACACACTTAAGCTTCTCTGTTACAGGTCTTATTTGATTCTGCCCATAGGTAGTTCAATCTATTTCTATTAATTTGCTTTACTTTACTTTTAAAAATGTCTAAATCTTGGGCGGTGCCTGTGGCTCAAAGGAGCAGGGCACCAGCCCCATATGCCAGAGGTAGCAGGTTCAAACCCAGCCCTGGCCAAAAAAAAAAAGTAAAGTGGAAATTGAAGTTGTTTTAAACGTTTCTGTCTTC
>NW_003852401.1:13993785-13998589 GCF_000181295.1 Otolemur garnettii | reverse complement strand
AAAAAAAAAAAAAAAGATCCACCACTTTCAGGGCATTTATCTGGGATGACAGTGAACAATATTCAGATTGTGAACATATTCTGGCCAATTAAATGAACAAAACTGTCATTCATAGAATATCCACTTATAAAAAAAATCGAAAGTTAAAATAAACCTGACACTAAAGCTGTCCTCATCATAATTCAGTTTCATTTTAACTCTCATTTTGAGGGCATGACAAGTTTCAGGGTGGCCACCAGTCTTCCCTATGAACATAATTGTACATTGTAAAGAAGGCCGGGTAGAGAAGAGGCTGGTAATAAGCTGTCTTTCAATGATACTTCAAGAACTTTTCTAAAAGTTACTTTATATAAATGTATCTCTGAGGTCCACTGTTTAATTTTCACTTTCTCATATTACAGTGCAAAAGAGAAAAACAAATTTGTGTTCTCTGAGCCTGCTGATCTGAGAATGTACCTCCACTTTTCATCTACATAGGTGCCCCAACGAGGCTGATAGAAAGGAGAGAGGGGGAGGGAATATTCGCTCAGTAACAAAAATATTAAATTTAGGAAATGATAGGATTGGTACATGAGGAATGAAAATTCTGAATAATAATGAATGATTTCTCATGCACAGATTAAAGAGACTATATCTGTGGTCCGTACCGGAATATATGATATCTTATATGGGGGAATTTTATTTTCTTTCCCCAGATAGCATCCAGAGGTTATTACTTCTTTATTATTATTATATTTTTCTTACTCATATATCCACATCCTAAATGCTCTTTCAACTTACCCTAAAATTAGAATAAAAAAGTTTGTGGAAAAACCCATCCAAAGGGTTATATTTCAAATAAGATGCATACTCTAATTTTGTTGCAGAGTTTTTTGTTTTGTTTTGTTTTGTTTTAGTGAAGCATTGAACACGGTCAAAACTAATTATTTTCTTTGTGGGAGTAATAATGCTCACATTGCTTGCTGCATTATTACAGATATCAAATTTTGAATCTGTATTCTTTATTTGGGATTAACCCAATAGCAAATAAAATCAAACAATAGAAACCCACACAGACACAGGCACACAGACAACTTCCACTGAGGATCCAGTCAACCATTCCCTGCAGGGATGTAATCTACGCGGAACAATACTTAAATCAGCACAACAGTTACAACACATATTAAGTGGTTCAGTGTTTATTTCAAGACTTTAATTGGCACAATATATTAACATTAGCATTGTTGCAACAATTTCACTGAAGGCTTTTTTTTTTTTCCTAAAAAGAGAAAGAGAGAGAGAGGAGGAAAGAGAAAAACAATCAACCAGAATTATGCCGTAACCCCTGGGTTTTGTTATTCCTGTAGTCTGAATGAACTGTTAAAAGTTGAAGGGGATAAAAAAAAAAAAAGAAAAACCCTAGCTTCAAGAAACCATATTTTAGGTTCAATTCAATTTTATTAAACCCAGACCAGCGTTTCTTCTGTCATTCTAATATTCTAATATAACCTATTCTGAGAATTTTTTTTTCCCCAGGAACAAAAACAACACCAACTTTCCCTCCCTAAGAGCTTCTTATTGTTCATTTTCGTTGCTATTTGGAGAAAAGCTCATTAAAATATTATGAAGCACATAGCACAGTTCTGTGCCAGCTTTTGCCAATGAGGAACATCTGTAGCGCAGCGTATGTGTATTTATGTTACAGTGAACTTGAGCGTGGACTTTCTCTTTCACCCCCTTCGTTACTTTGCCCTGTTCTAAGTCTTTGTCCTGACTACAGAGACCGGCGAACGTGTGAAGCGCGGAGCCCACAGTGTGCGTATTGTCCGCCTCTCCGGGCTCCAGCGCCAAATGTCATTATTCTATCATTAGCCTGTAGCTCACGCCAGGGTAAACTGTGCTCTGCTAACTGCCTCCAAACCTTTTCTGCTCTTTTTATTCCCCCAGCTATTTTTAAAATGTATCTATTCCCTCCTTCGCTCTCTGGCACAGAAGGCTCTGCAAAGTGCATCCAACACACACCCAGGCTCCAAATCCTGCTTCTCTGCCTTCTTTACATTATTCCACTTGCTCTAAAACCAAAGAACCTTGGGCATAATAAAAACATTGAGAGCTTGCCTATACCACAAATATTTGTGGGAAGCACATGGTGCCATTTTGCCAGACTACTCTTATTTGTTAAACTCAGTTAAGTGTAATGCGATTCCAAAAACTGCCTTTAGAATGAAAGAAAAGGCTTGTAAAGCCAGGGAGATAATTACCGCAATCTGGGTTACAGAAAATGCAAAACAAAGGAGCACAATCCCATTTTGTGTGTGTGTGTGTGTTGTGTGTGTCTCCTTGGTTTGTTTTTATCTTTGTTGATGTACCCAAACATGTAACTATTCCATGGCGTGCATTATATGCAGACACAAATCAACCCCTGTCCTGCAGAGACGGGACAAAACACAGGCTCTGGAGTGGGCAGTGGCTTGTCCGTGGTGGGTATAGCTGATTAGAAGGGAAGGCTTTCTGTCTTTTTCTCTCTCCATCCAGCAAACACCCACCCCGTTGCAGTTACCATTAGTTGCTAAGACTCTGACACCCACCCACCTGTCACTTGAAACTGTCAATCGGACTTTTGCAACATAAATAAAAGTCTAAAAGTCGACTTGAAAAGAATTTACGTTCTAAAATCTTTCACATGCACACATAAAAATCCTAAAAATCCTCTAATTCTTCTCCCCCGTGTTATGTTTATGTTGATGATTATGCTATCTGTCCCTCCCCCCCCCCGGTTGAGAACGTGGTCCTTTGTGATAGTTTTATAGACTGGACCATGCTCAGTTTTCCTTTCTTTGTCTCCCAATTAGATCTAAACCACTTTTTGAGACAATTATTACCATACGTGTATCTGTATGTAAACATTAGTGATCATTACGTGTGTATATTTATGTCTACAAAAATAAATACCATCCTTACCCACCGTTCTCATTTTTAAAGTACTGGTTGTTACTCCATAAAAAGATTTGTGTTCCCCCAAACAGTTTGTTAATGTACTTTATTAAAGAGAAAGAAAGAACTAACCTTTCCACATTTTCTTCTTTTATGCTTGGAATATGTGAACCTTGCAGGTCTGAGCTAAGCTTTTTGGTATGTTTTAGCAGAGTGCAGATTACGGGCTGTAGGTTTTGAAAGCAACATCAAGTTTTCTCAAAAACCATCACTGTAGTTACCTCTTTAAATTTCCTCTGGACCGTCTCTAACAGCCCCAGCTGACCCCATCATTCCCTTCGTTTATTACTAACACGCTTCTCTCCATAGGCACAACGGTATGATATTTTTCAGAGAAAAAGGCAAAAATATATTAGGAGTTTCTTTCCTTCCAGAGGTAGACATTTTGCTCACCAAACAGCAACCCGAGGATGTAGAAAATGAACCTGAGCTTGGAAGAGACAAAATACAGCACGTCACTAAGGTGCATGTAAGGATAAACCCATGATGCCCGAGAAGCGAGATTTGGCAACAGAACTGTCCTCTGGAGCCAAAAAGCCAGCCAGGGCAGGGAAGCTTGTTATTATGGCTTGTTCTGTGAGTAAGACCCGCAGGGAGGCTGTGGAGGCTGCTTGGTGTGAAGCCTGTTTAGAATATGGGAGAGTATGAAAGGAGGTAGGTCTTGAAGGATTTAAAGTCTAATCAGGCCGTGGGTGTCACCAACCTTCTTAAACTCTAAAAAACAAGACGAAATAAGAATTTTTAAGAAGTCTCCAAATAAGATCATGCACCCTATCTTGAGTAACATTAATGATAAAGAGTTCCAAATATGGACATTTTTAGACTACCAGTCAGAAACGGGGTGAGAAGTGATGAATATGAATGAAAATAGTAGCAAGTGTTATTGATTAGAAATTAGCACCAGGCCAGTCATGGAAGGAGCTGAGATGAACCACTTAGATGGTTTAGTTTAGGAAAGCCTAAAGGACTAATTGCCAATATCCGGGTTATGTGAAGTCTTATGGGCTCTTTTCCTCTATCTCTTTCATTTTTGTTTCTAAACATGGTTGAATTATTTTTCTCTTCATTTAATGTTAGATTGAATCATGTGAAATTTACAGTGTGACAGTTTTTGACCTGTCATACTACAATTTTATCCCATTCAACATAGCAATTCTTGTCCTTACAAAAACTGGTGTCTAACTTCTTGTGATTCAGTTGTCTTAGAGTCCAACGTGAGCTCTGTTGTTTCGTTTCTTCTCCTCTGCCTTCACTTTGAGACATCTTGCAGATTTTAATGCCTGTTGAAATTCTGGAGAAGTGAATATTTAGTTAAGTAAAAAGAAGCCGTTTCAAACCTGGGTTTAATGTGAAGTCTCAGAGAAATAGCTTTTCCTTCCTTCTGTTCCGAGACGATCTGTGCAGAGCTCTGTTTTCCAGACCGTTCGTCCACTGCAGCTCTTGGGGCCAGGACGTCATGTGCGGCAGCCTCCAGGCCTTCACTTCACTTCAAGTCTTAAAAACGGGAAACTTGATTTTAAAAATAAGCCATGTAAAAGAATTAGGGTCAGAGAGGCAAATGTGTTTATAAGCTCTATTAAAGACTTAAAGTGATCCTTTCATAAACTCAAATTCTCCCAAGGGTGGGGAAGGGAGTTTCCATAAAGTATTGTTCATATGCTTCCTAATGTGTGGGAAAGGGAAAGAATGGCTTTTTCCTTGCCTATTCCCTAGGAAGGGTCATGCTTTCTGGAAAAAGATGCAGACTGACACATGCTGCCTTCCTGGGAAGGATCCTTCACTGTTAATGGAAGCTAGGCTAAACAAAAGGTAAAGACTGCACTAACCAGAG
>NW_003852401.1:13969702-13993510 GCF_000181295.1 Otolemur garnettii | reverse complement strand
CTGGGCTAAACAAAAGGTAAAGACTGCACTAACCAGAGTCTGGGCTAAACAAAAGGTAAAGACTGCACTAACTAGAGTCTGGGCTAAACAAAAGATAAAGACTACACTAACCAGAGACTGGGCTAAACAAAAGGTAAAGACTACACTAACCAGAGTCTGGAATAGACAATGCTCTGAAAATTTATTCTGCTGGGAGATTTTCAGCATCTTCTCCAGATTTTAGGGGAAAAAGACATAAAGGGAGAAATTAAAAGCTAGATGTATTTTATCTCTTTTTCCAGTTAAACAATAGAGAAAATGCAACCCAACACACTTCATCAGTTTAAAATCAACGATCAGAAGATGATTTAAAAAACTTCATACAACTTGGCACAAAGAATGTGTGAATAAAAATCCCAATTCTATTTTATTTCCCTGGCATATAGCAGCTTTAATTTATATTAGTTTTAAATTAAAACTAAAAACTGTTGGCACATCTCCTGAAAATGAATTTTGTTTAAAAATTTTCCATAGCATCACTAGGAAGTAAAAACACAAATCTTCGTAGGACTCAAAATAATAGTATCCTTTTACACTATTCTTTATAATCTGTAAAAGTAGAAAAAAAATTCAATATTTATTTTGAAACCAATAGGTGGTGCTATAAATTTCTACATTTTAACTCAAAGCGATATGTTCATTTGACTTTCCTAGGCCTTGGTGGCATTAGAAAGTTCCCTAATTATCACAGTAGAATTTTTCATGGCACACACAGAAAAGCCTGCATTGACTCTCCCACATAGTTAGCCACTACGATATGACTTGTTCCCTTCGGAAAATTGACTATAACTCAGAGTATAAAGTAAAGGGAACATATATAATTTTTGGCAGAAACGTATATTTATGGAAACAGACCTATATATCATCCTCTGTAGTCTCTCTTTTTTTCCTGTTCCTTCAACTGATGAGAATGGAAGAACATAATTTTAGTATTTAATTTAATATTTCATTGTATGAACTGTCTCCAGATGCCATGTTTGTGGAAACAGCCCTAACTGCAGTCCTGTTAGATTGTGATTCTGTTATCATGGTATCATGGACTCCCCGAATCAGGCGACATGAGAGAACCTTAGCTATGCAGCAGCCGCAGATGAGATAATTCATGAAATAAAAGCTGAAAAGTACTAGAAATAGGCATTTGATATGTGTCATCATGGGAACCACGATGTTTCTGGTATAAGAAAAAGTCTGGATATTCAAAGACACTGAAAAGGAAGATCCAAATTCTGTTGCAACTTTCAAGTATAAACAGTAATCTCCAACTGATACACTTCATTGAGGTAGACGCTGAAGGTAAAAGTCTAACTCTTTCTTCTCCTCTTAGAAAAGCTATGAAGTTCTTCAGGATTTCTCTCTTCCTTTCTACCTCTTTCTCCTTCTCCCTCCCTAAATGTGTGTGTGTACACACAGGTGCACACACACGTATGTGTATCAAGTTGATATATTGGAGAAACATAAAAAGTTCAACTGAGGTTCACTGAGATTCAAAACTGCCAAGAACGGACTATGGCAGCTGCAACTAGCTGTAATATCAATCCTGTCATTCATCAAACATCTGGGAGAAATTTACCCCTGCCCTTCCAGATGTTTTAGTGTCTTGTAGAGATAGCCTTAAACACTTGCCAGTATTGAACAGGCAGCCCCCTTACTTATTGGAAGATGTGTTTTTAGAAGACATAATAATTTGCATGTGATTACACTGTGTATAGCAGACGCGGTTTCCTCCTTCCCACCAGGAGACCTTTCTGGGCTGGCTAGTTATTTCCTGCTTTCCCCGGGCTTGCTTTGCTCTGCCCTTCAGGGGTCAGGCTGCTTCCTCCTGGCTTAGCTGGTAAAGATTGGACTCAGCCAACTGTTAAACACTCACTCTGTATATTCACATTCAATATATCATAATATTTTGGATATAAGAAGGAGGAAAATATGACCTAAGTATAGAAGTAGTTAATGCCTCTTAGGAGGTATTCATAGAATTGTGGTGTCTATAAAAGGGACTCAAGAGTCTTATTCTATACTATGTTGCTCAAACTTCACCTGGAGCATTACTTTCAAGTGTGAGCACTGCATTTTAAAATGAGTTTTGACAAATTAGAGTACAACTGAAAGAGAGTTCCGAGAGTGATGAGCGGACATGGTAAGCCATATGAGAAATGGTTTCAAAGATTGCATACTTTTAGTTTGAATAAAAGAACGTTCAGGGGAATGCAGTCGGGTTAGGTATGATAACTGTCTCCCGGTAATTGAGGAGCTGTCATATGGAAAAGGCATTCAAGATATTTGATGTGATTTCAGCATGCTTATCAAGGATTAATTGAGAAGGGTTGCCACTTAGTGTCTCATTTCACTGTCAGGGTAGTAGCATGAGATGTAAATAGCTTCCTTTCACTAATCTAAAGTGAAATACAACATACAATGAATCCAGCTATATGTGGAAGGGAAATAGACTTAAATAATCCTGGTGTGTTTTGGCTTAATAGCAAAAAGAACCTTCTTAAATTGATCTATGCAATAAATATTTATTGAACATCTATTATGTGCTAGGTACTTTTCCAGACACTGGAGATAAAGCAGCAGGCAGAATAGAGTGTTTCCTCTTGCAGTACTGTCCTTTGTGAGTGAGGAGTACGGAGACAATGAAGAAAGGAACCAAAATATACAATATGTCAAGAGGTGCTGAGAGCTGCAAAGACATGGGGATGGAGTTGCAAGGTGCTGTTTGAGATAGAGAAGTCGGTCAGTACTACCTGCAGGTGGAAGGGAACCTTCTGGAGGCAGAGGCCATGAAGGCCCATCATTGAAGAGGTTCGGAGAGACTTAGTAGCACATTTGGTGGGATATAAAGTATTGGCATTTGCTAGTTTCTATGCTACTTGACCCCAATAGTCTGTACGTCATTCTGAGCATGGGTAAAATGGATGAGTCAAATATATCTTTGCATTTCTCACACTATCCCAGGGTAGAGTAAAAGCTCTCCAGGGGAGGAGGCCTTAGGTATCATGTATGACCTTGAAAATCTCCAACTCACACAATATATGATTTATTTCCTTTGTGAAAATTGATCTTCTTCCATCTTTTTTTCCCAATTCTACACCTTCCCTTTCTTCTCTAAGCCCTGGACTAGTGAATATTTGTTGGGCTTTTTACTGTTGTGAAGATATAAGACTTTTGATGATAGCTTTGATAAAGAGAAAGTGTGAGGAGTATAAAGGTGGCCCACAGAAAATCGTCTAATCCCTGTAGTCTCAGGACTTTCAAGCAGACCTCTTTTCTTGGCTCATTTTACCCCCAATAGTAACAATGATCAGCTTTTTCCTTTGGGAGGGGGGTCCCAACTTGTTTAGTTAGGATTAGATCCAGCTGCATGGAGAGAAAATCTAAATAACTGGCTGAAAACACTAACTGTTTCATTGTCTCATAAAAATCCCAGCGCTTGGACATTTAGGGCTGGTAAGGCAGTTGCCTAAAATCTTCACTGTTCCAGCATCCTTTGAAGTTTTCATTCCACCTAGAGTGAGGCTCTCTCATCTGTATGGCCCTGGAGATTGCTGGAAGGCCAGTTAGTATATTATAAATTTGACCTTTTAAAAATGAACACTAATATCTGAATTACTTTCATCTGCTTTATTTGTAAGAGTTTCTTCTGTTTAGTAAGGGAATTCTGGAGCTAACGTAACTGGGAAACTATGAATCTATTGAACAGATGAGAATAATGAATGAGATCCAGAGAAATTAAGTACCTTGCTTGAGACCCCAGAGCCAGCTATTGACAGGGAAAAAAGGAAAATGTGAAGCTCCTGATCACATCAGTGGTGTTCCATTGTTAGGACTGTTAGGACAGTCAGGGTCTTATCCAAATCACACGTGACAGTGAACATAGAGATAGGATTGCTGAGCTGTTCCAGGCTGTTGACTCCACCTACCAGACCATATATGTCTTCGGTGTTGAGAAAATACCATCATGTGCTTCAACGATGAATAACTTAATAGAATAAAGATAGACACCACTTTGTAATGTCACACTGTTTGGGGGCACTAACTCTACTCTCAGTACAGCCTTAGAAAACACAAGATACACTATTCCTAGGAGCATAAGAATAACACCAATGTACCTTTAAGGAATTGACATTCAGTTACTAAACCAATGTGTTCAAACATCCTTCTATTACCCTTTTTACATTTTCTTATTTCAAAAAAACTTCCAAAGACTTTTGGAGTCAATGGCCTGGTAGCTATAGTAACATGAAGAGGTAGGACGATCAATTTGGTAAGACTGGATGGGAATTGCTTCCTTTAATACCAAAGCTGCTAGAAAAGCAGCACTTTGCCTTTATGTCTGAGTAATACAAGCCATCAGAATGCAGCCTCCATGAAAATTGGGCAAAATTGTTTCAAATAGGGGTTGAATATATTTGAAATGGAGAAATTTGCCAGAATCAGTTCCTATTTTGTGTATAGTTGAACCGATTGAATTACTATTTCTGCCTAGAACCACAGAAGCTCAAGAGACTCCGAGGCCCAAACCACAAACAATAGCTCTTTGTCTAAAAGGAGCACATGGTTGGGTTTTTACCCTCAAACACATGCGATTTCAACATATAGCAGAATAACAAAGAATTCAGCTCCAGTCCAGAGCAGCTCACATATCTGTCTAGAGGAGCTCAGCGTAGCCCTGGGGATACTACTAGAACATACTGCCACACGTGAAAATATGCAAAACCTTTTTCCTTTTCTCAGTTATTGAAAAGTGAAAATGCATTGTACCTACGATTTGTTCCCTCTCAGTTTGGAGACATAAGAAGCAAACCAGAACCTCACGTTTACAAGAGAATGGTGTGAAAGTCGCCGAAGCTAGCGTGACTCACAGCATCGCTATCTTGGGAACTGCTGGGGAAACGAGACAGGGGACGGTGATAGCTAGACGACACTGTTGGCGCCATTCCTTCCAGGGGCCGCACATCTGGGCCGTGCTGCTGCCAAGGAGAAAGCACGTGCTTCAGTTGCAGCTCGGAATTAAAATGTGGAGAAGCAGAACATGTTCTGCCACATGCCAAAGAGGTAAAAGCGTTCAGGGAGAGATCTGCCGTCTTGGTGGTGTGTGTGCGTCTGTGCACCAGCAGAGTCTGCAAGATCAGATGTTCGTGCTTGGAACAATAGTGGGAGCTCCTTCACGTACCGGTCACGCCCCGGGCCCAGGAGAGTTAGGTACACTCTGTAGGAAAAGCCCACTTTTATGTGTAGCAGGAGAATCATAAAAGCGCAGTTTGTCAAGAAAGTCTTTGTCTGAAATAGACCCATGGCTGGCTGATTAAATGATATTAAAAGATATTTTTTTCTCCGTGAATCCATTAGTACTTGGCATTTGTAGAAGGTGAAGAAAAATCTTGTAGCATTTTAATAGATTCAGCTATGCTTTGAACGTAGTAGACATTTAATATTTATTCGCTTAATAAATACACACTATATATGCACATTTGAATGTACAGTGATTGTACGGCTTAAAATAACATTTATTCTCCCACTAACTGTCACCTAAATGGAGAACTATTTAAGTCACAATAAGCCTATAGTTGATCAGGGTGAGGAACAAATGAGGCCCAGGCATCTCGCTCATCTTGCTCATTTCTACAGGGTGTCCCCAAAGTTGCCCTGAAAGTCACCATGCCTAGGGAAAATGGGGAATGGTAGCTAAGTGTACCTTTATTAGCAAAATATTCATGCCGAGATTCTACAAAAATATTTACAGAATATTCTCTACATGCTGCCACCTGTTTGTAAAATTCTGTAATGAATATGGTGGCCGTGGAACCATGAGGTTATTTGAGTTGTAATTATCCAATCTGTTATCTACAAGGAAACTCGGAGGTTTCCTGTCAACTTCTCTTATTGTCGCTGAGAAACTCAAGACTTAGAAAAATGGCCCTTCGTTATCTCCCGAAACTAGAGCCTGAAATCCAAGCCACAGTCCCATGACTTCCTTTCTTTTATTGGCCCCATTGAGGGCCAAATATATGTTATTAAATGAAAACAAGTTTAGTGTGTCCTTTCCATCCAGACTGTTTATCAAACCTCAGAACATCCATCTGAAAATGCTTCTAAACATTTTAGCCTGGAAATTTTCCAAGTATATAGGGGAACCCCCAAGAAGGGAACATTTCTACGGTTAGTCTTAAAATTTTATTTAGCTCCATGAAGATGCCCTGGCACGAAGAAAAAAGTTACTTCTGAACTTTTCCCCTTATTATTCACTTGACCTGATTCTCCAGAGTCCTGAATGTGTGCAGTCGCCTGTCCCAGGTCACCCCTTAGGACCAGGTGGCACAGCCGGAGGTGAGTAGCAGGTGAGCAGCAGGTGAGCAGGGAAGCGTCATCCGTATTGACAGGTGCTCCCCATCGCTCGCATCACCCCTGAGCTCCGCCTTCTGTTAGATAAGCAGCAGCGTTAGATTCTCACAGGAGCAAAAACCTTCCTGTGAGGGATCCAGGCTGCAGCTCCCTGTGAGCAGCTCATGCTCGCCTCTCCCCCTTTCCACAGAGACATTGTCCTCCATGGAACTGGTTCCTGGTGCAAAAAAGTTGGGGACCACTGCTTTATATTGAGATTCAGGTATAGCTGAGAGTCCTGGCCATGCTGGGGATACAGAAGGAAGCTCGGAAGCCGTCTGGCCCCAGCGCACACTGTTGTGGAAATGGATATAGGCCACCAGGCTCTGCTGTGCGATGCGACCTGGGGACTCAGGACTTGATAAGGTGGGTAGTGATCCAGCGTTGCCAGCTTCTTTAATGGGCAATGAAAAGCCGCCAACCATTGCACATCCGAGTAAATCTCTCCCTTTCTCTATCTCCCTTACTCTGTCTCTCTCACGCACACTTACTTGAAATTTTATTTGTTGCAAACTACCTTAGGTTCTTTAAGCATATAGGAAAAAAAATCAAGTCTTAGTAGAAGTTTTCAATTGGCAATTTGCTTCTTATTTATTGCCAAATTGAGCACAAAACCAACAACAATGAAATGGTAGAGCTCTGCTATCTTGCTTTGAGAGTTGCTTTTTTGTATAAGAAGCATTTTCTGGAGCTGTTTTGAATAGGCCCTTAGACAGCACTTCAGCGCTAATGCTTCTGAGATGTGGGGTTTACAGTGAAGGAAACTAAATGTCCGTGCATTTTGCTTCATATTGAAAAAGATCGTGCGTGTGTGTGTGTGTGTGTGTGTTTAACCAGAGAGCTGTGTTAGTGTTCTGTATTTTTATTTTCTTCACAGCCTAACAGGATTCTAAATCCCGCTGGGAATGCATCTCTTACCCTGTATTACCTGGGTGGGGCAGGCTGAGGACACGTTCACATGGTGTAATTCTGGCAGTACCTGTGGGCATGCCACTTTGCTGATCCAGGCCTATGCTCAGATTTTTCAAAATGTCACCAATTATAAAAATGTACTTGATGCTGAAGAGAGTCATTTCCCAGGGCTCAGCTGAGGAGGTTTGCGTTTTATCTTCTCTGCTTGGAACAATGCGAACAGTGTGTTCAGGTGTGGGAATGAGGGAAAATACAAGAATGAGAGAGTTCCGTGTTTACAAATTGTATGAAGGTGAGTCTGTAATCACCTGAAATAAAGGATGGTTATAGTAAGTAGTATAAAGAAACTTCTCAAGAGAATATTTTGGGCTGGGCATTGTGGCTCACGTCTGTAATCCTAGTACTAGGAGTTTGAGGTGGGTGGATTGTCTGAGTGCAGGAGTTTGAGATCAGCCTGAGCAAAAGCGAGATCCTGTTTCTAAAAACAGCCCAGTGTTGTGGTGGGCACCTGTAGTCCCAGGAACTCTAGTGGCTGAGGCAAGAGGATCATTTGAGCCCAAGAGTTTAAGGCTGCTGTGAGCTATGATGCTACAGCACTCTACCAAGGGCAACAAAGTGAGATTCTATCTCAAATAAATAAATAAGAATATTTTGACAGTAAATGTAAATAGGAATGTATTTATCTTTCTGAGTCTTGTAGAATTTTAGGTTAGATTTTCTAAGAATTTGCTATGTAAGAATGCCAAGCAGAGAATTCTAGACATTATTCTAAAAGGATCATTACTCTATTTTGTTTTTTGCCCTTATTTAAAGGGATAATAATACTTATTTACAAAATTCTAAGAATGAGACATGCTTTCAAGAATTGACAGAGATTTCAGATGAGACTTAAAAGGGCTATTTGTAAAGGTTCAAGATTGGCCCAAAGGTCATTGCCCGAGAATTTAATCTTTATACCATAAGCGTCTTATACAGGGTTTATATCTATATGCTACATTGTTTCTCTATCTATAGCATCTATATTTCTATATATCTTATACTACAAGTATCTTTCTACTTAAAAGGTTTGGTAAAGAATGACCATTTCAAATGCTTTCTGTGCAAATGTCGCACCATTCCATCAGAATTTCAGAAAGAAAAGCTTTGGAAGATGCTTTTGAAATTAGAATAATCTTTGAATAAAATTTCCCAGTTTGTTGTAACCAATAGAAATAAAAACTGCTAGAAAAAGATTCAACCCTCTGGTAGATGAGCTACTGAGCTAAGTAAGCTAGTAAATCAATTTTATATTCCTTAATAATTAGCTTTGTTAATCTTGTGCCGTAAGAGAATTTCTATTCATGGAATCACAAACAGCATTTGTTGTTGGAAAATATTCATGCCAGTGAACCTAATGCAGAAATACCCTATGTTAAAATGTGGCCAAATCTGTTTATGGCGGTGGAGTGGGTGGGACGATGCTGCAGGTCGTGGGGTGTTTAGTTTTATGGAGTAGTGTCCGGTATCTCTATCACCTCCCAAGAAAGCACTGGTGGAGACCCACTATTGGCACACTGTCTCTCTGTCTCTCGCATATTTGGTCCTCAAACTGCCCACTGAAATCAGTGCAGCTGGCAGCTGCTTTTGATTAAAAACCATGGCATTGAAAGCAATAGTAGCAGCTGGCCACTGCTGATAGTCAACTACCTTTTCCTGTAGAGTGGAGAGCTCAGAAATTGTCTTTAGATTTTTCCCTCTCTTTAGAGTAAATCAGTTTGATTCCTCCAAAGTTATCAAGCACACGAAAGTCCTGCCCCCAAATTGAGATTGCCCTTTCTCCATTTTCCTTATGTTTTCTGAGATTTGCACTGTTGTTACTCTGGTCTTCATATCCTGTTTTTCTGCTTCCACTTAGACATGACAATTAAAGAAAGACACAGTTTATTTTAAAAATATGGCCCTAGGACTGTCTGTAAAGAGAGCTCTTAAACAGGCCTGAAGTCGTCATCAGGATTAGCTGGATGTAGTACGTGAATCCCATGTAGAGTACTGACCTTGTATTGTCTCCAACCAGCAGGGTTGTATTGAACTGTGTAGGAGCTTGAATGAAAGAAACCTGCTCCTTCCCTTGGGCCTCTCCACACCTGGACCAGGCTGTGTAATGGGCAAGGTGTCCAATGATAGTATTTCCCACATTGTGGCTCCTATGTTAGCAGCATAAGCAGCATCAGTGTCACTTGTTAGAAATGTACATTCTCAAGTTCTTGACACATTTGGGGAGGGACTTAGCACTCTGTTTTAGCAAGTACATCAGGTATTTTGGGTGAATGCAACCATTTGAGAACCATCAGTCTAGTGCATCAATGGGCTCTCGATCAACTTAAGCCTGGTTTAACTTTACTCTTGAAAAATGTAGCATCCTGTATGGTTGGGAAAGAATGGTTGGATGGATGAGTCAATGGGAAAAAGCATCAACATGTCTTGACTATGTAAGGATAGCTTGATATTTAGATTTTTTTCCCCTCTCTCTTCCCACACACATACTCACTCACTCTAACACATTGGTTTACAGATACTTTACCATTCTTTCCACAAGTATATGTTACCCTATGCCAGATATTATTCCAGAACCTGGGAATATTTTAGTAAACAAATTATAATAAGTCGTGATTCGCGACATCACCTGGCTTGCAATCTGGTAGGGGGAAAGTTTAAGCCTAGAAACAAGTGAAAACATGAGGTGGTGATAAAGGAGTGGGGAGTGTAGGGAGTGATAGGATACAAATGGGGAGCTATTTTGGATGATGTGGTTGGGAGGTATAGATAACTCTTAAGCCTTGTCTTTTATTTTCTCATCCCTCATTTTATCCTTTTCTGCAGCAGCAAGATTCACATAGGCATCATCTACTAACCCCTCAATTTAGTTGTACTTTGTATATCCAGTCTCTGTCCCACTGGGGGTTAGCCTCCGTGGCCATCCTGGTACATGCACATGCTTACTTGCTTAAGCAGGAACCAACTGGAGGGGTGTGTTGGTGGATGAATACTCCCATTTTATGTTGGATGGACATTTCTGGAGAGTATTCTACATGATGCCTGGAGGGAGACAGCTACACTGAGCTCTGGCTGCCCACAACATTGATCAGGTTTATAATGTACATCAGGTTAGTTTTTTCTCCTTGCCCACAACTTCTTTCCTTGGTATCTATGAAGAGGTAGTATTTTGGTTATGTCAGAAACGTGATGGAGGAAGTCATGTGGATATCTTGAAGAAGAGCATTTCAGACAAGAATGAACACTGAGAGGAAGAATGTACTTGGCAGGTTCAAGGATCAGCATGCAGGCCAGTGAAGTTTACATTCAGTAATCTTGGAGAGGGTGTGTGAGTGATACAAGAGGAAGGAGGATGCCAAGTCATGGGGGATCTCAAAGGCTATCCAAAGGACTGTGGCCTTGTCTCTGAGTGACCTGGACAGACAGTGTGGGAATTTGAGCAGAGAAAGTACATGGATCTGAGAGATGTTTCTGAAAGATCACACTGTCTCCTTCTTTTTGAAGCAAACTCTATAGGAGCAGAGGTAGAATCAGCAGCATCATTTAAGAGGTTTGGGTAGTAATTCAGGCAGTGTGGACTATGGTAATAGCAGTGGAGCTCACAGAACGTGACCTTAGATTCGGTACAGAGTAAAAGAGAGGAATTAAGGATGTCTTGAAAGTTTCTGGACTGAATAATTGGAATGAATGGAGTTGAAGAGAGAATTGAAGTATTGAAGAGAAAATTCCTTAGCAAAATGGAGGGAATTGACTTTAAGACAAAAAAAATGCAAATTCATGTTGGGGCTACCCAGGAACAATTTAACAGTTATGCTCATTGGAGAATCAGACATTATCCTCAGCCTATAAACTATACAGGGACACTTTCCAGAATAGTAGACATTAAACAAGCCTTCATCTTTTCCTAAGACCTATGAGATATAGACATAGAGACATGTTCTCAGTGTTGTAGTCTTCTATTTCTGTCTTCTACTCCAGTCGTTTACTTTTAATCTCTTTCCTTCTACCACCTCTGCAATAAGACTTTGACCAGAAATTCGAGATAGAGTCCCCATCAGGTACAAACTTAATCCACCCTAAGTACATCACTGTAGGTAATTATACAAAATTGGTTTGCTTTCACTGTTTCATTCATCCCTCTCTCTGAACTCTTCAAAGATATTTCTCTTTTCTCATCTCAGTGCATCTTTCCCTCAAAAACCTGAATACTAAAAGTAAAGTCATTTTTGGCTCTAAAAATGGGACAACATATGCCAGTCAACATGGTTATAGATTATGTTTTTTAGCCCACTTCCTCCCTTTTTTCTAATATTTGGAATATGGGTCAGTTTTCCTTAACTATGAGTCAAGGCCACTGCTATCTTTGTATCCCATTGGCAAGGCTGAGCTCTAACCAAAGAAGTTCTCAGGGCAGGCTTTTAAGAGTTACCTACTCATAGGGCACCATGAATTCAGAGGGGAAGTTCAAGTTATAGTCAAGAAAAGTAACCTAGAATATAGTGAGGTTGTAAACAGGAGATCATGTAGTGCAGTTATAAGTTTGAGAGATCAGAAGAAGCAGATAAGTGGTAGTACATAGAATAGGTGAAGGCAGGTGGGTCAGGACTAAGTCAGTGTCTGATCAGAGGGTATGAGAAACCTTTTTCAAGTGATACCAGTAGTTTGCTATAAGCATAAATTTAATGGATTAAAAGTCTAGAAACTAGACCTTCTTCTTAAGTAGAGGAGTTTAGAAACTTAAGCTAATAGCTTAATTCAGCAGTTCTCAACCTGTGGGTCATGACCCCTTTGGACTATATTAAAGGTTTACAGCATTAGGAAGGTTGAGAACCCCTGGCTTAACTGTTCATCATCTAATTAGCAAGGGTCAGTTTTGACAGCTATTTCTGTGTAAATATCTTTACCCTGTTGATCCATTCATTTTTGCACTGCCATCAGCATTTTTAGGCATGAGTTGAGTCTATGTTATGTATGAAGTACTCTCTTTGGAAGCAAAATTGGAAATAGATGAGCTTGCATTGTCCTTGTTCTCAAGGAGTTTAAAATTTTGTTTAGAAATATAGGTAAAGCAAATAAAGAATGGAAATGACATGATATTACGATGTGCTGATGGGGCATGTATAAGGTTCAAAGTACCATGCTCCAAAGGCAGAGATGGTTTCACAGGGAAGATTGTGCTTGAGCTGTTTTTGAAGCATTAATCAGAGTTTCCCAGCCAGAAGGGAGAGGAGGAGTGATGTGGGAGCAGGTTTTCTAAGCAGGGAGAAGACCTGCAAATGCTGAGGAGTGATGAGTTACAGTGTGCCCAGGACTATTCAAAGAACCTGGTCTTACTGAGTAATCAATATACACGCTGAGGGATGGGATTAACCGCAGATAAGGCTGGAGAAGCTGGGCAGGGGCTTACAGTTTGTACTGCAAAGGTGGGATGTTCTTAGGTAGATGAAAATGAGTCATTGGGTAATTGCACATGAATTGAATATTTGAGAAGTCTTCTGGGGGCAATCGTGGGCATTTGAGCTGTCCTTTTTAGTATATAAAATTACTAGGTGGACATGTGGAGACCAGAAAGCTTTGAAAAGACACTATCAACACTCACAATCAAAAGCATGGTATCTCTTCCTTTCTCTCGGCAACTTAGAATATTCTAGGACAAGCACTTCTGAACCTCCTCAGCCATAATGTCTCTTCTCCTGGGCTTGGCCTGAGTCTGTATTGTTTGAAAGTATCCTAACTAATAACTTTTTATTCAGAAAAATTATTTTCAGGTAATTTAAATAATTCTTTTATTGTCTGCAATTCTTTTATATCATTGGCATTTTGGATAGAAAGATCTGTGTTAAAGAAAACCTGTGTATTTTTTTCAGTGCTAATTTTTAACTAGTCAAAAAAACTACTTCTTTGTCTGAAGGCAGCCTTCTCTAAAGAAAGCTATTTCTCTAGACAGGGTTCATGGAGTTTCCTACCTGAAGTAGCCAGGATGTCCTGTAATTTTTGGATCTGTTAGTTAAGTGTTTTTCTTAAGGTGAAAGTATGAGGTGTGTTTACCCTCATTTTCCTTAGGGGAGTGTAAATATCAGTCCCAATTCTTTCAAGATTGGCTTTAATTGAAGAAGAAAGTAAACAACACTGTTGGGGGAGCAGGTTGAGTGACTGTATTTCTATAAATAATGTGTGCTTAAGAGTGTGGCCCTTTGAATTCTCTAAGGGCAAGCTCTGCCTGAGATGAGGATCGTTTAGGCCACAGAGCATCACTGTGCTCTTCTGTTGCCAACACCTCAAACTGTGCCTTCTTCACAGCAGGGTTACAGTAATATTAGCCACTCCTCAGAGTGACTGCAGGAGAGGGAGAATGGCTCTGTGATGATTAAACCCAGTGCACCCCAAACTTGCTTGATCGTAACAGTCATCAGAGCTTTTTCTTTTCTTTTCTTTTTTTTTTTTTTTTGAGACAGAGTCTCCCGCTCTTGCTCAGGCAGGCTAGAGTACAGAAGTGTCAGACGAGTTCACAGCAACCTCAAACTTCCAGGCTCAAGTGATCCTCATGCCTCAGCCTCTTAACATGTGGATAATTTTTTTGGTTTTAGTAGAGACTGGGTCTCAGTTTTGCTCGGGGTGATCTCAAACTTTCCAGCTCAGACAACTTCCCACCTCAGCTTTTCCTAGTGCTAGGGTTACAGACCTGAGCCACCTTTCCTGGCCTTTATCTGGGGCTTTCTTGTTTCAGACTCTGGGGTCCCATCACAGATCCCTCAATGAATTAAGAGCTCCAGGACAAAGGGCTGAGAGTCTGTGTAGATAGCACATCTCCCAAGTAACGCTTAAAATTAGGCCCATTTGAGAAAGCAGGCACAATGCGTTTTTACTCTATACGGTAGGAATTCCTAGGGGTGAATAGGAAAATACATAACAGGGTTCAAATGTAGAAACATTTTTAATTGAAAACATGCTATAACCCCCATGTGACTCTGAATATGGTCCAAGGACCAGCAGCATCAACCTCACATAGCTTAGTAGAAATGTACAGGTCCACTTCATACCTACTGAATGAGAATCTTCATGTCAATCAATCCCCAGCAATTTTTGCATGTGAAAACTTGAGGAAGAGGAGTCAACTAATTATGGCCAGAGGGCCAAATCTCTCCTGTTTTTGTAAAAAAGGTTTTATTGGAATATAGTCACATTAATTTGCTTATGCTTTGTCTATGGCTACCTTCAGGCCACAGCTGAAGAACTGAGCAGTGGCTTCAGAGACCGTGTGGCCTACAGAGCCTCAAATATGTACTATTTTACCCTTTCTTTGCAGAATAAGTTGTTTTCTACCTTTGATCTAGAACATAGGGAACACTTAAGAGTTTACAAATAATATAATATATAATAAATTACAGTAGCAATTTATCTCATACATAACTTTTTATTAAATCTTACAAATTCCATTTCATCCTGTTCATTGCTTCTAAGTATGACATGTGAATGCTCATTGAGGTGAGATTTACAATATAAGACTATATTTGTCTTTCTCAAGTGCTTTAATTGATCCTCCGCTGCCAATGAAATCTAACTCGTAACATGGCATTTAGAGTGTTCCTGTGTCTTGACCCAGCTTCCAACCTCCTCTCTCGTTAACTTCTCTGGCATACCATGCCTCTTGTCAGACCATGTTTATGGCTGTTTCTAGAGTGTAAATAGTTGCTAAAATATTTTTGCTGTTCAAAATCTAGGCAAATAATTCTTTATCCAATGGGCATCCCAATTTTTCTCCCATGATACTTGATGTATATGGCCAGCATTGGAGTCTTTTGGACAATAACTGCTTTGTACCTACTTTATCTCCTCCAGTAAAGAAAGTAGATGTGTTTTAGAAGCTGAGATTTTATTTGGAGAGTTTTGTACCTTCAAATGAGCCATATACATGTACACACACATACATACATGTATATGTATCTGTAGAGAGCTGATGCATTGTAGATATTTATAATTTAATATAATTTTTTGTATATTAGAAGTGAGTGGATACCCCCAGCCTCCTGTGAGTTGGATTGTGAGCCAAGAACAGTAAGTCCAGGAGCCAGGTGAAGTAGACATGGGTAGTCATTAAGGCAAGTATAGCAGGCACTGCTGCTATTCACCCATATCCCTGTAGAAAACTCCAGGTTGTCTAGAGCACTGTGGCCCAGGAGATGATGAATAAATACCCCAGCTTTCTTACTCTGTGGTGGGACAGTTCTAAGCAGAGTTCCCCATAGTCTTTCACAGGAAACCCAGCAGCATGGAGCCCAGTGGCACAGAGATGTAATCCACTCATTAAGGACCATGAATTGACTGCCCTCCCCTTCCTGTCTTAGTCCCAGCTTCATCACAATACTTCTTGGGATCAATTTTATAATAATTTGCTTGCACCTAAATCCTTATTTCAAGGTCTGCTTTTAGGAGAACCGAAACTGTGGGAGGCAGCCTCTAAGATGGTCCCCAAGCACCCCTTCTGCCTTCTTGGTACTCATATTCTTATATAATAACTTCTCCTGGAATATAAACCTGCTTCTAATGAATAGGATATGACAGAAGTGAAGATTTTTCCACTTCTAAGTTTAGATTATAAAAAGACAGTGGCTTCTGTCTTGGGAGCTCTCTCTGATTCTCTGTGGAATTGTGCTGAGGAGAAGCTCAGTTAGTTGGCTGAGAAGCCCATCTTCTGAAGTTGTTTAGAAGTTGATCCTTTCCCAATCCAACATTGACATAACCTCGCCCCAGTGAACACCCTAAATGTAGCCTTCTGGGAGACCCTGAAGGAACCACAATCACTCAGCTAAGCAGCTCCTGGGTTCCTAACCTACCATGACCATAAGATACCAAGTATCTGCTGTTTTCAACTGCTAAGTTATTATTATATACCAATAGATAATGGACATGTAGACTAAGATAAAGGTGTACATCAGCGTTATTGGGGTTTTGGTTGAAAGACTCTTTCCCTGATTCTTGACCAAATTAAGACCTCATTCTTCATGTGCCCAGAGCACCTTATACATTCTTATGTTGTTTTATTAAAAATTTACCTTCCTAACTAGACTGTGCGCTCTATGATAACTGTTTCCATTCTTTCACACTCTATTTCCAGTGGCCCAAAGAAGTAAAGGCCTTAGAAAGATTTGCTTTGTAGGCAATTATTTTAATTAATTTAAAAAGTCTAGAAATGGATCTTCATGTCTACCTGAATCCTAAAACTCAAATGAGGTTGTCAGAACTCTTCCTTACTCTCTGCCTCTCCCTCTGAATTCTGCCTTTTTCTTTTTATCACTGTGATTTTCACTTTCTTCTCTCCTGTCCTCCATCCTTTAGATCTGTTCTGCTTTACAAGCTGCATTTCCCAGCAGCCTCTCCCCAGAAAAATGGCTGTTGGCATGTCAGACTGAAGTCCTCACAGCTGAACAAAACCAGCAGAAAGAAACATTGTGTAAACTTAAGGAATGCCCTGGGATTGAGTTTTTCTGGATTAATTTGGGACATAAAACATCTGTTGACCAATCACTTTGGCCAGGAGAAGGCCAAACTGGGCAGGTCTAAGAAGACCCAAACTGGCCAGGTCTAAGTTCAGGATCTGTCTCTGGAATATGGGGAATGGGCTTACGCGACCTACCTATCTTATATGGTAACACTCCAAAAGGGTAACACTCCAAAAGAGGTGTTGGGGAGGGTAACACTCCAAAAGAAGATTCAGGTGGTGTTACCAAAGGAAGGATAAGGGATGCTAGGTCAAAAACAAAACAAATGAAAATAATTAGATATTTTCATACAGTGGGGGAATATAGAAATATGATTGAGAAAATCCAAGATAATAGAAGACAAATGAATAAGAGTGATTGTAGAGAACTGGGGAGCACTGTGGACTATCAGGTGGGATCATGACGTGAGAATATGTACACAGTGTGTCAAGATTCCCTCCCACATCCCCACCTTGTGCTTCTCTTACCCCACATGCATTCTTAGGCTTACTCTCCACACCACAGTTGGAGAATTAAAGGACCCATTTAGGGATATACAAAGGTTATTTGAATGTAGAATTTGGGTATATGTGAGTATAATGTGTTTTTTTCCCAGAAATTACCCATTCACAAAACCCACATGGATAAGCACTGCTGTTATCTGTAAAAATTGGCACAAAAATTATTTATTTTCAGTTTCTCCATAACTAAGCAACTAATATAAACCATAAGTGCCACGGAATGATATCAATCCAGACACACCCTAACACTAGATGCAAAATAGAAGTTGCAGAATAAACATTTGGGACCATATATGTCAGCAACTCTCCCAGGTCCCACAAAAAGGCATTAACTTGAAGAGTTATTCAATTTGGGATTAGCAGATGTTGAGCATCTGCATGCTATCCACACTCTTATTATCCTGGACATAATTAACTGTGTTACTTCATCTGAGAGTCATCCCCCTGACAAGGTGGCTGCAGAGGGAAGATGGTGGATACCACTGGCAAGACAGTATGACGGCCTCATTGTGGTGACATAAAAATGGGAATAATACGAGTTTCCCCTCCTATATTTCTGCAATGTCCCTTCAGACTGCATTTTGACTCTGTGCCTGCTAAAATCTGGTTCTTCTCATTCTTTCCTCCGTGTTTTCTTCAGTCTCCTCCTTGGTCTAATCAACCACAGCACAACTGACATTTTGGAGCAGGTAATTCTTAGTCATGGTCCCCTGTTTTGTTCAGTATAGGATGTTTCGCATCCTTGGCCTCTACCCACCAGATGACAGTAGTGTACCCATTCATCTGATATGCCACCGGTTGAGAACCACTGGTGAATACCACATATTTTTCTAAGGTGATAAAGTTCATTTCTGTGGTTGTAACTACCATCCTTGCTAATGGTTCCTATGTTTGTATCTTTGTTCCATGAACTCTCCAAAAGAATAACTCTATCTGACTGTTCCTCTCATAATTGAATATATCTACAAATGAACTTTCTTTGTTCCCTCAGTTTCCTCCTCCTCCTCATCTTCCATCTCTCCCTCTTCCTCCCCCTCCTCTGCCTCAGTTATAGGGGGCACTTCCCCTTCATTCTTTGAAACTAGAAATCTTTGAGCTATTCTTCAATCCTCCTGAAAATATACTTTCAGGAACAATGCCAGATTTTGTGGAATTTAAAAATGTATACAACTCAAGGGGGCTTCTTTTAAAAGATTCCAAGTTTATAAATTAGATACAGGGATTTGGAAGGGGCTAGTGCAAATGTAGGGAATGAATTTTAAATTGTATTAGATTCATTAATTCTGTATTATCTTAATACAAATAAATATTATTTACTCATGGAAAGTATTTTTATCCAGTAAAAAGATCAATAGTCCTTAATCAAAATGGGTAAAACTTGTATCTAATGAAGAATAACTTTATACAAATCTACCTTGTATCCAGAACATTATGTATTTTTTTTCTCACTTAATTTTCCTTGCTATCAATGAGGGAGGAATTAATATACTATTGTGAACAGCATGACCTCAGAGGCTAAATAGCCTTAGACTGATTTATGATTCTAGCCTTTACCATGTGATTGCACAAATCACTTAGCCAGTTGGAGTGTTGGGTTTCCTCATCTATGAAATGTGAATAGATTGAAATACCTACTTTATTGAGTTGTCATGAGGATTAAGTTAGTTACTATGTTAAAAAGCACTCAGAAAAGAGCCAGGATCATATGAAGTGAATTATAAATGTTAGCTATTATTATTTTGCTGATAAGAAAATGAAGGCTTGGAAATTAAGCAAATCAAGGTCATATAGTTAAGACTGGGAGAACACTAGAGAATTAAACATGAAAGGGTAGAGTTTTCCTTCCACAACAAATCTGCAGAGCAGCCTTCATGGCTTTTGGGAGAAGCCATGAAGCTATGTTATTGCTGGTTCAATTGCTTTGCAAATTCTTATACTAACATGCAGAGATCAGACTATTGGGGGGCAGGGTAACTTCAAAACTAGATGTCAATAGTTTTTATTTTTTTTATTCTAGATTAGCATAGGCAACTCAACTGCCCTTCAACCTAAGAATGGATTAATAAATTGTGGTATAACTCGATTTGTTTTTAATGAAAATAGCTTGGCATAGGAATAAATTTAACAAGAGAATTAAAATTCTTATACTTTGAAAACTAGAAAAATCTCCTTTTTGAAAGAAATTAAGAAGACCTGACTAAATAAAAAGTCATTCTGTGTTCATGAATTGGAAGATGTTAAGATGATCATATTCTCCAAATTAGTCTGTAGATTCAATGTCTTCTCCATCAAAATCTTTGCCGTCTTCTTTGAAGAAATTGGCAAACTGATCTAAAATCCATGTAGATATGAAAGAAATCCAGAATAGCAAAAATAATCTTGAAAGAGAAGAATAAAATTAGAGGACTCACACTTCTCAATTTAAAAACTTAATATTCTACAGTAATCTTCACCATGTGGTACCTGACCAAGGAAAAAGATATAGATAATTGGGATAGAATTTCCTTAAGTTCAGAAATAACTCTTGAAAGAAACATTTCCTGGCCATTCACACTCAACCATATGGTTCTGAAGCTGAATAGACTATCCAAAGTTGTCCTATGTAGCTGGAAAACCAGCTGCGTCCCTTGCAGAACAAGGTCACCTTGTTTGTACCTTTCACACTTCTCTGCCTTACTTTTCTTTGTCCTCACTTTGGCTGCTCTGTTCTAAATATCTTAACTCTTAATAAATCATTAGGCTCATTAATGATTCTTAAGACTTACTTTAACTTCTATTTTCTAGAAAAAGGCAAGGACTATCAGTACTTATTCAGCTCTAGTAAGGTAGTGTTCTAGTTCAAATTATTTTCTACTGTTTGTAGGTAAGGCTTCATTGAAAGGTAGGGATAGCAGGATCAAGAAACCCAACCATATGCTAAACTTCTAAATTATGCTTTCTTCTTCTGCTGGTGATTAGACCATCTCATGGAGAGTTTTACTCTATTGTCTATTTCAAGATGAAAATGTTGACTTTTATGATCTTTATCTATGTCTTTCTACTCTGGGGGATAGTTTCAGTTATTTATGAAGTAAAACAAAAGCAAAACAACGACAACAACTGTGCTTAGCTCAGCAAATGTTTTGTGCAGGCTATAGTGTATCCAGCCATTAAAATGAAATAAAATATGGTTTTTGTCTTCCTGAACAACTCAGTGCAGTGGTGCAGTGGTAAAAAATAGACAGATTTACTTTAATTCAAGGTGACCAAGACATTGTCTATTAGAGGAACAAGTACAAAGGAATATGAATATAGGAAAGAGATTTAAAAAAAACACAATGATTTCTACAAACTTTGCCATATGTGTATGAATGCAAAAAATACAACCGGTAGAGTTGAACAATATAGGTAAAGAATGAATAACTGTATGTAGGGAAGAAACTTAGAGTCAATTCAGGGAAAGGCTCATAGAGTTTATGTGTGAGTGCATTGTGAGGGGATCAGATTTAACATAGTGATAATTGGAATATCATAGAAAGATGTGGCTGTCAGACTGAGGATTTTAGAACTAATGAATGGATGAATTTGGAAGATATGGTGGTGTTTAAATCAAAAAGTGATTTGATGATGTCTGGGCTTCATAAATATAACTTCTCATGCATGAAGATGGTGAGGAAGAGTCAGCAGGTAAGAAGGTCAATGAGGAGTCTACGGTAATTCTGCCAATGCTGACTTATTGCAGTGGTGGTGGAAGTGCCAAGGTATGAATTTACACAAAGAGAAAATAAGAAAATTTTAAAAAGATTTTGTAAATTTGGGTAAGAATGGTAGAATTTTGATAAAAAAAATTTTCAGCTGAATTAGATAGTGGTCTTAATCTCACTGTGAGGAATTTAAAATGCAGCTGGCTTTAATGCCTATCTAGTTAAACTAATTTGCAAACTTGATATTTTTGCATGTGTCTCTCAAACCAAGATGTGTCATTACATTACCTTACTGTGAAGGCATTTTTCAAAAAGAATTGATCTTAGAATCAACATTGTTAAAATGTCTATACTTCTCAAAGCAATCTATAGATTCAATGCAAATCCCCATCAAACATCATACTTTGAAGAACTAGAAAAAAATAGTTCATTTTGTATGAACCAGAAAAAAACTCATATAGCCAAGACAATTATTAGTGATAAAAGCAAAGCAGGAGGCATCAATCTATCAGACTTTAGGCTATGTTACAAGTCTACAGTGATCAAAACAGTGTGGTATTGGCACAAAAATAGGGACATAGACATATGGAAAAGAGAAGAGATGAAACTAATCTCTTATTACCATCTGATCTTTGATAAACCAAACAAAAGCATACAGTAGGGGAAAGAATCCCTATTCAATAAATGGTGTGGGGAGAACTGGATAACCACATGTAAGAAACTGAAACTAGACCCACACCTTTCACTACTTACAAAAATTGATTTGAGATGGATAAAAGATTTAAATCTAAGGCATGAAATGACAAAAATCCTAGAAGAAAGTGTGGGAAAAACTCTTGAGAATGTTGACCTGTGGAAAGATTTTATGACAAAGACTTCCATGGCAATGCAGCAAAACAAAAATAAACAAATGGGACTTATTAAAATGAAAAGCTTTTACACAGCTAAGGACACCACAAAGCAAAAAGAAAGCCTTCAGAATAGGAAAAGATATTTGTATGTTACAAATCTGACAAAGGTTTGATAACTGGAATCTATAGAGAACTCAAATTAATCAAAAAAAGAGTAAACAATCTCACCTATCACTAGGTAAAAGACATGAACAGAACCTTCTCTGAGGAAGATAGACAAAAGGCTAATAAACATATGAAAAAGTGCTCATTTTACCTAATCATTAAAGAAATGTCAATCAAAACCACACTGAGATATCACTTAGCCCTTGTAAGATTAGCCCACATCACAAAGTCCCAAAGTTTCAGAAGCTGACATGGATGTGGAGAGAGGGGAACACTTTTACACTGTCAGTGGAACTGCAATACAGCCTCTTTGGAAAGAAGTATGGAGAATCCTCAAAGAACTCAAATCCCACTAGTAGGCATCTACCCCAAAGGAAAAAACCCCACAATCCCACTAGTAGGCATCTACCCCAAAGAAAAAAATCATTTTATCATAAGGACATTTGCATTAGATTGTTTATCACAGTTCTCTTTATGATCACTAAGATGCAGAAACAACCTAAACACCCATCTACTTAGGAATGGATTAACAAGCTGTGGTATATGTATGCCAAGGAACACTATTCAGCCCTGAAAAAAGATGGTGACTTTACATCTTTTGTATTAACCTAGATGAAGCTGAAACACATTTTTCTTAGTTAAGTATCACAAGAGCAGAAAAGCAAATATCCGATGTACTCAATACTAATATGAAGACAGTAGATTACCTAATTCATGCCCAAATAGGAGAAAAATCTCAATTTGATTCAAGTTGGGGGGAGGGGGAATGAGGAATGCAGGAGAGGTAAGGGAGCATTTAGGTGCTTCCATTTAATGGGCACAATGTAAGGGCATACTTTTTGGGTACAGGACACAGCTTTAAGAGGGACTCTATGTAAAAAATTCAAATATTGGGACCTGATTGTTTGTACCTCATGTTAATCTGAAATAAAAATAAATACAATTAATGAAAAAATAACTGATCTTAAGGATTTTGAAGAAAATATTTTGGGCTGTTTTTTTCTTGCCCTCATGGTAATGAATACTTTACATATTTGTTTTTATTTAAGATTTTAGTTCTTACAAACATTCTTTACAGTCTTCTCTATGAAGAAACCTCATTTTCTAGAAATAATTTACTTTATTTTTAATTTTTATCATGGAACTTTTAAAAACTTGTACAAATATAAGTACAAGTATACTTATTTGTACAACAAATTCCATTAAGAATCCATAATCTAGCTTTTAAATTATCTGTTGGTAACAATCTGTCAATTATTGTCTCACCCATTTACCTGTACCCCTATATTATTTGAAACAAATTCATTCCATCCATGATCATTTCCTTATGTAGTCCTAAAAGATAAGACCTTTTAAGAAAAACTCATAACTACAGCACCTTAACACCTAAAAATTAGTAATAATTTCATAAAATTATTCGGTGATCAAATGATTTACTATAGCATACTTAACTGTTGTCTTATAGTCTACTTCAGTCGAGATCCAAATAAGGTCCACGTGTTGTGATCAGTTGATAAATCTCTTAAATCAGTGTTAATCTGTGAGTCATCTCCATTTTTTTTTCTTTGCAAGCAACTAGAAACATTATTTATCCTATAGAATTTCTCACTGAGGGCTCGGCGCCTGTGGCTCAAGCGGCTAAGGCGCCAGCCATATACACCTAAGGTGGCGGGTTCGAATCCTCAGCCCGGGCCCGCCAAACAACAATGATGGCTGCAACCAAAAAATGGCCAGGCGTTGTGGC
>NW_003852401.1:13893969-13969682 GCF_000181295.1 Otolemur garnettii | reverse complement strand
GTCCCAGCTACTTGGGAGGCTGAGGCAGGAGACTCGCTTGAGCCCAGGAGTTGGCGGTTGCTGTGAGCATGATGCCATGGCACTACCCAGGGGGATAGCTTGAGGCTCCGTATCAAAAAAAAAAAAAAAAAAATTTCTCACTGCGTAGCCACTGTTGATTGCAACCCCATCCTGTTCTTGACCACATGTGAGCGTTTTATGTATTTGTATTTCTTGTGACTGGGTATTTGAGTCCCATTGATCAGTGAGTCCCAGTAGGGGGTCATTTTACCCCCTCCCCTTTCCCCATGGGACATTCAGCAATACCTGGAGACATTTTTGTTTTTTTTTAACACAGAGATGATAGTGGCATTTATTGGGTAGATGACAGAGATGCTGCTAAATGTGGAGAGTGCATGAGAATGTTGTGGGGGACTCTTGCACAACAAAGAATTATCTGGCTGAAAATGTCAACAACATAGAGGTTGAGAAGCCCTGATCTAGAGACTTGATCAGATTCAAGTTCACATTCTGGATCAAGACTACTACAGTGGTGTTGGGTGCTTATGTTCAGTTGTTAGTGATGTAAGGAGCTATTGATCACTATTTAGAAGCCCAAATTCATTAGGGCTAAGATTTTAATTGTATCATTCTTTTTTCATTTGGTGGCTGGAAAAGGTCTATAAAGAGAAAATTTCCCCTCATCTACTCATTGGTTACCAGGAAACATGATTTAAAGTATTAAAGTCTATTGAATATGTAGCAAACGAGTAGGATTTAGCTAGCAGGCCTGCATATGTTTTCTTTTCAAAGCACTTAGACTCAGATCCAAAGTAAGTGGAATGATGTAGACAATTTCAAGATTAATTGGTTTAGAATACACAGACTTTTCCTTTTTAGTCTTACTAGACAATCTATTAGAGGATTTCTACTGAGATTTTTTCCCTCAATAATGTTAGCTGTATTTAAAGTTAATGAGCTTTTTCAATTAAAGCCACAGATATTTAGCCTTTGGATAGCATTTGGATGAATCAGGGTGTATCTAATTACACTTGGTAAATTCTTAAGAGGCTGCAAAGATTCTTTACTCAGAACAAGCACATTTTAGCTCAGAGTCACGTAGCAGACATCGTGCCAACCTGTATGCAAATCACCTTTGTGAAAGGGGCCTCCAGATGTAGCTGAGATTTTGAGCGATGCATCAAAATTATTTTTTTAATAAAAATCTTTTTATTAAAAATAAAAATCTGTCAGTTCTAGAACTAGAAGGTAAAAGAGACATATTCTATGACATAAATGTCCACAAAGCAATTATGGAGCATTTGTCAGGAGGACTCTAGTTCTCTGACTTGTTTGTTGGCCTAACTTCAGGCAGAGTTAGAATCAGGTGTCTAAATAAAGTTAAGAATTTGTTCCAGAATGATTTTTCAATGGTCTTGGTAGGGTCAAGTTTCCATCCTTGATGTCTTTCACTATGACTGGGATGAGTCATATGGCTCAAATGGCATGTGGCCATTTCTAGAGCCCTGGGATAGCTGCAGTGCCAGCAGAGCCATATAGGAGAATGAGGATCCTTCCTAAACTGAGCTGCTGCCCTTTAAAATAGATGTTGACTATGCTTAGGTTTTCGTGGTTTTTCAACTTTTAGCACTTGTTTCCTACCAAGCGTTTCACTGCATTTTGTCTTTAGCATCTCTTGTGTGCTAAAAACATACAAACAGAAAAAAAAAGTACTCAATAAGGTTATTATCATAGCCATTTTCTGAAGATTTTAGTAGTTTAGCTTGCTGGTTATACCCTACACATAATTTTAGTAAATTAGCCTTCAGGCAATGACAGTTGTTGAAATCACAATTGTGCAATTTTTTTCTGAGAATTTAATAAATGGATCTCTCTTTTAAGATGTTTGATTTATCTTAGTAATTCCAGCATATCATTCAGGACACTGAAGGAAAATCTTTATGTGTTTGTGTGTGCACACATGTTTCATTAAATAGTGGAGGAGAAATTTAAACTTCTCTACCTAATGAATGTTAACTACAGAAAAATCTCTTTCCTTTTTTTTTTTTTTTTGAGACAGAGTCTCACTTTGTTGGCCTTGGTAGAGTGCTGTAGCATCCTAGCTCACAGCAACCTCAAACTCCTGGGCTTAAGTGATTCTCTTGCCTCAGCCTCCCAAGTAGCTCAGACTACAGGTGCCTGCCACAACACCTGGCTATTTTTGGAGACGAGGTCTTGCTCTGGCTCAGGCTGGTCCCGAGCCTGTGAGCTCAGGCAATCCTCCCACCTTGGCCTCCCAAGTGCTAGGATTACAGAGGTGAGCCTCTAACTACAGAAAATTCTTGAATTTTGTATTTTATTGATGTTATTTTAGTTATTTTCATTAGTAGAGTTTTTAAAGTAGATATTTCTATCAGCAAAAAGGGATATAGAAAACAAGGGAGTTTGAATCATTTACTAATGTTTTAAAAAAAGACATTTGAAGATGATACAGTATTTTGCTTAACACCAATAAGCATTGGTGTTACTGGAGGTAGAAATCAGGTTTCATGTGATAAGGAAATTTTACGAGAAGATTATTTTTCTCAAGTTACAAGTTAATTAGTGATTGGAACTTGTGCTGCTTGTATTAGTATCCCTTCCTAATCTGGCAGATTTGAGAATGATGTTTCAGGTAGAGTTCTTGGAACATTACTTCATCATGACATTCTTTAAGCAAATATGTATCTCTCACAGACCACAGGATTAAAGCAAGGGAGGACACAATTAGCTGGAAAAAAAAAATGGTTGTCAATTTCTTGTGCATTCAAAGCTTTTTGTTTTTAGTTGACTCTGTAATATGCCCCTGTATCCAACAGTGGAAGTTCTAAAATACATATCCTAGGGTGTGTGGGAATTAAACTGATTTCATGTACTAAAGGCAGAAGAGCATGTAAAGTAAAATAGTACATTTAAATACTAGGATAATATTTTACTTTATTGAGTAGGGAGCTATTATTATTATCATATTAAAAACATAAAAATAAGAATACATCTTAGTTTTTAATATTTCCAAAAAGAATATTTCATAATTTACCAAGTAATAAACTGCCAGGTTGTTCCATCTTCACTCTCAGTAACCTTTCCATTGGGTTGAAATTTCTGATTCTTTAAGTTTCCTTCGTTTCTTTAGGGTCATGATGAACAGCTGGTTAATTTTAATGGCAGAACCCTTTGTAGCCATGTTGAACATTAACTGTTCATTCTCTAAGTATTCTGGACCAAGCATTTTTCATAAATATTATTTTTGAATCTTCATTCTCAAACTCCTCATTTCTTTATATGCCTCTTTGACCAAAAAGTCATGGCAAAGTCCAGGAAGATTCACCTATTGCTCAATGTACTGGGAACATTTGGTCAATGTTCCTCAGTCTACTGCCATCTCTTTGTGTCCTGACTACAGGAGAATACCCATGATATAGGTCACTCATGACACACTTGTAGAAAAATGCAAGTGTAAGATGCATGCTGGAGCAGATGTAGATCCCCCAAGGAGATTGGAGCTGTTCCTTCTCCCTGGCCGGGGGACTGAGGGACTGAGAGTTGCTAATGGCTCCCAGCTGAGCAAACCCCTACGCCAGGCTCTCTCCTGAGAGAGGGCAGTTAAAAGTTAAGTTCCTTCTCTTATGGTAGCCCATAACCAATGGCTGATTGAGCAGGGCTGTCATTGCCTCATTTTCAGACATCTCTGAAAGACCACCACCAATTGGGAATTTCTGTGGGATCTGCTCAAGTCTCTGATGGAATTGTGCAGTGGTTCAACTTGTCCTTATTCCCAGTCTTCCTTCCCTTACTTCCTCACATGTGTTGTTACCAAGAGCATTCCTCAATAAACATCTTGCATGCAAATATCTATTTTAGAGTCTGTTTCCCAGGGCTCCCAGCTGCCAACAGTGGGTGTCAGGAGTGATCCTTAGAAGCAGATGCAAACGAGTCTGTGGCGCTGGATCTGCCTGGCAGGCAATGAGGACCTCATGACTGGTGATTGGTGCCATGTTGATAGACCCTAGGAAATGGTAGCAGTAAAATTTTAAAAATTTTCATGAGCAGTGAACTGGGAGGGATACTGTGGAATGAAATGCACTGGCTGTTACAATATCATTGGTGTTTAACAAGTTAGGTATATGTGGGGACAGGAAAGGTAGTCCTTATAAGAACTAAGAAATTGAATAGCTATTGCTTGGGCAATCAGTGCATTGGAAAAACATATAATACATGTCTGTGGGTGGTTAATTACCAATGTAAGGCTAAATGTGAAAACCATAGGGCTTCGTTGGCAGTGTGTAAAGAGACTCATCTCCTGCAGCTGGAGGACAGAAGCAGCTGAAAATCAGACCCAGTTACTGCGCTGTCCTTTTTCTCGTGTTTCCCTAGGAAAAGAGAATAAAAGTCCTGGAAGAGCGGATCCCAAATGGACCAAAGTTATTATGTGTAACAAAGGACTTAAATGACTGAGGGCTGGAGTGGCCTGCAGGACATGCTGTGCTGCATAACCCCTTTAAGGATTAAGGCCTTCCTTCTCCAGCCATTCCTGCTGATGGCTCACAGCTGGCCCTTCTTAGGCATAGCCCTAAGCTAGTGGGAACTGCTTCCCCAGAACTTACCTCCTCCCAGGGGTCAGTTTAATTTAATAACTGGCCCATGCAGGTGTAGAAAGACAAGTTATATGGTCACAGAACAAGCAACCAAGAAGATCAAAACAAAACCAAAAACTCACTTTTGGGTTCAGTACATTGAAGAGTATTATCTGTCAGGCCACTCTTCTTTGAATGGATTACATCATATTATTCTGTTCTATTTGGGATGCCAAAATTTAATAGGGGCATAAACACATAACAAAGGTATACAAAGCACAATCCAGACCTGAGGTTTTTAAAAAAATGATTTTAAATTAGTAGAACTCTTTTTTTCCAAGTTGAATACCCCACCTCCCTCAGAGTATCACATGTAATAAGGCTGAGAATGGAGTTGCTTTACTTGAAGTAGTTCATAACTTGAGTAGCAGGGAGCCTATTGCCCTATCTCTTTCGCTCCCATTTCAGTGACTTCTGGAACATATTGGAGGAGGCTATAGGTTTCATCTGAGTAATATTTGCAAATCACTGATCATAACAACTGCGTGACGAGGATGCTCTAGAGGTGATTTAACTGTTGGATGGGGTGTTATAATTGATTTCTTGGTTTCTCTGGCTTTTAATTCTGCATTATTCATCTTTGTTTTTTACTCTCAACATACCAAATACTTACTTAGCATCTCTTTGGCAATCTCTTTAATCTGTTAGTATCCTGGAATAACTAACTTTTTTTGTTTTGGTTACATCTTCTTTACAACAACTCAGTTATCTACTAACGAAATATGCTACCCTCCTTCTTGTTCACTTTGAATCATAAATGGATATTACAAATATCAACGGGAACCACTGAAGAAAACATGATATTCTGTTAAAAATTATTTCATATTTTATAAATAATGAATCTGGGTATAGCAAGGTTAAATGACATGTCTGTCCAGAAATGAAATGGCAGTGCTGGGCTGGAATGTTGGTCATTATTTTCTCAGTCTCTTTCATATGCCTTGTACCTCAATAGTTCCTATAATTTTTGCAAGCAGGATGAATTTCTTGTTTTGTCATTTCCTTCTTTTTCTTCCTCCGTCCTCATTCTCTTCTCCCCTTTCTCCTTTCTCTTCCTCCTTCTCATCCTTCTCTTTCCTTCCCCTCTCTCAGTCAAGACTCAGTTGATAGCAATCTTGGAACAAAACTTGAAGGCTCCTCTTTTTTCTGAACAGAAGGAGTAAGAGGATCTTTTTATTTAACCAAAATCAGCCCCTTCCCCTGTATTAAGATTCTGGAAAATGGGTGGGCACACCTGGATATGATGTTAAGAAATTTGAAGATATAGGAGCAATAAATTTTCCTGCAATTTGGAGGAAGGGTGGGGGTTTGCTTTGCTACAACCAAGGTCTAATGATTATAAATTCCTTTTTATAAGGGTAAAGAAAGATAAAAATGTAAGAAAGTAGAAACCAAAAGACTATGCCTGACCTGAGTAAAGATGGGGAGAGGATGGAAGAATATTGGTTCCACATCAGGAAAGAACTAGTTCTGATCCAGTCTCAACCCTAAGAAGGGACCATGTATGTGTGTGAACAGAGTTAAGTGTACAGTGAACTAGCACACTTGTGGGCTTAGACTATTAAGGAATGGGTTCTCTTTAAGTGAGCATGGCATCAGGGAATACTATTCCATAGAAGAACTTGCTATGACTAGAAAGGGGCTCCAATCTGGCCTCCATGATAAGGACCAGAGCAGGGAGAATCCACTATACCCTGAGAACAGTGCTTACCTCTTTGTTACCTAGATACCCTTCAGTCTCTTTTGGATTTGGCCACAATTTCACTCCAGCCAATTTTTCTACCAACATTGGCTCATGAGGCAATCAACACTGGAAAAAGAAAAAAATTACAGCCCTACTAATCTGGGGCACCTTCATATCCTGTATGGATAGCTGGGTCAGATAATGAACTGAATTAGAGACCAAGGGTCCTTTCCATTTTTATGGAGCATTGCCATGGTCAAGTGTTACTGAAGAGTAAACATTACCCTGGTCCCTTTAAAATCCGTTGGAACTGACTTCCCATCATTTTGGACATAGCCAAAAAGATAAGATTATATTCTGCAGATAGTAACCTTCAGTCACCAGCAGCATGTGGAGCCATGACTAGTAGATGAGACTCTTGTCACTGGAAAGCATACGGAAATCTCTGGTAATATGAAAGGAGGGAGTTGGTGGACACAAGCCTAAACTCTATGATATACCTGGTCAGAGGTACCTGCAATTAAGATGTGAATTGCATTTTAACCATAAGATGGGATACTTTAGTGAGGCTTGCATTCTACTTCTTCACTTAATTATGCATTTTAGACATTTCCCATACTGCTACAAGTTTTTTAAAGTATCTGTCTATTGAATGGTCTTCAAAATATGATTTAATTGAACTGTAATGATTCCCTTAAGAGGATGTGCAATAATTTGTTAAACATTGGTTGATTGCTGGACATTTAGGTTTTTTCCAGTGTTTCAGAATTATAAATAATGTTGCAAAAATCTGCCTCCTGCTTCTTTTTTTATTTTGCATCATTTCCTAGTGTATATTCCCAGGAGTGAGACTGTGGAGTCAAGTGTAAATATTTCAGTTAAACAAATCCGAGGGGAGGAACACAGGCTATCTGCCTGAAAGGTAAACTATGAGTTTGGAAAATACCAGTTGACTAGGGCTGAGTCTTTGTACCATTTGCTGTAATTTAAAATGAGGGTAAAGCTTCCTCTTCTAATCATGTGACTTAGCATCGACCACATAGGCACTACCAACAGGCCGAGCACACAGACTCTAACTGCAGGCCTGTGATAAAGCACAACAGAAATTATCTCACCCTTGGGTTGGGTACAACATCCAATTGCATTATCATTTTCCCAGTAAATAGCTCTCACCATCCCTAACTACAGCTGTGTGAAACCAACAGCGGCCACTTGGCAGGGAATTACATTCCAAAGTGTTACTCAATTATTACCCAGAAATAAAATTTAAATCATTTCTCCTGGCTAACTGAATATAAGGTAGTCTTTATTTGCCAAAAGGTAAAACCATGCCTCCTAAGCAAACTTTGGGTTTATGAGTTAGATTTCTGATAGGTGAAGGTAGTCTGATTGCCTAAAAAATGTAAAGTGAACTCACAAAGCTCTCTCCCACTTCTTCCTCTTCCCCTGTTTTTTTGGCATTCAGAGTGTATTCCTGATTCCTAGAGCTTTACCTCAAGGCAAATTCCACACTTGTCTTACCATTTCTCTAAGGAAAACATATTTCACAGTAGTTATACTACAGTGATATTTGTTTTATTTCAACAAAAATTTATTGAGTGTGTATGCAGCAAAGCATATAGAAAGAACAGGGGCTTGAATGTCATGGACACTTGCTGTGTATCCAAAGAAATGTGCGTAATTTTCTTAAATTCCAATGCCCTCATCTATTAAATAAAATGAATAATATCTCTTTCTCTTTTACAAGGTAATTGTGAGGTACAAGTAACATAAATGAGGAAGGTGCCCGGTATTTGATAAGTGATCAGTAAGTGTGAATTCATTTTCTTGGGGCCTAAATGGAAGATTGAAATGAAAGACGTGGCTCCTGTTCTCAGAAGAATGGCAGACAAGTACAAACAAAGCTAAGATACCAAATACCCTGTGACAAATACCATGAAAGAAAAACAAAGTTTGGAGGGAAAGATTAAGGAGAGAGAAAGCTGTTGAAAATATGGTCTAGAGTCAGAATTAGGCATATTTAAAGAATCAAAATTAAAACAAACATGGACATGGATTCAGAGGTCATAACTGTCACTAAAAACTTGAGTTTTTGGAGACTAAGTTTCTTCACCTAGAATGAAGAAATTTATATTTCCACCTTATAGCATGATTCCCCTTTGCAACTATAGCATCCTTTCCATCTGTTAGTTATTTTAATAATTACAATTCCAAAGTTGACTATTCAGGAACCCTTTCTGAAGGTGTGGGGTATAAAGTAGATATTATAGAATGAGCCTGGTGTTGATTACGTACTAGAAAAACAGACTGAGGGAGTAGCTTCAGTAAAGTTCCATTAAGTAAAGAAAATGCACCATAATATGACTGAATGGCTTAACTGGGAAAATAGTGTGAAGTGAGTGTTTTGGGGAAAAACTCTGGATGAATGTTTAGCTGAGCATGTATTTACATTTTATTTGACATCATGGGAAGCTCTTGAAATTATTTAAACCAGAAATAACCACTCTGATTTCAGAAAAAAAATTTTTTTAAAAGAATTTTTACAGAGGTACAGAGACAGCACACTGCCTGCCCCTTTGTTGAGAAGAAATGTGTATCATACATCTCAGAGTCAGCAGTTGGAAAGATTAGTTTTAAACATCCTATGGTAGACTGAGTAATGGTATCTGAAGATGTCCATATCCTTATCTCCAGAACGTGTGATTCTGTTACATGAAAATACATATAAAGGGGAAAGGGAGTCTTTACAGGTTTGATGAAGGATATTGACGTGAGAATATTATCATGGACTATCTGAGTATTCACAAGGGTACAGGTAGGAGGATGGTAGAAACATGAAAATCAGAAGAGAGATGTGGTGGAAGTTGGTCTGATATGCTCTGAAGATGGAGGAAGGATCATGGATCCAGAAAGGTGGGCACCTCTAGATGCCGGATGGAGGAAGGACCATGGATCCAGGAAGGTCAGCAGCACCTCTAGATGCTGGATGAAGGACCATGGATCCAGGAAGACAACACCTCTAGATATGCTGGATGGAGGAAGGACCATGAATCCAGGAATGTGGCACCTCTAGATGCTGGATGGAGGAAGGACCATGGATCCAGGAAGGTCAGCACCTCTAGAGGCTGGATGGAGAAAGAACCATGGATCCAGGAGGGTCGGCACCTCTAGATGCCGGATGGAGGAAGGACCATGGATGGATCCAGGAAGGTCAGCACCTCTAGATGCCGGATGGAGGAAGGACCATGGATGGATCCAGGAGGGTCGGCACCTCTAGATGCCGGATGGAGGAAGGACCATGGATGGATCCAGGAAGGTCAGCACCTCTAGATGCCAGATGGAGGAAGAACCATGCATCCAGGAAGGTGGCACCTTTAGATGATGGAAAGGTGAGGACATGGATTCATTTGAGAAGCTCTAGAGCGAATGTAACCCTGCCAGCATCTTGACTTGAAGACCTCTGACCCTTAGAATGATATGATGATGAATTTATGTTGTAAAACCACATAGTTTGTAGAATAATAAATAGCAGCAATTGGAATGAATACATATCCTTATTCTTTCTGTCGTTCCAGCTTATTTTTTTTCAATCTCTGTCCTCAATTCACAAACTACCTGCCATAAATAAACAGCTCAACTTTCCTCTTAGGGAAAACAAATGCACATTATTGACCAAACATTTCAGAACACATTTTAAAAAGTCATATTTAATCTTTAAAAAAAATCCAAAACCTGTTCACCTACTTGGTTTTGTCCCATCTGCTTGACACTCGTTAGAGTGATGGAGTCACTGAACTGTCCATTGCAATGTGGTCTTGGCTTAGGACTGGAAGAGCTCCCCAGGCACAAAATTAAATCCCAAATGCTGCTCTCTCCAAACAGTCCCACCTTTTAGACCTACAAATGCAGTACTTCTATTCATAAGGCTTTTTGTTTTCCTATTCAGTGTTCATCTTGGCCCCGGTACAGTCTGGAGGAAAAAAAATCATTAACTTTTAAGCACAGAAGTTACAAGAAACTGGGAAGGGGGGAAACATCTCACAAACTAAGGTGCTTTAAGAATGTACGAGGATTCCTTCATGGCCATTCTTTTGTATTCCTATTCCCTTATGACTTCACCCAGAAAACATTAAAATGAATTCCTTACACTGTGCATGGTTTGCAGGTGAAGGTTGTCTGAGCCTTAATTTGCTGTTTGATTCGCCCCAGGATTTTCAGGTGTTGCACGAGGGAGGAAAGTACAGCGAGTACCTCAGTACTTGGTTGTCAGCCATTGGACTGTGGCCATAGTATTATTAAAACATCCAAGCACGCTAGGTCTCAACCACAAAATTTAATTTTCCCTACTGCAGGGACTAATCAACTACCATAGACTTAAAGACATAAAGAGGCTGTTTTTATCTGCAAAAAATTCCCCCCTTCAGACTAAAGTGGAGCTAATTTTAGTTTTGTCTATCCACGGGGTTACAAACATTGATAGAAATTCAGCTTGATGAGAAACAGATAAGAGGGAGAATTTATATGAATACAATCTGTAACATAAATTAAAGAAAGATGAAAGGTCCAAGGTTCTTGGTGAGATCTTAGTAAATAATGTTTAAGGATTCCACTATACAGATACCTCTCCATACTTGTTAACTTAGTGTATTTTCCCAAAGTCAAGCTAGCAGGAAATGTCTCCCCATACATTCCTACTATCCCCATAAAGATTTATTTGATGCCTTTCCTTTCTGTTAGCATCTCTTCATCCTCTTGTCTTACCATATCCCAACTCTACCCATGTTGCAGAGTTCAGAATTGGTGATGCTCAAGTAGAATTAGGGAAAAGAAAAGGAAAATCATGTGCATTGAATGTCTATGACACTAACCCTGAGCTAGCTTCAGACTTCTTTTATGATAGAAAATAATAACCCCTATCATAGAAAATATGCCATGGCCACTGGTTTTAGTACCTATTACTAATAACCAAATGCTTCTCATTCTCAAAGCTTTGGATTAAAAAATCAAGATGTTTCAATGATGAAAAGGAACTTGTAAATATCCTTAAAACTTTCAGCTCTTATCTCTGAAACTAATCAAGACAGGTCCCCCCAATAAAAAAATAAAATTTATATTTTTGACCACGTAAAGACTGCTACTGAAGCAAGGATGCCACATGGCATGAATTGTCCCTGGGCTGATGCAATCAACATGGAGTAATGAAATGGAATGGGCTGATTCTTGAGGTGGAAAAAGTTTTGATTATGTGGATTACATGATCAGAAGCAGCAAATCCACATGGCTCGGAGCCAAGTGGCAATTGCAGGAAAGGCACTGCATCTCTTTCAAATTCTTAAGGATGAGCTCATTGAGACATCAAAGAAATAGGTTTAAACTATAGCAAAGGACTGATTTGCTTGCTTTAGGACACAAATTGTTTGGCATAACACCAGAGTTTGGGGTAAATTCCAAGTACTTATACAGGTGACCCAAGACTTACAGCTGCTTAACTTGTAACTATTGTTCAGGAAACAATTAAGTTGTAAGTGAAGGGGTCCAGTTAGCAGTACACTCCAGGGACCTCCTGGGAGGTATAAGATTTGAGGGGCTGGCTAGAAGAGCAATCATAAATTTTGTAACTTCAATTGAAATATATAGTCAAAGTTCTATACAACTAACTTAAAAACTAGCTTTTCAAAGCAATTTGTGTTTTGCAATACCAAACTTATCCAGAGAAACCAAACTGGTGCCTTACTTAATGCAAATGTTTTTACATATATTTCTCCCACCCCCACCCCCAATGGAGCAGAACATTGATTCAAACCAAAGGCTGAAATGCCTGATAGCTAGACTTACCTATACCTTCTCAGGTTTTTTTCAACCTGATGAAGAGATAATAAATGCTTTTGTATTTTGTGGAACTTGATTGTGTATTTTGCTGCATGCAGCAGAAAGAATTCTTAAAAGACTGTTTCTTCCAGGGAGTAACACAGTGCTTTACCATGGAACTCAGTGACTCAAGGAATATTAGAAAGCAAATTTGAGGTCCGTGGACCAAAGAATTTTTACTGGATGAAGAGGTTCTGGCTGCCTGTCACTGTCAGCCAAACACTGTGGGACAATAGGCAGAGGCCAAGAGAGGTTCACCAAACTTTGTCAGAAGGCCAGTGATTCTGAGGAACAGTGAGAGTAGCTTCTCCAAGTCTGTTCTGTTCTTCTATTTCCCAAATCACAGTTTTAAACATAAAGGTTCAAAGCAAAGACCATGACCACATTAACTCTTACTTTAAATAATAATCAGCATAACTCAGTGACCCATTAAAATATTTCTGATTCAAAAGTCAATTTCCTAAACTATTCAAGATGGGCATCTTTAGGGTGGGAGATAAATGTACAAAACATTAAGAATGGAAGACAGGAGGTGAAGGTCATGTAGGACCTAACTGACCAGACCAGCTGTGTCATGTCCGCCTTAGCTTGACTGACTGACTTTCACCACACACGCTCTCAGAACCACAATGATTACTCAAAGATTTTTTTTTCCAGCAGGAAATTTTAAGAAGAATTAGAAACAGAGCAATCATCCCCTGGTAAAAATTAACCCACAGATAAAGGACCAACTGCATTCAAAAACTTTTTAAGATAAAAGAATTAAATTTCATTCTGACTTTTAAGAGGTCAAAATTCCTGCAAAAGCGTAGGATGTACTGAGTAACATTTGAATTCATTTCCCAAAATGTTTCATTCGCTATTTTTGATATCTCTTTGGTAACTTTCACACCTATGTTTCAGGAAGTTGAGACATCTTAATTTTACTTATTAAAAGAGCCCTGGTCTAAATTACCTTCCAAAGGGAGAAAAGTGTTAGGAAGATCATTGTGAATCACCCAGCTATAAAATAAATTAATGTTACCTTTAAACATAAGAAATATGTCTTAGACAATTCCTGAATAAAGGAAAGGGAGAGAAATAGGAAGAAGAGGTGGAGAAGAGGAGTGTCAGAAGCAGAATTGAAGGATACAATTGGTTCTTTAAATTCTAGTTTGGCAATAAAGATTATACTACGCATGTGTTAAATACATCAAGAGGAGATAGGACAGCACACATGAGCAAGAGAAAGCGATTTTAAAGGGTTCTTTCAAAGTGATTGCTGTTGAGTCTTTACAGGAAACATTAGCTTTAAGCAAAAATTGGAAATGGAAGGAAGTTCCTACCAGAGAAAACAATTAGAAGTATTTTTAATTGCCTGGAAATAATTTGTCATGCAAAACTGGAGCATGCACGATACATTTCTATAAATGTTTTAGAGGCACCAGTGTTGTAATGCTGCGTATCTTTGTACATGGTGTTCCAATAACACATTCAAGACGAGGAATCTGACTTACTTTTATCTCTTCTCCTCTCCCTTCTCCAAACCTCTTCTTGCTATTTGGACTGGGGAGGGACAGAAGGGAGGAAGAACAGGAATAAAATAACTGCATGAGTCAGTGACTGCTACTCAATGTATTTTATTATTTCAGGAATTCATTCAAAGCTGGGCTGCAATTACATTTAAAACAGGAGAATAATGGGCTATTGACATGTATATGGTTTTAGAAATATAAGGCCTCATTTTCTCAGCTGGAATTTCCCCCACAGTGTGCATTTGCATTACATTAGAGATGCTCTTTTGGAAAAAGAGGACCACATGCATTCAGACATTTTGACATTATCTGGGTCAGAGGGAACATTTAAAAGCAATAGCCTTACAAGTACTGAAGCTCTCTTACAGGCTAGCCTCACAGTGCATTAGGGAAGAGTGGGGCCCGCCCCAAGCGTCTCCCTGCATTGGCCGTGTTTTATGACATACCTGCCTAACCCAGACATTAATCTGCTGAAGATGGATTGGACTGGTCATGGTCCTCTGCTAACCTTCAACGGTGTGTACATTACCTAAATTGAAATCTGCACTTTTTCATGCCACGTGTGGTTTGATGTGACGGTCCAAGGAATTTAGGATGCATTAGAATTGGTTTTTATGTGAAGAGAATCTCTTCCCCTATTTACCTTTCAGCTGAGCAGCTGCAGGCTTTCCTTCTCACTTGACAATGAAGGCATTCTTCTCCACTGCTTAACCTAAGAGGAGCTCCCCTGGCTGGCTCAGAATTGAGTGGCCTTGGTCAGGTATGTAAGCAACTCAGTGCCTTTCCTGTTCCCAGAAGTGCCAAAGACATAATGAAAAAGGAATGCAGAAGTTTTCACCTGTGGTAATTGTCTAATAAAGCCCCATACAATGAATTCTTTGTCATCTTCCAAGAAGAGGTCAGTTGTAAGTGTCAGTGATTACATGAGCACTTTATGTGAATTGAAATCTCTGTATAATTGGTGTACAGGTAAAATCTCATCAATATTGCACAAGATATCTATGATTTTCTAATCCCCCACCTCCTAGTTCCCCAGACGTGACTCTCTTTATTTACCCTGCACTTATGCTTCTTTCCTGAATGGACAGGAGGACTAGGCTTGTATGGATGCATCTATAATTAGTGGAATGAAGGGAGGTGTGGGAGGAGCTAGGAAACAGGGAAGCTTTGTGAAACTGCGATCCATGAATTTTTCTGGGGCCTGGTGCTGATTAAAATGGAAAGATTTAGTGGACACCATAGAATTTAGGCTTTATGGATGGACAACCTCAGTTCAAATCCTTCCTCTGTCTCTGTGAGACCTGTGACCTTTGAGCTTAATTTACTCATCTGGTAATTGGTGATAGTATGAAGATTAAATGAGATTCTGTAATCCTGCTTTCATTCAACAAGTATTATACTTATGAAACACTTCTAAGTACCAAACACTGTGTGTGCCTCCAGCCATCAGGGATACAATGTTCTGTCCTGCTCTCATGGAGCCTGTAGTGGTTAATCCAGGAAAGCATTTAGGATACAGTGTTTGGCACATAGTAAACACACCATAAATTTGCTATTATCATAATTACGGTAATAAAAGTAGGCAGAGTCGCATTTCTATACTTCCTTTTGAAGACATTCCATGCTGCCATCTGGAAGATCAACGGAAAAGATATTTTAAACAATGATATTGACACGCTCCAGAAAAGTGTAATTTAGAATGTTGACTACTCATGCTCTCAGTGCAGATACTTTTGTTAAGCTATCCTGTCTCTGTTTTGGCAATCAAACATGTAACCCAAGTGTTTTTACTTCAAGGTCATTGAGAACCAACTATGTGCCAGATACTCTTGCATGGGGTCAGTCTGGAAAGACAGCTTTTTCTTTCTTTTTTTTTTTTTTTAAACTTTTTTCCATTATTAAAATCATTTTTGCTGTCTATAATGTTCATGGAACAACTTCAAAGACACCACCTTGCTCCTAGGTGTAAATATTCTCAATATTTCAATCCAGGAAGGACCTATTCAGTGTTAGTGATAATAAGTGCCAATACTAACATGCAAGCAACTGGAATTTTGCTTCAACCATTAACCCTCCTGCACTAGAACTGAGTTCACTTGTTTGAAGTGAACTGAAGTTACTTGAAGTGAGAACGACAGTGCCCCCTAGAACTGTGTTGCAAGTGGTTGTGGCATAAATAAAGAATCTCTGATAAATGGGTAGCAAAGAACTAAAGAGAAAAGCATTGTAGCTGGGCAAGAAGGCTGTACACCTGCTGGAGTTATGTCTGGCATGAGCCAATTCCATTTGTTTCCACTTTCTTAAGCAATAAATTTCCTTGGTGAGTAATGGTGCACACCTACCAATTTAGAAAATTAGAGAGATAGTTTCCGTTCCAGGGAATTGGCTCCAAAGGGTGTGTGGAGAGCTGGAGGCTCTTTGGATAATACTAACTCTCCACAGAGTAATTCCTTAGAATTTGTCTCACTGGCATTGGGAATGATTTGCAGAGAGTACAGAACATTTAAATAGAGTCACTCTATTAGACCAGCCTTGGGTGACTAGGGGAGAAAGAGCTTTGCTGAGAACATAGTGAAATACTCTGCACCTCTACCAGAAAATATCCTGAAAAGGTCATTGGACTGTTTTGTTGAACATGATTTATTTTCTAGACCCAGAGAATAATGGCAGTTAAGTAAGATCTCAGATTTGATAAATCTAATGACTAAATCACTAAATGGTTTTTAAAGTACTGATACAAACAAATACCGGTAAAAACACTCAAGTTTAGACTGAATTTCAAATTTAAATGCAGTTCTCCGGAATGTTTATTTCCCTCTAAAACTATGATAGACTTTGTTTTCCTTCAACACTGCTTTGTGGTCCTTGGAAATTTTGTAGCAATAAAGTGCCTACAAGCATCCTCCATTATAACGAGTATCTTTGCAGAAGACAAACCATCAATGGGTACTGTTGTTTTTAGTGGGGATTAGAATAGAACCCTCTATTGGCAGTCCCCGAGGTTTGAGTTCCCACCTGGAGGCACTTGGAAACACTAACAAAGAACAAAAGTTTTTGCCAACCTCATTTACCTAGATAGCTTCTTTGCTCACATTTTCTTCTAGCATTGAGGCATCTGGAAACAGAAAACACAGAGAGAAAATAAATAATTTTCTAATTAAGTTAGGATGCAGAGGCACCACATTTCCCTTATTGTGCACACTTCAGTGTATCTGTCAGCATAGACCAAAGTATGCTAGGTAACAGAAATTCCAAAATTCCACTGGCTTAAAATATTAAGGTTACTTGTAGTTTATATTACACAGTCAACTTGGCTTCGTGGGGGCTTTGCTCAGCTAAGTCAGTAGAGGATACTTTGACATTTTGACATATGCTTCTAGTGTTTCCGTGGCAGGGAGGAAGGACAACATGAATAGGTGAACACAGGCTTGTAAGTGTTTCTTTTTCCTTATTTTTTATTTTTACATATACATGTGTTTATTATGCTTCCATTTTTTACCTTCACAAAATTAAAAAGGTTTAAAATTTAATAACAATAACAATGTTTAAGATAAGGACTAGAAGCAAAAACCTCATACAGAACCAACGAAGATAAATACATTCAGAAAAGAAATCAGACGATTGCTGCATAGAAATATTAAGCAATAATAATAAATCAATTTAGTGGAAACACCTATCATGTTTGCTCCCACTTCTTTGATCAGATAAGTCACATATATGAGCATAAGGCAAGGGAATAGAGAAGTCAATCTTGCCATGCATCAGAATTATTATACTCAGTAAAATCACCAGCTACCCTGAGATTTGTAAGGGTCTTATTTTTCATATTAACCTAGTGGTTCTCAATTTGGGATACATTTACCTCCCAGAAAACAATTGGCAATGTCTGGAGATATTTTTGGTTATTACAATAGGGGGAAGGTGATGCAGGCATCTATCAGTTAGAGGACAAGGTTGCCACTATACTTACTACAATGCACAAACAAGCCCCCACCACAAGTTATCTGTTCTAATATCTCAACAGTGTAGAGGTTGAGGAACCTGTGTCAGACTATTGGGTCTCACAAATCTAGTGTACATAAGGAATGCCCACACAGAAATCAAGACATTTTATAAAGCTCTAATAATTGAAACTATGTGATACTAGTGAAGCAATAGATAAGACACATATATTGATGGAGCAGAAAAGAAAGCCTAAAAACAGTGACATTGCAAAACAATGAAGAATGGTGTTAGGGTAATTATCCATTTGTAAAAGCAAATTCCAGATAGATTTTACAAAAAGAAAAATAAGACTAAGATTATTAGAAGAATATATGAGCATGTTTTTATGACTGAAGGAGTAAAGAAGTTCTTCTTAAACAAAAACCTAAGAACAAACATAGAAAAATACTTTTAAAATGCATGATTATGATAATATTCACATTACATGACAACAAACTGACAAATACAAGGCTTTATATAACATTCAAAAGTTATCTAAAATATATAAAGACATTAATCAAATATAAAGACCAAAAAAAAAAAAAAAGGAAAATACAAAATGATCCCAGGACATCTTGTAGTATCTCAAAATAAGGAAATATTTAAAAAAGAAAATAATGATGGTATGTCAAAGGGATGGAGGAGGCCACCTGAAAGAGCTTCCAGTGGCCCAAATTGAAATAATTTGGGAAATTTTAAAATAAATGACAACAGTGATGTAAGGGATTGTTGGCTCTTTTTATGTTGATTAATTTGAGTTGTCTATAGATCTTAGTTATCAAGCTTTTGTCCTATTCATAATATGCAAATATCCTTTCCCATTGTGTGAGTTGTCTATTTGCTTTGGTGGTTGTTTCCTTAGCTGTACAGAAGCTATTCAGTTTAATTAAGTCCCTGTTTGTTCATTTTTGCTGCTGTTGCAATTGCCATGGAAGTCTTCTTTATAAAGTCTTTCCCCCGGCTGATATCTTCAAGTGTTTCCCCCCACACTTTCTTTGAAGATTTTTGTGAGTGGAGAAAGGTGCAGGTATAATTTTAGTCTTTTACATGCGGATATCCAGTTTTCCCAGCACCATTTTTTGAATAGGAATCCCCCCCCCCCAGTGTATATTCTTGTTTGGTTTATCATAGATTAGGTGGCTGTAAGATGTTAGTTTCATCTGATTTTTTTTATTTAGTTCCAGATGTCTATCTCTATTTTTGTGCTAGTACCATGATGTATTGACTATGGCCTTTTAGTACAGCCTAAAGTCTGGAAGGCTGATGCCCCTGGGTTTGTATTTATTAAAGAATTGCCTTAGCTATATGGAGTTTTATTCTGGTTCCATGCAAAACAAAGAATTATTTTTTTTCCCAAGTCTTGAATGTATGATGTTGGTATTTTAATGCAGATGGAATTGAATCTTTAGATTGCTTTCCAAAGTATAAATATTTAAACCATGTTGATTCTTCCCAGCCATGAGCATGGTATGTTTGTCCATTTGTTAATATCTTTTGCTATTTCTTTTCTTAGGGTTTTACAATTTTTATAGAGATACTTCACCTCTTTTGTTAGGTATATTCCTAGGTATTTCATATTTGATGCTACTGTGAAGGGGATTATGTCCTTAATCAGCTTCTCATCTGGCTGTTATTAGCATATACAATGACTACTGATTTGTGAACATTGATTTTATATCCTGAGATATTACTGTATTTTTTGATCCCTTCCAAGTGTTTTGTGGTTGAGTCTTTGGGGTTCTCTAAGCATAAGATCATATCATCAGCAAAGAGGGAGAGTTTGACCTTCTCTGCTCTCATTTGGATGCCCTTTATTTCCTTCTCTTGCCTGATTGTATAGGCTATAATTTCCAGCAATAGAGGATCACCTTGTCTATTTCCAGTCTTAAGTGGAAAAGCTTTTACTTTTACTCCATTCAGTAAAATGTTAGCTGTGGGTTTATTGTAGATGGCTTCAATCAGTTTAAGAAATGTGCTGCCTATGCTTATAGTCTTCTGAGTTTTAATTTAAAAAGGATGTTAAATTTTATTGAATGCCTTTTCTGCAAAGAGAAATGAATAGAACCGTCTCTAAAGCAGATAGATGAATGGCTAACAAACATGAAAAAATGCTCATCATCCCTTATTCTTAGAGAAATGAAAATCAAAATAACCCTGAGATGAGAATAGCCCACATCAGAAAATCTCAAAATTTCACATGCTAGTGTGGATGTGGAGAGAAGGGAACACTTTTACATCTCTGGTGGAACTGCAAAGTAATGCAACCTTTTTGGAAGGAAGTATAGAGAATCCTCAAAGAACTCAAACTAGACCTCCCATTTGATCCTGCAATCCCATTACTGAGCATCTACCCAGAGGAAAAAAAAATTCTTTTATCACAAGAACATAATGGGTCCTATGTATGAGTATTCATTGCAGCATTGTTTAAAATAGCAGACAATTGAAAATAATGTGACAATTAGTAGGGGGATGACTAAAAATGTATATTCATAATCTGTAATAACATATTTCTATTAAAAACTAGATTTATACATAATGTATAGCATAAATGTTGTGTAGCTTAGACTGTTTATTAAAGCTCAATTTACAATTGCCAACATGTGGAAATGGGCTAAATGCCCACCAACCCAGGAATGGATTAACAATGTATGGTACATGTATATGGTACATGGAATTCTAGTCAGCCATTAAAAAAGATGGAGACTTTGCATCTTTTGTATTAACCTGGATGGAAATGGAACACATTATTCTTAACAAAGCATCACAAGAATAGAGAAGCAAGAATCCTATGCACTCAATTCTGATATGAATACAATTGATGACTTGGTACACTGTGAGAGGTGGGGGAAGAAGGATGCAAGGAAAGGGAAAGAAGGAGGGGGGTCTGGAGTGTGACACACATCTGGGGACCGGACACAGTTATAAGAGGGACTTTACCTAACATATGCAATCAGTGTACCCTGGTTCTTTGTACCCTCAATGAATTCCCAATAATAAAAATAAATAAACAATAAATAACAACACAGTACTAGATTACAGCCCCAAATAGTACCCTTCAGGAAGTGGAGCTTTGAATCAAGAGACCTTGAGGGTGGGTTGGATTTAGTGACTTGCATCAAAAGAATAGAATATGGAAAGAGAAGGAAGCAACTTTGTATGAAAAATACTTGGCAAACATTATCTTGGTCAGGTGATCAAGTTTAACAATACTAGTCATAATTCATGTTGATATCATGAGCATCCAGATATGATGTGATAAGAGGGGTTCATCACCCTGTGAAAAATAAAACACCAATCTAATCATGAGAAAACATACCAGACACCCAAGTTAAGGGTTATTAACAAAACCAACACTTCTCAAACTGTCAAGGTGATAAAGAAGAGGGAAAGACTTAGAGTCTGTCACAGGCCAGGGAAGACTAAGGAGACATGGTGATCAAATTCAGTATGGTATACTGAATGATTTCTAGGAATAGAAAAAATATAGCTGCAGAAAAACTGGTAAATTCCAAATAATATATGAAGTTTAAATAATCGTAATGTTCTAATATTGATTTCTTAGTTTTGACACATGTACCATGGTGATGTCAGATGTTCACCATGGAAGGGAAATGGGTGAACAGGATACAGAAACTGTATTCCCTTTGTAACTTTTTTGTAAATCCTTCCTTTAAAAGGTTGGGAGGGAGAGAAACAAAAGATACTTCAAAATTGGTCAAAAGACATGAACAGAAAATCCACAAGATGGGAAATAACTTGCCATGAATGTATGAAGAGATATTGAACCATCCAACAAATCAAGAAAATGCAAATTAAAATGAAAATGGGATATTTTTCAAGTTAGATAATGTCAAGTGGGAACAGTGAACATTTTAGTAGATTACTGGGAGATACAAATTAACACCGTTACTTTATAAAACCAATTTGACCATAGGCATTAAAGTTTAAAACAGACAATAGCCCAGTAGTTTTACTACTTACTTACCTGGAGAAATGCTCTGTTTACATAATGGGTCCTATGTATGAGTATTCATTACAGCATTGTTTAAAATAGCAGACAATTGAAAATAATGTGCCAATTAGTAGTGGGATGACTAAAAATGTATATTCATAATCTGTAATAATATATTTCTATTAAAAACTAGATTTATATATAATGTATAGTATAAATGTGTATACATGTAAAATAATAATCTCTGCTCAACAACCACACACCAAGTATGCATATTGTATGCAAAAGCTAAAAAGAAGATCCATGAAGATTCATGATAAAGTAAAAATGTGATATGTGAGTACATCATGAAGAGGGTAGTACTACTTTGAAAATAATATATTTTTATTTCTCATATAATTAAAAAGCAATTTAAAGTAAATAAACTCCTTGGGTGCTTATTAAAGACAGTTGGTTCTTTGATCCTTACCCTTAAGGAATTCAGTAGGTCTTGGGTGGGGCTCAGAAATTTGAATTTTTAATAAGCACTCTGAAGGATTTTAACTAAGGTGGTAGGCACATTAGACCCTGCATTGGAGAAACTGGAAGGAAGCAAGTAAGTTTTCAAATTGTGTTCCTCTTGTATTATTAACTTTCCTAAGTTGGACTGGATTAATTTTATATGTCCCACAACCAATGTTAGAATTTGAAAGGGCCCAAGTTGTGACCCAAATGAAAAATAGGACAAAAGATTAAGACAGATGGGAGATAAAAATACTATCTTTGTTATATATAAAGTGGATACTATGTACTGGGGGATGAGCCTGTCTGTGCACAGGTGATCTTTATAACATTTAATTGTGGAATTAAATAGACTGACTTAGTCTCATTGGGCAGGTCTCCGCTTTTACCTTATGCCCAAGAACATGTGCTATCTTCAGTCAGATTCACCTCTATGTCTAAGAGAAGAGCTACCCAATACTTTTTGAACTGATTCATTCCTCCCTCCCTGGAGGAGCAGGGGGTGAGGGGACATAGAGAGCCTAGAAAGTCATCCTATATGAGCTCTTTCCAAATAGTAAGGAATGCCTTCAAAAAAGGAAGGAAGGAACGAACCCCTAATAATATAGGATGATATGAGAAAACACTACAGCATTATCCAAAGAAGTTGAGCTCCAAAGAGAGAGTTCTATCATTCAGAAGCATCAGTTCTTCAAATCAGTGCTTCACTTTTTCAATTCCATGTTTATCCATATTTTACTGAAATTGAATCCCTACTTTTATATATGATAACTTATTAAAATAATGGTCCTTAATTTTTCACTTCTGTATTCCTGAGCTTCTGTGGTTCTCACACTCAGGGCTTAACTACAAATTTTCTGGCTTATGGAATTTGAAAATGAGACTTAAAGTCTATTTATATGCTGGGTCCTGGGAATTTTACCAGTGCCACCATATGAATAGGCCTGAGCTAGGTATTGGATAATCAGAATCTGATAGCCAAGATACCCCAATTGTCCCAGCTGACACATTGCCGCACAACCACCAGACCTGTGAGTGAGGTCATCTGACATCAGCCAGTTCTGGATGACCTGCCAAGTGACTGCAGACATACGCGCAAACACGGATGAGATCAGGAGCCTGGCTTAAACCAGAAAAAGACCCACCCATCAGTTTTGTCAATTAAGAAAATAACTAAGGTACTGAGTTTATGAGTGGCTCTGTAGTAAAAGCTAAATGGTACTCTATTTAACACAAACTATATAGCTAAATGATACCTTATGTTTTCCTTTTATTCTTTATAATGTGGAAATTTTGAGACTTCCTAATGCTGAAAATGTAAATGCTATTTTATGATCTTTGTAAGATAAAACTAGGTTTAAAGCTGAGTCATTTTAAGTCGTTAGGGTTTGTTTTTTGGTTTGGCCTGTTGACACTAATACCCAAAATCTATATGAAAATTCTCTAGTTGAATACAAATTTGACATATGATCTCTGTATGACTAAGGCAATGGCTATGCAGTCTACTTATATAGTAACTCTATTTGAATATTAGCATCTTGATTAGGTCAGACATGGCTGTTCTCAGGGCCATGCCCTTGAATACTAAGAAATATTCTGAGTTCTAGAGCTCTAAGGAAAAAATTGAGTACAGTCGAACCTCCATAGTTGACCACCTCCTTAAGTTGACCTATTTTTCATAGACTGGCCATGCACCACATGTGTGTGTCAGTGCAGTAGGTCTAATTCCGTATGTTGACCACTTCTGAATGTTGACTAGTTTGTTTTGGTCCCTTGGGAGGTCAACTTACAGAGGTTCTACTGTGTGTAATTCTTCCCTGAGCAGTGGTCTAAGGAATTCATTAGTGAGCTCAGAGTTGTAAATGTGATTACCCTCCCTCTACCCCATGCCCCATTTAATTGTGTTTTTAATCAAGGGCTAGTTTGAATTATGCGTTGGTGGGAACTGTTAGAATATTTAGACATAATGAATTTAATTGTCCATGTAAGTATACATTTAAGTAGGTAAACATAATTTTTTCCACTGTGGATTCAGTGCAACTTAGTGCACAATTAATAGGATTTACTTAACTTTTCAGAATTCCCCATGAAAGGGGCCTTCAAAATGGAACAGGTCTCTCAAACAGATCTTAAAGGAGTGAAATCAGATGGTTTCTTCCAGGAATAATCATCTACTGCTTTCTGACTCGTAGTCTGAGGTGCTAACCCTGACCTTATTCTATCCTCCTCCTCCATTCTTGCTTCTTCTCTCCAACCTATCTAAGCTACTTTGGAGATCTTTGGATGAATGCCATAAACCTTGATAAATGCATACCCTTGGTTGCAATCAAAGTTATTTTAATAAGATTTGCTGTGTGTAAAAACATCCAGAGGGATACGGTTGAAGCATTTAAAATATCTCATTTATTTTTAAGTTGTAACCCACTTAATGAAACACCCAAAGCTAAAGGGTAATTTCTTTGCCAAAATCAGTCTTATGAAATAATTCCTTTTGATACATGCTGAGAAATCAGCAATAAGAACAACAGACCCCTGAAACATCTGTACCCATTTAAAGCCATTATTTTTTGCACTGGCACGAGTGTCCATTCATTCTAAAGTTACTCTTATTACTTAAAATTAAAGGTGGTGGCATCCATTTTCTAGTAGTGTGATTATCTTTAAGGAATACATTTGTTTTCTTATATTTACTTTTTCATTGAGCAAACCAAAGAAACCAGGAGCTGCTTATTATGCAAGTATCATATACATGCTCAGATCAGGAAGTGAGAACTGAATTTTTTGTAACCCTTGCAAAACACAAATTTGACTCTCATATCACCTTATGTAAAACACTGGCTTAAGGGATGATAGAAACTTAACATGTGTTCCTTTTGGAAGGAAGTGATTCTAAATATGAGTGATTCATTTCTCCTTACTTCCTTCTAGGTGATTTACTGAGAGAGGTAACTCATTTAGTTTGTCACTAGAAAAATGAGACATCCTTATCCAACTCTATTTATTATTGTTTTAAATAGACGCAAGAGCATTAAAGTAAGAATGTAGTGGTTACCTCTGCAAAATTGAGGGTGGCTGGAAGTACAGGGGATTGTGAGAGTACCTAAGAGAGCTTCCTGTACTGAAGGGAAATTTTATATATCTTAAGTGGGGTGCTTACATGGGCATGTGCATTTGTCAAAACTCATCTGTACGTTGTATCTTAATATGAGAAAAAAATAAGAGGGAGGGCCCAAATCAAGAAGGGCCTCTTAGGCTGTGGGGAATGATTTGCTCTGTGTGAGATCAGAGTCATTGGAAGTTTTCTAGTAAGGAGTGACATGATCTCATTTATGTTTTTATTTTTAATTTCTTTTCCATTAAATACAACTTTATTTTTTTATTAAGTCATAGCTGTATGCATTATATTATCATGGGGTACAGTGGGTTGTTTCTATATACAATTTGGAATACTTTCATCCAACTGGTTAACATAGCCTTCATGTCATTTTCTTAGTTGTTGTCTTAAGACATTTATATTCCACATTCAGTAAGATTCACAAGTACCCTTATAGGTTAAATCATAGGCCTCATTTATGTTTTGAGGCAAACTCTTTCTGTGGCAAAGTCTGAAGGAGGGGACTATTATAGTAGTCTTGGAAAAGTTTCCAGTGGAGGTGGTGGTACTTCTGCTGTGGATGGTGTTCTGTGCTGTCCAGATGCCCCCATACCGGCCGAAAAAAGGTTGCTAAGAATGTTTGGTTGCCAACACTCAGAATTGTCTCTTTTGGGAAGAGCCACCTGTTCCTTTCCTGAGGCAGCCCAAATATAAGGAAAGGTGGATATAAGAGTATAAAGACCAACTCTCTGGATAATCCTGAAGGGCTCCCCCAGTCTCCAAGCTTCCTGTGGGATTGAGTGAGGCCTGGTAAGCGTACCTCAGCCCAGGTTTTCTCTCTGCTATCCTGCTTTTGTTTCTTCCCCTTCCAGGTGTCAGTCCTACAAGCCCTCCCTGGTGAATGCTCATCTTTGTCTCAGAACCCGAGTCTGGTAGAACCCAGTCTGTGATGATTGCTAATGGAAGTTGATTTCACTTTTTATCTGCCTATAAATGAAAGATGTATTTTAGGACTCTCATGCTATCATCTAGTTGTAAATGGTGCATTGTGATGGTCTAGGACTCCAGCTATAGCAGGCACCAATGGGCCTCTTCCACATGCTGCCCCTAACTGGCCACAGGACATAGGCTGTCACTTTATATCTCTGGTCCTCTGTCCCACCTTCTGTAAAATAAGAAGGAATTTAACCAAATGAGAAAGTTCAGAATGTTGTTTTATTATTTTGTAAGATTTTTTAGAAATATTAAAAGTAACTGAAACCCAGCTTACTATTTTGTTGATCGGACTTCAGAGCTTGTTTTCCTTTGACTCATTCACTCCCTAGTTATTGGCTGTGTTTCCATGGTCTCAGCCTATTTTTTTTTTTTTTTTAGTTTATTTTAGCCTCAAGACCTTTGTACGTGTTCCCTTTGTCCAAAACAGTCTTTACTTCTGCTCATCTTTTGGATCTCAGTTGAAAATTTGCATCTTCAAGGAATTTTTTTCCTGACCACCAGTCATGCCTGGTAATTTCTACCTGTTTGAAACATTCTCATAGACTTATTCCATGTTAGGGGAGATTTGCAGGAATTACATGTAACTACACATGTAAGTGAGAACCTATTATAAATTATTTGGAACATTCTTATTAGTTACTAATAGCAATATATTACTTGCAATATATTTCAAAACAAATTAACATATACCAGTTGAAGACTATACCAAATAAAATATATCATTCTTGTTTTATATGACTTCATGAGCAAGGGAAAAGAGTTACTGAATCATATGCATCCTGACTTTGTAAATTCAAATTTTCTTGGAAGCCTTTTCCCCCTATGCAAGGTGGGGGAGGGAGAGCGTGGTAGTAATGATTACATATTTAGCCACCCTTGATGTGCAAGTGAAGACAGATACGTTTGCTTGCAACTCTACAACACTTCGTGTGGTAGATTTCAGATATCAGGGTGCAAATTCATTGATATTCTTCTTGACAAGTGGTGGTGCTGCCCAGGCAGGTTCATCTGCCCACTGCCCAAGAGGAAGCTAATATTTGAGACAGCAAGCAGGGTTTACAGCAGAGAAAGGGTTTGTTTCACATAGTGCTAAGTGGGGAGATGGGAGGAATTTCTCAAAATCACTGCCCTAAGAATTGAGGAGACAGTATTTTTAAAGATAATTTGGTGAGGAGAGGATTAGACAATCAGGGTCTGCTAATTGGCTGGTTTGAGGATAGATAGAACCATCAGTCCTTTGGTATGGGCTACTGGGTGGGTCAGCCAATCCACTGGAATCAGCCAATCCACTGGAATGGAGTCCCTCGGGTGGGGAGTACAATGTCAGTTCTCAGTTTCTTGGTTGCGGTGGAACAGTCAATCCACTATAACACATGACCTGGGAGAGATCTCAGAAACTACCTTTAGGTTTCGAACATGTGATGTTATCTACAGAGGAAAGTCAGACATCTTTTACCCCTAGAGTAGCAATTACAGAGAAGCAGACAAGCTGATGACTACTACCAAGCAAATGAAGGACAGTGGCAAGTTATTATCATTGTTTTAGCTGAGCCTTCTCTTTCAGAGGTTTTTGTGGTCTTTACCCCAGATTTCACCTTGTACCCCTTCATCAATTTGTCTGTGTCTACACTTGAATCTGGTCAGGCTTTTCAACTGACTGCTTTGACCAATAGAATGAGACAGAAATGATATTGTGCCAGTTTCTAGTCTCAGGCCTTAAGAAACAAGCAGATTCTACTTTCTATTTTTGGGAGCCCTCCAGCACCATGTAGGAAGAGGCTATGTTTAGATGCTCCTCAGTCCTAGCTGAGTCCAGCCTTCCAGCCTTTTCCTCCAAGAGCCAGGCATGGGAATGAAACCATCTTGCACTCATTAGACCAGCCCATCCACCAGCAGAATGCTACCAAATAACCTCCCTAATACCATGGGGAGAAAAAGAGTCATCTAACTGAACCCCACCCAATTTTCTCACCCACACAATCATGACATATAATCAAATCATTGTGGTTTTAAGTCACTAACTTGAGATGGTTCATTACATAGCAATTGATACCCAGAGCACCCTAATTGGCATACTGTTTGTTATGTGTTTTTGGTTTCTTTTTTCTCATATTGTCAATGTACTTATTTGCTACACTTCCATACCACTAAGAAAAGCAAATGTCTTTTCATTGTTCTAAAAAGTCCTTTTACATTCAAAGAGTCAAAGAGGAAGTTTAATTGACAGTGGAGCCATCCATTATTTGTTGAGAAGGCATAAAGTATTAAATAATAAATGACTGTTTCTAAAGAAAGATAAGATCTATATTAAATACTTTGAATGCAACCCTTCCCATTCTGCCCTTTTCTCCTTTTTTTTTTTTTTCTTGTAGTTTTTGGCGGGGGCTGGCTTTGAACCCACCACCTCCAGCATATGGGGCCCAGCGCCCTCCTCCTTTGAGCCACAGGCACTGCCCTACCTTTTCTCCTTTTTAAAATTATTATCATTTTGTTTTCAGATTGATATTAGGGTATAAACAGGTTACATTATTTGCATTTGTTAGGTAAGGTCCCGGTTGTAGTTGTATCCCACACCCTGGAGGTGTGCCATAGGCCCTTACACTGTGCCCATTAGGTGATGCACACTGCTCCCCAACTCTTGCCCCCTGCCCCCAACTTTAATTGGATTGTATTTTTCTTTGATGGGATGCCCTTTCCTCCTTGCTATTATTGAATACAATTTATACTTTGTGAAGACACACAGTGTTCATTATATCCAGGTATGTGCATTACAGTGCCACGTATTTGTAATGGTTGACATACAGCATGCAGTAGAATGATTAGCTCCCCCTCCATGTCTTCAAAGACCTGCCCCATTTCTACCCACTCCTCTTTGCCCTCACCTTTTGCTATGATAACCAAAGGCTTCTCAAAGTGTGGTTAACAATCTACTGGCATTAAAATCACCTGCAAAGTTTGCCAAACATGCACATATCCTGGTCCCACAAACCTCATGAATTAGAATCCCTGGGAGTGTAGCTTAGAAATTCACATTGTAATCATTTTAATTTGATCTTAGACTTAAAATTATTGTCTTTAGGGACATTTAACTGTCTTTGCTTTTAGCTTCTCCCCATTGTGGCATTCCAGTGTGATTCCTTTAATGCCCTTTACCAGCTTTCATCTGCTCTGGTTCCAAGTTAAGTCTTCTCTTTCCTCAACTCCTAAGTTCTTTCCATGTTCTGTCATCTTAGGTCTCTTTTGCTTCTCATTACTGAACTGACTAATCCAAGGGCTTTAGACCTAATCTTTAAATCTGTAGGTTCCTTTTTTGTGTCTGTTAGAGGTTCCGAGTTCTCTCTCAAGGACATTATAATTGCAGCTATTTATTAAACTTAAAGGGGACAGCAACCTCCTCTTTTAATCTCCAGGTAACTAATTACCAAAACATTTTCATTATACTTAGATTACCACATTATTTCTGATTTCGACTGTTTCAATTAGCTGAAAAGAGAGCTGCCTGACACAATTTTGCCCTTTCTCTGGGTTTTGTGATGTTTGTATTATCTACTTTTCAGAACACACCTGTGTCCTTGTCACACAATCTGGTAAATATTATACTATTTAACCATCACTATGGCACTGATGCATAGCTGACCCCTGGACTGGCCAATCAAGACTCACAAGGAGTGGGTTTCAGGAAACCAAGATGATATGTCCGCAGCACCTGAAAAAATATGCAGAAAGTCAGGTTACATGTGGAATTCATTAAGTGTTTTCTGTGTCCATTCCTGATCGGTTTTCTCACCACCCTCCGTATGAAAAGTAGGTGACTCGGGTGAGTTCATTCACATCCCCGGGTTCAGTTTCTCAAGGAACATGTATTGATTACTGCCATAGTTCAAAGTAAGGCTTTGAGTGGTGAAGTGGAAGTGGGGGTCTTCGACAGCAATAGGGAGTGAAGGGAGGAGCCCACTTAGCAGCTGGGATTCTTAAACTCCCAGGTAATGCAGAGAACGCAGTGATTTATGAACTGTATGGAGCTAAGCTACAGTAAAGTTGTGTGGTACAGTTTCTCTAAACACAGTGATTTCATTTCAACCTTAACAGTTACTCTGCAGTCTATAAAATATTTACATTGCCTTTCTAAACATATACATTATTTACTGTACAGTCTATAAAATATTTATATGATTTTCTCTAAAGATACTGTATATGGTGCATTATTTTTATCCACTTTCCCCCCCTCCTAGGAGCAGGCAGGCCATAAACGGGTAAATGTTTTTGAAATCAAGGAAAAGCAGCAAAAAGGAGGGAGACACTATAGAACCGGGAAAGGAGATAATCTTTTTTCTTGATGTCCTGCTCCCACCTGGCTGTATGCTAAAGGCCTGTGTTGCTGAAGAGAGCAGTGACCAGGAGGAGCAGAGGACAGCCAGGAAGCAGGTGTTTCGGGCTGACTGTGCAGAGCTAAAAGAGAAATTGTACCAATCCAAATTTCAGAGAAAGAAGGGAGGAAAACCTGTATGTGCACACACACATAACACCTGAGACTTAACAAAACATGATGCTAATCTATCATTATTGCTTATGGTGTTATGTAGACTGGACCCTCCATCTTGACCAAATAATTGCTATTCTCTTACCTCATTTGGTTTAGGATCAGAGACATTTTCTCTGAGATGCTGCAGAAAATATGAATGGGAGAACTGAGACATTTCTTAGGAAAATTTGGGCTGATAAATACCACCACAATTTCTTGAATCTTTAATAAAATTTATGCAACACTCCAATAACCTTCCTAAATTAATTGTCCCAAAGATCCAATTTTTTGCACAACTGTTAAACTCATCATATCATTTGGACTAAATACTTTGACATGAGAGCTATGTACATATACAAGTTGCCAGATATCTGGACAAGAAATAAAAGAAAAATATGATCCATGAGAATGTTTTGTCTTCATGATAGTAATTTGATTTGAAGTTATCCAGTTAGGGTCCAGATATCACATTCACTGGAATTGGTTCACATTCCCTGGAATGCACAGTACCATTAGTTCTCCATTATAGAGAAAGTGGGTTTCATATGCAGAAACTCAAGATGGGGGAAAATGCTCCAGAGCTCATTAGAAACCATTTAATGCTAAGCTAAGTGTCAACAGACTTTGAAAGAGGCCTACTAGTTAATGTACACAAGGAGTTATCAGCTTTTGTGATAAGTCAAAGAAACCAAACAGTAAAACCCATTAGACAGCACTTGTAAGACAGTTGGGCTATATGAAATGTTTTAGATAAATTAGATTGAGATTGACAGGAAAAAATAGCATTTTTAGGGAAGAATTTTTATTTAGAATCCTTACCTGGAGCCAAAAATCTTGAGATTTGACTGACTCTAAATAATTCACTTGTCTAAAATGAGTTTGTGGCCTCATAGGTGACACAGTGGGCATAATTATACATAATTACACTACCACTAGGTGCCTTTTTTGTTTATTTTTTGGTCTTGGATAAAATAGATATAATAGACAGGATCTTCACTAACTCAAAAATAGGGTTATTTGTTTTCAAGGCTGTAATTCAGAACCTCTTCTGCTCGGTGTAGTCTATTGCCATTAGAGTGCAAACACAATTCTGGGACACAGTTTTGATGATCTGGCTTGATCTAAAAATACCATTTGGAACTGTTAGAGCAATATTATTTATCTCAAAAGAACCTGCAAAAACTACAAGGTTGACAAGAATATTCTCTGGTGACAATTGGGAGGAGAGTCATTTGATTTTACAGTTATTTGGTGGGGGGGGGCATGGATGAGATAAAATAATGAGTCTAACCACAAACAGCCAAAATGGACCATCACACCAAATCAAAGGAGTATTTACAGGAAGACCATGTTCATGAATGGATAGCACCTGAAGCTAGACTATGCCATACTAAGTTATCATAATACATTTTAGATATAAAAATTCAAAAGAAGCATGATTACCAGCTATGACAAAAGGAAAAAAAATCAGCGACACATATGCTTGATTCCAATTTTAATCAATTCAACTATGTGTATTTGTGAGGTCTCTGTGAAGAAATCTCATAAACACATGTAGTTGAATTGATTAAAACCATGCTTTTTGGTAATTGAATGATTTGACTTTCTATGAAATCTTTGGGTAAAAGCCAATTAAATATCAGTTGTATCTTTACAACTGATAATTTGACTTTGAGTATAGTTGATCCTAGGCTATTCCTCCTGCTAATGATTAGACAGTAGACCTCACTTTGTCTAGTAAGGCTACTTATAATACATAACAATAAAAACATGTCCTTGGCCAAAAGAGGAATCCTGATCATTTTGTTTCTCAGTAATAGGGAGACATTCACCTAGCTCATCCAAAAGTTAAGTCAGATTATTGAAATGAAAGTTAAAAGAAGAGAAATCAAATCACAAGTGTTAAATTTGTAGGATGTTCAACTTAGTTCCAGTAGCACAATAATAGCTAAACATTTTATGAATTTCTAGTATTTGCCAAACCCTGTTCTACATTATCTACAGGTATTAATGTATTTAATCTTAACAATAATCTTATGAAACAGGGACTATTATAATACCTATCCATATAGATATGAAACTAAGACTTAGAGAAAGTTGATAACTTGCTTAAGGTCCTATATCAAAGAAACAGGAGAACCAAGATTTGAATGCACTCTCTGTGGACTACATCTTGGTTTAGCAAGTGCCCTGATAGTCCAATATCAAAAATCTGTTATTTACCAAAAACAAATTCAGAAAATGCTGATTAATTTTGACATTTTAATAGATTCAAAAGTAAAATTATTACATGATATGGATATTGAAATGTTTAGAAAAGAAATGTAAGTTCAAAACGGAGTGTATGTGGCAGGGATGAGAAGAGTCATTTGAATGGAGGTGAGACAGACATACCAAAAAACATAAGGAAAGATATCATCTCCTGCTGGTCAGGATTATACACAAAACATGTCATGCTCAGAAGGTAACCCAAAGGAAAAGAAAAAGGACACAAGTTAAAGGACAAAATGAACTATGCTATTTGTTCCAAGTCTTGACTTCTGGTGTGGCACATTTATCCCCAAGTTAGGAGCCCCGTGAAATGCATGCAAGGACATCACTTTGATAACTCTGGATCTCCACTTGGTTTCTAAGCTTTTGATGATGTCTGTTAGGAAAATAGGTTACGAGTAGCTGTCACAGATATCACAGAATAAGGCAGACGAGACAACATCTTTGCACTAAGTTTGCCCTGGTCCAAAATAAAGATTGTTTTGTTGACTGTTGGAGTCATTCTTTGTTTTATCATAATGATAACTGAGTTTAAATTTTGGACTTTTAGCTGATACTGATGACTGCATTTGATTTTCTGTAATATTCTTAAACATTTCTCCAGCTTTGTTTCTAGAGTATTTTTCAAAATCATAATGAACTATTCATTCTCATTATTGCTGTGTGGTTTTAGTGTGCATGTGGCAAATCAGTGCAATCATCATTTGCCTCCATTTATCTCTTGTTAAAAAGGTAGGTCATAATCATTTTACTCTGTTCAGGTATACTATAAAATCATCCATATAATAAACACAGAGTTCAAGTTTATAAACATCTATTACTCCATTCTTTGCCTTTACTTATGCTTTAAATGTACCTGCATACTTACATGTTTATAGGAGATCAAAAAGAAGAAATAATAAATGCCATACAAAAAAGCTGTGGTCTATTAAACATTTAATGTTATTTTAATATTTAATACTTTAAGTTACCATATGGTTAAACAAAATGCAGACATAGTTAAAATCAGCAAAAGTCCAGAATTGTTCTATTGAAAGGAAATTGGATTTTAGTTGGGTTGCTATAATAATTTGAGAACCAGATCACCTATTATTGGTGCTTTAAGCCTCATTAGCTTCAAGGAACAGAATCCTTTTAGCTCTGTGAAAAGAAAGAAATCCTTTTCACCAAGTGGAAGTCAGAGCCTATAATAAAGCAACTTTCCAAATGCATGAATTAAAGTATAGTTAGTTCTTCTGTTTGCTATAGCTAACATTCAAGGATCAAGAGCAGCCTGGGCAACATAGCAAGACTCCTCTGCCTCTAAAAAAAAGAAAAAAAGAAAAGAAGAATTAGCTGAACACAGTGGTGCATTTCTGTTCTCCCAGTTGCTTGAGAGGCTGAGGTCGGAATATTCCTTGAGCCCAAGAGTTCAAGGTTGTAGTGAACTATGTGAGCTGTAGTGCAATGCAGCCTGGAAAACAGAGACTTGAAAGTAAGAAACAATGAAATAAATTAAAAAAAGAAAATAAAAGAAAGGAAAGAAAGGGAAAGGAAAGAAAGAAATAAAGGAAGGAAGGGAAGGAGGGAAGGATGAGGGAAAAAGAGAGGAATGAGGAAGGAAGAAGACAGGAAAAAGGAAACAGAATGATAATTAGTTCCTGGTCTCCTCCCAAGGGTCGCAAAACATCTTTTCTCCATGTCCCAGGGCCAGCACACTTTATTTCAGCTCTAGTTTTCTGTTGCTTTTTGTCTGTTCCTTTATTCGGCTGGCTGTCACTGCTTACACATGGCCCCACATGGCGATCCCAAGGTTATTTCGTCTTATAGCCCTGATTCTTCACTGAGCTAGCATGTCTATGGCAGAGACAGCGTACATATCTCAATGTTTAACTATGAGAGGAGGAGGTGAAGCAGTTTGCATATCCATCTTTCATATTTTAATATAACATTATATTTGAAAAAGTTAAAAGATAACCATTATTTCATTATGCAAATTCTGGAAAGGAAAGTGCCACAAAATCTTCTTGGGGGAACGGGGGAAATATTAGAACTTAGAGACAAATTTGACTGATTCTCTATCACTTGCCTTTTAGTTTAAATTCAAGAGAGTGAGATTTGATTTTGGCCAACTGATGAAGCCTTGTGGCAAGTTTTTACCTCTGATCTAATCCCTGCATTAGAGAGGGGATCATGTGGAATGAAAGTGACCAATCCCTTCAGCAGGGAATATGGGCAATGTAGTTCCTGTACCAGATCAGACCAATCTGGCTCAACTTTTAAGTGACAAAGTTGCGAGATGTTTTCCAGTTTCCATGGGACCCTAGGTTAAAGGTCATGTAACCTGAGCATGCTCAGATGAACCAAAGGTGCAGCCATGGGTGGAACTTAAGCACCTGGCTGAGGACTGGGGACTGAAGGAAGAAGGGGACACCACATGGCAATGTCCATTCAGAGTTCCTGTCCTGGCATCAAAGACTGTATCAGATCACGTTTCATTATCCTCTGACTATATAGTCAGCCCATCTCTCTTGCTTGGAGACACACTGCTTTAGGAAGTATTGACTTGATATCCATTGAGGGAATGAACTCCTCCATTGGGGAAGTGACATTTCTGGAGTGAGCAGTGTAGGTGGTTAAATCCCAGTCCCCTCAATGTGCTATGTACCTGAAGTGATGGAGTTTCATGAAGTCTTAGTTGGGAGAAAGGCATATAATTTAAATGTCAAGAATTGAGAAGAGATCATTTGGGGTGTACAATATTTCAAAAGCAAAAGTACACAAAATAAAGTTCATATGATCTGTTTTGAGAATAATGAATATGTGAATGAATTTATTTAGCAGACCTTCTACTTGAGGTAGAGTCCACAGTAATTTTGCAACCAAAATGCAATTGTTCTCACACTCTCTGTTTCCAATGGACATTTCTGTTGGGACAAAAAGTCTTGGGTGAAAGCTGCCAAGTTTACAGAACATACCTACCATTTGGAAGGAGTGGGTGGGGCCTGCTAGGAAGGAAAACGCTACCGGTCCTCTAATGTAGGCCTCAGCGGATTATCTTCCAGACGCCACTTTCTAACTTAAATGGAGGGCAAATTTGTGCCAATCACTAAATATTTGGCAAATCATGGTTTAAACTTTCTAAAACATGCTTTTATAGGCCTTTCCTGCCTTCCTTCCTTGCTTCCAAGGAAGTCACTTTTCCCCGGAGTTAAGTAATGGAGCCAAAAAGAGGAGTGTGTGTGCGTGTGTGTGTGTGTGTGTGTGTGTTGGATCAGGGGAGAGCAGGATATGGGGGCAGGAAGGAGGCTGTGGGGGGCAGTACACGCTAGCTTTTCTTTAGAATTCTACTTCACAGGGCCATTCTCTGTGAACTCTTCCTAACTGATTTTAGACAAGGAGGGAAGAAAGATGGGATGAGGGGCCCCCAGACTCCCAAGAGACCAAGAGGAAGTTATTCATTTCAGTAAAGCTGATTCTTGAGAAAGCTCTCCCATTGCAGGGGAAGAGAATGCTCTGTGGAACTTTCTTTGTTTTAAGGCCGACGTCTCATGTAATATTTACGTGATGTGCTATACTCGGTCACCCAGATAGGATTATGTGCAGCATTTTCATGATTCTCGTTCATTTCTCCCGTTAAAGTGGACGGTCTTTACCCCACGTGGATTTGTGACAAAGCTGGGCTTCCCCGATGGCAGGCCTGCCTCTTTCGACTTCTCTCTCTCTGCCCATCTTCCCACCGCTGTCGGTTTATTTTGCCTGCAGGCGGAGAGGGCCTCTCCCTTCCTGTTGGTGCCTTGTCACTGCTGGGTCAGCATGTGAGCACTGTCCTCTCTCCAGGGCTTTCTCCTCTTCCCACCTGGCTTTCAAGAACACGTCTACGGTCGGCCCGTCTGTCCTCTGGAATCATCTGTTTTTTATTTTGTGAGCTGGAGGATGAGTTTTTAAACTTCCCTTTAGGTTACAGAGGACCAAGCTTTCAGAGGCCTCTCTGAGGGAGGACAGACCGTTTCCCAGGACTCACACAGGCTACAAGTTATTGGCTTGGTGAAAGCTGTTACTTTGTTTTGAAAACCTGCATGAGTCTGTTATTGTTGGGTCCCCCAGAGGCTAATCACTCAGAGGGAGTTTGATCCTGTCGGTCTGAGAGGGAACACTGCAGAGCCTTTGTGTCCTGGCCTGCCTACCCCACACCGCAGCTCCTCCTGCTGGACTTCCCAGCGTGCCCCGCCACCCTCCCTGGAGCAGAGCAAAACATTCACACCACCGAGGCAGGAGTGGAAGCATCAGGGCGTTTCCAATTTTGAAGTTAATTGATCTGGTTGTCTCTAAACACAATGTTATTATGGTTCACCTCAGTTTATTTTCTGTCTCTCTGTATTCATAAAACCTTGCTGTACATAATTTTTAGAGCCTTCTTTTATTCTTCTGTTATGAAATCTAACACACATTGAGAAAAAGTACACCAAACATTGGTTCAGGTTAAGAAAGTATTATAAAGCAAATAGCGATGTAACGACCATTATTATGTAAAAGTATTTAAAATGATACCTTTTCAGGCAGGAAGAAAAGCCTTTTAAAACTTGATCTTTTTGACTTATGGAAAATGAAAGTGAAGGTATTGATTTGGGTCTTAATATCGTAATGGTGCAACTGTTGTTTTATGTTCCTATATATCTCTGAGCCATTGCATCTTGATTATTTGCTTGTAGATCAATCACTTCATGATTGTCTGAGATGAATTTTTATTCTAGGGCACCTTCCCTCATGAAATTGCTATATTTCAGAACTATCTCACCCTTCTGTAAGCTTAATACATATAAAGCAAATTAATCTGTATATTAGAGTAGGCAAAACACAATTCTTTGTACTTACAAACTAAAACAACTGCAAAATGTCCAAGTAGATCTAGATATCCCACCAAAATTACTTTTGGCATATTCTATTTTTAAAGATCATTCCTTTCATTCCCATGAAAAACTCTATAGAGATGACTAAAATGCCATCTTTTTGCTCCAGTAAATATTTAGGGTCTGCTTACCCTGTTCAGGGCATTGTCCTGGATGCCTGAGCCATATGAATGCAAAAACAAAGATCCTTCCTTATTCAGAGCTTAGACTATAGCAACCCAGCCCATAATAATAAATGTAATGGATAAATACATTTTACAATATGATACAAATTGATGAATGCTACTGAGGAAAGAAAACACACAATGAGGTCACAGAATTGGGAGTGCAGGGTACAGGTGGTGGGCACAATGCTATATTAAACAGGGTTGTCAGGCTAAAGCTTCTTGAAAAAATAAAATGTGATCCAAGGATTGAAGAAGGTAGGGGAGTTAGTCATACACTGGGGGAAGAAATGGCAGAAAAATCCATTGAGCCATGGCCTTAGGATGGTGGTGGGCCAGGTACATAGGAACAAGAGCAAGAAGGCCAGCACAGCGGGAGCTGAGAGGACAAGAACTAGAGGAGCTACAGAGAAGGTCAGAGAAATGGGCAGATCACATAAGGCCTTGCAGGTCGCTGTAAGGACTTTGGCTTTTATTCTAGTAAAACAGTGAGACTTTGCAGGGTTTTAAGCAAAGAAAGGCAGGATGGGATTAACTTTTTAAATAGATGTGCATTTGCTAAGCTATTGTCTCTCAGCTTCAAATCATCCTTCTACTTGGCATTGTGATGCTGAGGATGGTCCTCTGTGAACTACACTGTTTTTTTTTCTTTTTTGGCCGGGGCTGGGTTTGAACCTGCCACCTCTGGCATATGGGACCACCACCCTATTCCTTTAAGCCACAGGCGCGGCCCTAAACTACACTTCTTTTTTACAAGCTCCTCCCTGTTTGGCTCTGCCAACGAGGACTAGTAGAGAGGAACTACAAGAATGAAGGAAGGAAAAGAGACGTGTGTCTTCCTGTTAGCTCACTGTGGGTTTTCTCCCTGACTCCTACTCCCAGCAGCAATGCTGCTTCAGCCTGGCAGTAGCAGTCTCTCCCCTTAGCAGCTGTTCATAGAGTTTCTACCCATCACACCTTCTCAGAAACACCAGCAACTTCCATTCACTGCCTCTTCTTAGAGAACTGAGTTACTGAGTTTTAATGTTTCTGACCTCTGTCCTCCATCCCTCAGCCATGGTAGCTGCTTTTTGCCTGTTCTCTTACTCAGTTAACAGCTTTATTCCAGTTAGCAATCACTAGTTGACCACCTCCCTGTACTGACCACCTTTTAAGTTGACCTCATTTTCACAGACTGGACATGCACCACATGTACCTATCAGTACAGTAGGCCTAGTTCCTTATGCTGACCACCTCCATATGTCGACCAGTTTGTTACAGTTTCTGGAGTGGTCAACAGTCAGAAGTTTTACCACATTTCTATTACATTCTCTCCATTAGCATAGCTGGCATGATTGCCCTTTCCTGAGTGGGCTCTGAATGATACAAGGAATCACTGTGGCAGATGTGGAGCAAGAGTGAAATGGGGAAGATGTTAGAAGACAAAGGTAGAATCCAGGCAAGAAATGCTCAGAACAGGGAGGTAGAGATGGCAGGGATGAGAAGTGCATTGATTCCAGAGATACTACGTAGAGAGAAGCAGATTGATTTCCTGATTGTTTCTATTCGAGTGGCAAGAAGAGGGTCAAGAATGATTTCAAGGATGCTTTCGCCCAGGCAAAAAGAAGAGTAGATTCACCATGAACCAAGGTGACAAAAACTATAGGTAGAGGAAAATGATGAAAAGTTCAGTCTTGGGCATGTTACTTAGACATTTACAGAGACATCAAATAGGCAGCTGGATATACCCATATTGCTAATTTTCATTCTCTTCTTTGTGGCCGTAGGCAATGATCACCCTCATGCTACACTAGAAATATTTATTTAAATGATTTATATCCTTGAATTTAAATTATTTTCAAGAATTTAAGTCATTCCGTTAAAATGCAGATGTTGAAATGAGTCAGGACTAGGTTTGAATCCTGGCTCTCTGGTTGACTAACCTCTCTAAGCTTAAATTCCAACTACAAAAATGGAGATAATATTGAACTTGCTCAGTAATTGAAAAGTGGAAATTAAAGAGTATGCAGTGGTGAACACATAGTAAGATTTGAAAGTAAAATGTCTTTCCCAGTTTCCTTATTTATAAAATGTAGAGAATAACACCAATTTTATAGGCTATTTGGAGTATTACATCAGAATATACATGCAAATAGTCAAACACAGGCACCTTTGTATAATAGACACTTAATAAATCTGAGCTTTTCTCTTATATGCTATTTCATTGATGCTCATAACATCTCACCCATTTACAAATTTAACAGCATTCTTCAGAGTCTGTTCCAGAAGGCATTAATTCCAGAGGATGTTAATAGGGGTTAATACAATGAAATAAACTCTGGTCCCAAAGGGGTGACAGCTGGCTGTATACCATGATTGTTCTGTGGCTGTAGCTATCTCTGCCTTCTCTGCCCCTTCTCTCTTCTTGCTCAGTGTACCCCAAATCTGATTGGCTCTTCCAAGCTCTTTTTGGATCAACTGAAGGGTCCCAAAGAATGATAGCATATTTTCCAAGGGAGTACTCTGCCTTCCAAAGTTAAGTCAAAGGAACAAATTTATTAGGTGCCTGTGACTAAACCCAAGTAAATACCTCCTCTTTACTGGGTTATAGAAAAGTGGAACCCATGTGATAATTCCCAGGGAAGAGGTAAATTGCTTCCAGGTAGGGATGTTGCTAAGGGAGTGTAGCCTTTCGATTAAGGACATAGACTCAGTCCCCAAAACCTAGCTCTGCTTTTTGCTAGTTGTGACTTTGAACAATTTACTTAACCCATCTGAGCCTGTTTTGCATTTCTAAAATGGAGATGATAACAGAGTTGTGTGAGCCGGGGAATGACTGGACACCTGGGGCATTAGCTGCTAATATTAGAAAATTTACAATTTGTTTGGACGAATAAATAATTCAATGGTTAGTTCTAAGCTACCTTACTGCTAAAATGAGAAATAAGAATTGAAAAACAATTCACAGAAGTCAAGAGCAATATTAGAATGGATCTGAGACTTACGTAATGGAGCAAGAATTGGTGCTCCTTCTGCTTTTAGTTTGTGGGCGTTTGTGGAAGGAGGACAAGAAGAGGTGGAGATTATGACAATATAGGAAGAACCACTAAGCAAGAGACTCTGAATTTCTGTTTCTACTTGACCGAAGGTCCATCTCATTACCTCTGACCAGAAAACCTTTGGCTTCAGTCTATTCTGGGGTGGATGGGATATATCTTTCCATTATATCACTTTAACTACAGAACTTTCGCTCATTATTTCTAGGTAAATTTTTACTATTTGCAAAGATGATAGGCATGAGTCCTCTTTCCTTAGTTGGAACTTTTATTGCTAACATTATTCAATAATGTGCTTTTTGAAATCATATCAATTTGGATACATTCTCATTTTCTCTGAGCTATTAGACTCCCAAATCATGACTATAGTACCCATTGGCATACAATTTGATCCTTCAAAGGAAAAGATCAAATATTTAATATTTCATACTCCCAGAAGATTATAGTGATTATTTCTCTTTTAAAAAATACAGGGCTAGGAGCTTGTAGAGGACATTCTTTAGTGCAAATGATCAGTGAGGTAAACGAAAATCATTTAGTTAAAAAGGAACACTGCTTGTCAATCATATGTTGAGAAATGAGGGGAGGCATTCTAGTTCTGTGGATTTTCTTCTCTTGTAACTCTCTGTACGTTTAAAATGAGCAGCTGGGAAACAGAAATTTAGACTCACATTCCTATCTATAAATTATGAGTTTGCCCCTTATGTTGACAGTGTCTGTAGAAAATCAGAAGATTTCAAAATGTTCCAGCAACAAAATATAAGAAATTATAGAACACATACATTTCAAGTATTGTTTTTAACAACATCAGCAGCAACATTTTAGCAAAATACAGAGGCTATTCCAGTGCCAAGATGGAAAATAACATAAAATAAGGTAAATAGCTAAACAGACTTCCAAATAAAGAGCATTCTTGGATAATGAAATTAATTATTGAGAGATGCCATTCTGGCTTAATAAGCTGTTTGTTAGTTACCTAAGTGAAGACAAGTATAGTTGGAAATAAAAAGAAATAAGTGTCAATTATTCAAAATAGAGAATGAGACCAAAAAAAAATACCATTTCAAGTAAATAATATATTTTTTATCAGTCAACTATTGACCAGTTACAATAATCTGGGCCTAATACTTTGTCAATCATTAGAAGTAAAAACAAGATGAGTTAAGATTAAGTCGCTTCCCTCAAGAAACTTGTAACTTGGTAGTAGTTTTGAGATTAGAAGCTTTAACACAAATTTTTGAAGTTGCTAGATTTGAATGAAGGTATAGATTTGGTAATAGGAAACCTCCATGTAGCTTATATGCAATGGATTATGCAGTGGGACCACCAAGCTAACCATCTCTAGGATCTAAGCAGAAATATTCCTGCCACTATTTTCCTCACAGATTTAATAGGGGTATCTGCTAAGCACTCTGTGACCCTTAAAAGGAATAAGCCAAATTTTTCATGAATAGCCTATTCATGTGCTGGGATCTGGACCTTTATATCTACTTTTTACCATTTCTAATTATTTTTTACAAGTGATATGAAAAGGGTAAGGGGAGTGAGAAAGAAATAAAAAAAAAACTTTTAAAATCGACTCCTTAAAAATCACATAGTTTGACTTTTCTCTTTCATTTAGTTTAAGTGCCTTGGCTATTGCCTTTATATCGTACTTATTTGTAATGATCAGTTAAATTGATGAATAGCAGAAATAGTAAATTTAATAGATTGTGCTTAATATTTTTCTCTTGAGCTAATGTTCTTCTAAATCAGTTAGGTTTAAATGATTATGTCTTCCTTTACAACTGCCTGAAATTCTAAAACTCCTTGTACCTAGATTAAGGACATTTAAAGGAAATGTAGCAGGAGGAAAGAGCTGAGTGTTAGAGAGAGCAATATCTTAATGCATTGTTATTGCTCTATTGATTGGAATTGATTTTTCCCCTTGCTCATTTTCACAGGTGCTCCCATCATGACAGCAACCGTGAAAACTGAAAAATTCCTCCTACTCACAGCTTTCATATTCATTCTCCATAAATTTTAACAGGAATCTCAAATCTTGCCACAAAATGTTTTAGAGCAAGCATGAATTATTTTGGATAGCTAGGCATAACCTCTTTGTTTCACCTGCAATCTCCTTAGCTTATTGAATTTAAATGCTTACAGTTAAATATGTATGTGTGTGTGTATAGATAGATTCTCTGTGGCTATTCATATAGTCTCTGATTTATATGGTGAAGGGTTTCCTGTTAAGAGTAATTTAACAAACTTGTCATTTAAAAGATCACAATAATAGTGCTGAACATCACACACACACACACACACACACATACACACACACACACACACACACACACACACAGAGGAGGGCTTTAGAGGACGGGCAAGAGTGTATCTGATGCACAGAATTTCCAGGCATTATCCTCAGGTGAAAATGGACTAACATGAGTAGGAAAGTAGAACTGTTTGGTTTGTGGGCAAAATGAACAATAGTATTTCCACAACCATTGTTCTCTTTTTAAATCCATGCTTTTCTTCTGACTTTCTGAAAAACACTAGGGCTTTGTTCACCTATTCATCTGTTGGCTCTGTTTGTGGTCTGCAGAGGTGTCATTGTTCTTAGCCACATCCTGTTTTCCCTTGGATGGCCTTTTAGGTTCAGTGGGAGTGACCAGAGGGTCAATTTTGTTGTCTTTTGTAATGGAGAAAAACACCATGTAGTTCAGGAAAACTAGAATCCAACATTACAATGCTCCTTTTAGCTTGCAGTTTTGAAAATGAACTTTATTTTCCACTGGCCGTGATTCCTGGGAAAACTCACAGACACTAGATTATTTCCTGATGGATGGCTTTTCTCAAATCTAGAGGAGGCAGAAGAATTATTAATATTTGCGGTTGGTACTAGCCAGCTTTCTATTAAGTGTAAATCAGTTCTTAGTTTTTCCTTCCTCTAAATGGTCACCAGCTTCTGAAATATTTGGGGAAAAGGAAAACTTGCCTTATTCCTGCTAGTCCTGTCCAACGTTCTCCCTGTAGCTCCTGTGTCAGCTAAGGGGCACCATGAGTCACCCATGTGGAGAATTACAGCTCCCTAAGGGAAGACCTCAGAAAACTATATAAACATGGGGTGAGTCTCTTTACTCTTAAGGCTTCATTCGTGTTCTTTCATTATGCCACAAAATTGTGTTGGCATCACAACATGAGTCATGGTACTTAGAACTATACACAACCTAGGGTTATACTTACAGCTTAAGAACCAGAACCCACACAGTAAAACATTTTTCAGTCTGTTGACATCTTAGCCTGGGTGCATCTAAATCTTACTGTGCTGCCTTCAGGGCTCTGACTTCTCCCTTTTTAAGGAAACTTCCACCCCAACACACAGGTGTGGTCCACCAGCGGTTCTCAACCTGTGGGTTGTGACCAATAGAAACTGTATTAAAGGGCCGTGGCATTAGGAAGGTTGAGAACACTGGGACTCTAGACCCTTTCTGTCTCACTCCTTCCACAGCACATTTCTCCATGGACTTTGCACATTTCTCCATGGACTTCGCCTCTCCAAGGTCCTCCAGAACAGGCCAAAGTGCCCATTGCTCCCACCCCAACCCTCCCTAAGACCTGACCCCTAGGGTGTTTCACTGTTAGTGAAAGTTTTAAATATGTTTTTTATTCTTTTAAAGGCATGTCTGGGTCAAACTCACATTTCTCCTAAAGAGCAACATCAATTTTCAGATTTTTCAATCTAAATCATTAAAGCAAAAATTATGCATATTTTTACCCACCCTATAATCTGCAAGTTCCTGTATAAAAATCAAATCTATTCTTTTGATTGATCCTTCCAAATTCCTAAGGTTTCCTGTGGACACAAAACAAAACACAAAAATTCTTCACACCCCTTAATAGCTCCTCCTCTGGCTATACAATGATACAGCTGAAGTTTTGAAGTTACTAGTTTCTGATTGGATGGGCAGGGTTGTATGTTTTCTTTTTTCTGGTTACATTTGCAAGGAAGGCTCCTTGTAAATTTAAACAGTTAACACCATATTTATTCCTGTTTGCCTCATGGTGTATGAATAGACTATCAAGCCTGAAATGAGAAGATGTGGGTGAAAATGGGCTTGGTATTTAATTTTACACAGTTTTCTTAAATCTTTAGCGATTTTTTTTTTCTTTTGTATAACTTGTGACTCATAACAGTGTTCATCCCATGGTTATTTTAAGGTGAATTTAAGTGAGAACTGTCAGCATAACTCCCAAGACAATAAGGATCCGATAAATGTTGAAGACTGAACACATGTATGGTTTTTGCTATGTTATGATGGAAGGTTATTACCAGCCTTATGAATAGCCAAACTCTAAATGAGATTACTGATGACTTGTAATATTGCTTATATTTTCATTTTCTCCCCAATTTGGTAATGTCACATTGCATGAGAGCTTTTCTACTTAGAACACTAATTAAAAATTTTAGAGACAATACTAATTGATGAGATGTTAATCAATTATAGCTCATAGGTAGACACTAGGCTATGATCATTTCACTTGAATTTTTATGTAGGAACTACTCCAGAAATGCTTATTAATTTTCATTTGCTATTTATAACAGAAATAGTCCCCATTTATTAATCCAGTAAATAATTGTGGCTAGAAGATTGTTAATTGCCTCTACACATTATCTTATATAATTTCCACATCAACTGTATGATGTTGAGGACATTAACACCATTTCATTTATTAGGAATCAGTTGCTCAGAGAAATTAAATAGCTCTCACAAGGTTTTGCAGTTAGAAAGTAGGAGGGATCTATTTGAAACCACTTTGATACCAGTGCCTGAGCACCTAGTACCTATGTTGTACATGTCTTATGTGAGCTTCTAATTTTCTTTGATAATATTATATTTATATTAAGAATAACTCTGTCTTACCACAACTCAACCTGAACTTGACTCTCAAAAGTGTCAACAGGGAAGTCTTAGGTGGTAATCGTTTTTCCCAAGGAAGATCTTCTTACCTACTAGTTCTATTCTTGATATTTAAATCTGATGAAAGTTTTCACATAAGACCGTGTAGGTAGGAATACTGCCTTTAACAATGTTTGAGTGACAGATTTGTACTATTCACAAACCAACTCCATGGTCTTCCAGCAAAGACAAACTACCTCATGACTTAAGAATCAACACTCCCTACCACAACAGCCCAAGTGATAAAAGAAAGGAACAGAGTTCCTCCCAAGTGGCTGATGAGAAATCTGACCTTCTTATCAATTCTCTCAGTAAATGTGCATGGCCTTAACTCCACACAGAAGAGACACCAGCTTGTTGATTGGATAAAAAGAAAACCCAAGCCTAGTATCTGTTGTCCTCAGGAGACATAGCTAACCCCAAGGACAAATCAAGACCCAGGGTGAAGGATTGGAAACCAATATTTCATGCTAATAAAAGCCGAAAGAAAGTGGGGGTTGCAATACTCATAATGGATACTGTTGACTTTAAAGCAACAAAAGTAAATAAAGACAAAGATAAACATTTCATACTGATCAAGGGATAATTAAACAAGAAGACATGTACATCCTAAATATTTAGGCACCCAACTCAGGCACTCTCAGATATATAAAACAAACTTTACTTGACCTAAATAGCATGACAAAGAACAATACTGTAAAGCTGGAGACTTCAACACCTCACTGACAGAAGTGGACAGATTCTCCAAGCACAAATTTGAAACTTTGAAGTTTCTTGACTCTTGAACAAATAGGCCTACTAGACACCTACAGAACACTTCATCCCAATTTTACTGAATATATATTTTTCTAATCAGTTCATGATTTTCCAACATTGATCCCATTCTAAGTCACAAAACAAGTCTCAGAAATTTAAAAAAAAAGAAATTATAGAATGTAACTTTACAGACCACAGTGGAATAAAAGTAAAAATTGATGCCTATAGAAACACTCATCCACTCACAAAGTTGTAAAAACTAAACAACTTATTGTTCAGCAATAGCTGGGTCAAGAAGGACATAAAGAAAGAAATCATTAGTTAACTCAAACAAAATGACGTTCAGGCCACAAAGTAGCAAACCCTGTGGGAGAATGCAAAAGCAGCCCTCAGAGGGAAATTTATCACATTCAATGACCATATCCAGAAATCAGAAAGAGGGCAAATCAATAATCTAATGAACCATCTCAAGGAACTGGAAAAGAAAGAGAAATCTAACCCCAAACCCACCCGAAGGAAAGAAATAACCAAAATCAGATCAGAACTAAGTGAAATCAAGAATAAAATAACCATTCAGAAGATTAACAAAGTGAAAAGATAGTTCTTTGAAAAGAGAAACAAAATTAATAAACCCTTGGCCAGAATAGCAAGAAACAAAAAAGTAAGGTCTCTAATAACCTCTATCAGAAACAAAAAGAAAAAGGGGAAATATTGAAAGATGACACAGAAATACAAAATGTCATCACTGACTACTACGGTATAAAAATCACTGTGCCCATAGATTTGAAAATGTAGAGGAAATGGCTGAATTTCTGGAATCACACTATCTCCCTAGACTCAACGAGGAAGAAATAGAATTCTTAAACAGATTAATTAATGCCAAGCACCAAAATTGAAACAATAAAAAAACTTCCAACAAAAAAATTTCTGACTAAATGTTTTCACACCAGAATTCTACCAAACATTCAAAGAGCTTGTGCTTATATTTCACAATCTATTCCAAAACATTGAGAAGGAAGAAACCCTCCCCAATGCCTCTACAGAGGAAATATTATCCTGATACCAAATCCAGGAAAGGATCCAACAAAAATAAAAAACTACAGGGTGATATCATTATTAATGACTATTGATGAAAAAACACTCAATAAAATCTTAGCAAACAGGGCAGTGCCTGTGGCTCAAAGGAGTAGGGCACTGGTCCCATATACCGAAGCTGGTGGGTTCAAACCCAGCCCTGGCTAAAAACAAAACAAAACAAAAAAATCTTAGCAAACAGAATTCAACAACACATCAAAAATTAATCCATTATGACCAGGTGGGCTTCATCCCAGTGAAGCAAGGCTGGTTCAACATATCCAAATCTATAAATGTAATTCACATTTCACATGAATAAAAATAAAAACAGAGATCATATCATCCTCTCAATAGTTGCAGAAAAAATATTTGACAAAATTCAACATCTTTTTTTGATAAGAACACTTATGAAAATTGGCCTAGATGAGACATTCCTTAAACTGACGGAAGCCATCTACAACAAACCCACAGCCAACATTATACTGAATGGAGAAAAACTAAGCATTTCCACTTAGAGCTAGAACCAGACAAGAATGCCCACTGTTGCCACTGGTATTCACCATAGTGCTGGAAATCTTAGCCATTGTAACTGGGCAAGAGAAAGGTATCAGGGGTATCCAACTGGGGACAGAGGAGGTCAAACTTCTGCTCTTTGCTGATGATATGATCTTAGAAAGCCCCAAGGACTCAACCATGAGACTGATGGTATTTCATGAAGTGATCATGAAATACAGCAAAACATCTCAAGATATAAAATCAATGTGCATTACTCAGTAGCCTTCATATACCCCAACAACAACCAAGCTGAGAAGTAAATCAAAGATACAATACCCTTCCCAGTAGCATCACAGAAAATGAAATATCTTGGAATGTACTTAACAAAGGATATAAACGATCTCTGCAGATAGAACTATGGAACATTAAGGAAGGAAATAGCACAGGATGTTAACAGATGGAAGAACATATCAAACTCACGGCTTGGAAGAATCAACATTGTTAAAATGTCTATACTACCCAAAGCCAGGTACAGATTTAATGCGATCTCCATTAAAATACCAATGGCATATTTTGAAGATCTTGAAAAAATAGTTCTACATTTTGTATGGAACCAGGAAAAAGCCTGAATAGCCGATACAATTTTTCAAAATAAGAACAGATCTTCAGGGATCTCTTTACCAGACTTTAGGTTATACTACAAGTCTATAATGATCACAAGACCATGGCATTGGCATAAAAAATAGAGCCAGATCTATGAAACAGAACAGAGAGTCTAGAGATAAAACCAGCCTCTGATCTTTGACAAAGCAACATAAATATAGACTGGGGGAAAGAAACCCTATTCTATAAATCGTGCTGGGAGAACTGGTTAGACTCATGTAAAATACTGAAACTGGACCTTCACCTCTTACCACTTAAAAATTAATTCATGATGGGTAAAAGATTTAAATCTGACACATGAAACCATATTCACAAAATGTTTCAGAGGTGATTTTAATTTCTGTTTATACTTCATTTTTCCCATTAATGGCCATGTATCACTTGTAAAAGCTACATTTTAAAAATACAATTTTAGAGATCAGATATTCTACCAAGATGACTAAAACATAATATTCTTTGGATGAAGTATTTTCCTTGCTTGTTGTCTAGATATTTTCATTCACACCTTAGCTACAAATCCATAAATTTGTTTCCAGAACGTGTTCAAGAAACTGTGTTTCTCACTCAGTGCTCAGAGATAAGATTAAAGGCACTTGTTACCTTTTCTTTTTACACAGGCAGCAAAATCTATTTTTAATGGTTCTGTTTTAAATCCCTGTTGTTAGAAACATTTATTTAACCTCTAACTCTGTTCTACTGAGACATTTTTGTTTACATCAGTTTAGACCTTGACCCTCACAACCTCACACTCAGGGGAAATTTGTTGTTGTTGTTGTTGCTTTTAAAAAAAAAAAAAAGACTTGATTGAAAATGTTTTGGCTGATTCTTTTAGATTTGGAAATTGCCAAAAGCAATTTTACTTTGGACTATGTGTGGAGACTTTATTTTTCCCTCCTCTGGCTTAAAAAAGATTTCATTATGAAAGTGAAATTTGACAGGCAGTGAATAAAGAACATGTCAAAACCTTTTCTTCCCCCAAGCTTGAGTGGTAGAAATGATTTTTTTGCCATTGCTTGTAACTTCTCAGTTCTCTCTTGTTTTCTTGGAAACATAGTGGCATGCGGGCTGGAACTTCAGATAGGTCTTGAGGGTCTCCCAGATACTTTGATAGGGTGAGACTTGGTGTCTAGCTTTAGGCAACCAGCATCTGGCAGCCTCCCACAAAGATACCTCTAACTACTTTCACTGGAACTTGGAGTTGAGATAAAGACCTTCACTCTACTTTGCAGAGAATGCCAGGAATCTAGTTAGATGTTTGCTACTTAGACCATAGAAAGTGGAGAATATTGTAGCTGTGAGAAAGCTTTTAGATGTGTGCAGGAAAAGCTGTAAGAAAGAACAATGTGTCCAAATAATTTTCATTTACCTCCACATCTCCTGTCAGCCCCCAGGCTCTGGAAAATTCCTCTGAAGGCGCCCACTGCATCTATAGATCTCTCCTGTGTCACTGACCACTGGCGGGATGCATGGAGATAACAGGTCACAAAAATAGTCACATGACTCCAACGGCCTCTCATTCTTAGGAAATTTACTGACAAATTACTGCTGAGAATATTTAAGTGTACTGAGGTACCGTTTTATTCAGTTACCCCAGGGTGCTGGTATATAGATTTCTGTCTAGATCGGACTCCTGATGACCTTTGACTAAGGCCTTTGATGACTTTGAAGCCACAGCTGGGAAAGAGTGCCAGTGTCAGCTCAGTGAATACCGATTACCATCCAGAGACCACTGATGCTCTCTCTCAGGTGTTATCACCTGCAAGTCTGAGCAATTTATCATGAAGTCAAACACTTAAGCTTTGGACTTCAACAACCAAGTCTCTTCAGTTTAGTAGCCTACAGACCTTGGATAAATACTCTCTTTAACGGAGACTGCTAGTTGCCTCCCACTACCCAGAGAATTCTCCACTAACAGAATTTAGAGTGATGTGTTCTACAAAATCATCATTGTCACAAAGCTCCTGGGGAGCTGACTGTGGCCGTGTGACAATTTTAGCCGAGATTGAAGTGATGTTGGGAACTTTGGGGAATGCTAACTGTAGAGAAAGAGATGTGTGCCCCCACTTCCTTCTTAATTTTTGTTATGCTGCCTGGAAATGCAGATGTGAGGCTGGAGCTCCCGCAGCCATCTTGGATTATGAGCTAATTTTAGGAATAAAAATTATTCATTAAAGATGATAGAGCAGAAATAAGGAAGGTTAGGGGCCTGATGATGCGTCCTAAACTGCACACACCTTCAAGTGTCCTGTAGATGGAGAAGAATAAACTTCAAATTTATAAAAATTCCTATCAGTTTGGTCTTTCCTGTTATATGCAACAAAACTTAACCCCAACTAGTATTTCTTAACTCATTGACCAGAAAAAGAGATAATTGCAGTAACTAAACCTGAGGGTTATTATAAGTTTATAATAAAATAATATAGGTAAAGCATTTTTATGTGGTCAGTAAAATTAGATGCCATCATTAAAAAAGCTTAGTATACACGTATGAAAAGTTAAATATTATAATCTGAATGAAAGTGCTTATATCTCATGAATCCAGCTTTGAAATGGAATCACATATTAAAAACATGGTCCTGTCATGAAACAGTTAAAAATAATTTAAACTTTTATTAAAATTACACAAAAACATCCAAGTGGTTCCCATTTGAAATCCAAAGGCACTTTATTTTAAATGGAGAAGTTCTTTCTTATTAGTTATTTCTTTTGAAATAATTTCAAATGTATAAAAATTTGCCATAATGGTACAAATAGCTTCTAGAACCCCCTTCCCCAGATTCCCAACTATTACCACACTATTACTGCATTTACATTGTCATTGACTTAAATACTTATTACAGTGTTTTTCTTGAAACTTTACAGCGGGATCTATAAAATGATGCCCCATAACCTGAAACACTCTAGAATATGCAGTAGAACCTCCATAGTTGACCATACCCCAACATACATTGACCTTCTCCTTAAGTTGACCTAGTTTTCGCCAACTGGACATGCATCACTTGTATGTATCAGTGCAGTAGGCCTCATACCTCAGGTTGACCACCTCTCTAAGATGATCAGTTTATTATAGTCCCTTGGGTGGTCAACTTACAGAGGTTCTACTGTATTTCCTAAATAAGTAGAACACCACATCCCAAATCAGGAAATCAATGCTGATATATAATCATCCACTCCCGAACCCATTTACATTCCAGTGATTGTCTCAATAATATCTCATTTCACTTTCTGATTCAAGGAATAGAAGGAATCTCTGAGCATTTAGCTATCACGTATCTTCAGACTCCTTCAACCTGGAACAGTTCCTTAGGCTTTCCTGTTTTTCATGTCCTTGGCAGTTTAAAGAGAACAGATCTTCCATTTTATCTCTGACTTTCAACCTGGGTTCATCGTTGTTTCCTCAGGACCAGACCCAGCTCATGCGTTCTTGGCAGGGAATCAAGGAAGTGATACTGGGCTCTTCTCAGTGTCTCAAAATAGGAGGCATCTGGCATCAACCTATCTCATCACTGGGGATGCTAGGGTAGTCACCTGATTATATGGGTGTCCGTCAAATTTCTCCCCTTTAAATATATAGTTTTCCTCTTTGTAATAGACTATTAATATATTCTGAAGAGGAAGTGTGAGATTATGGCAGTGTTGTTCCTCGTCCAAACTCTCCCCACTGGTTTCCATGCTCTACAAAGACTCCTGTCTGAAGAGAACACCTCGGTGATATTTGCCAAGTGGTGATTCTCTATTTACATCATTCTTTTCACATTTATTAGTTGGCATTCTCCATCAAGGAAGAGCTTTCTCCTCTTCCCCATGGATTAATTTATTCATGTATTAGATTTGTATGGACTACTATTAACATCATTATTTATTTGATAAAAAAAATTCTTTTGGATTTAAACCTCTTCCAGCTGACTCCTATAGTCTTATTTTGGTTCCTAAATATTGATAGGTGCCTTTTTACTGAGTATTTTTTTGTGTGTAATAACAGGTTCCAGGCTTATCTTGCATTTTTTTGTGTTCTATCTCTAAAAGGTATAATTGCTTAAAAGAGCTCTGGTTCTCTTTAGTTGAAGGTGGTATTTAGGAGCTAAGATCTAGGGGTTTTGTGTGCCCATTGTTTTTGAGGTGCTGTTGCTTCTGGTCATTCTCACTGGACAGAGCTGGGAAATACATGTAAATAAAAATATATAAACCCATATAGATACATCTTTTTTCCATATCTTTCTGTGTGCACGTATGTCTGTCACATCTCTCTCTCTCTCTCTGTGTATGTGTTTATATGATATACATGGGTCCTGGTGCTCGTATCAGTAACTCCAATTCCAACCCAAACCCTCAGGCTTCTTTTTATTCTTTCTCCTCTCTCTGTTTGTAAATATCTTCTCCACAGTGTGGAATGTTGTTCTATTTGCTCTTTGTTTATTTATTCAGTGTAACCAATCTTTTAACCATGAAGTCCTTTTTTTTTTTTTCCAACTGGTCATCTCTACTCATCCCTGTCACAACCAGTATCTTTGACTACCTTGCTGGCCTGTGCCTCAGAAAGGGAAAGAAAAAAAAAAAAAAGGAGGGGGGAAATGGAAACAGAAGGGACATCAATACTTTCTAGTTACTTTTTTCTTACTTTCTTTTCTCACAATATTACTGATACTTTGCACCTACCCTGAAGGATTGACATTACAGTCCAAAGCACACTAGCATTTATTAATATAAATTTCCTTGCATATTTTGTAAGCTTATAACCATTCTCAGTAGTGTTAATTTAAACAATAAAGCTTAATCTCTGTATGCATCCATCACTATCCTCTGTAAATCCCCAAATCTCTTGCATTCTAAATTAAATATAATAGCTTTAACAACAGACCCAAACTTCATCTTACATTAAAATATGTAAATTATAATGCAGTACTAGAAAAACTTGACCTTGCCTGCAAAACTCTTGAACTGCCAGCGAAAGCTAAATGTATGAAAGTAGTGGTGGGCTTTCCTCACATTCATACTTCAGGTGAAGTCACGAGAGAGGTGTAGTAGGTGTGATTGTTCTGTTTTCTTGTGCCTGGATCTTTCACTCTCTCAAAGTTTTGAAAACATCAATGCTGAAAAACTATACTGTCAGGAAAAGACTGTATATTGTGTTTTATAAACTAGAACAGGAATAGTCTGTCCTTGAGAACAAAACAGCTTTCCCTTTCATTGGGCAAATTCTTGACCAAAATTTTGATTCCTAACACACTTCAACTGTGTAGAAATTGTTAACCAACACATTTCTTTGTTTTCTGGCACAGGATGGCTGTATTTCCCAGCCTCCCTTCCCAAGTAATATGGCTGAAGGTGGTACACACCAATCATCTACAAACAATGCTCCAGGTCTCCCCATCTTCCTTTGTATGGTGGCCAGTAGAGGACCCTGAAGCCCAAAGATAGAGCCACTAGGAGTTTCTGCTCAGAGTCCCCTCCTCCCCTGCAACCTGTGCAGGACTATAAGTATACAAGCAATAGATCTAGTGAGCTGAGATTGGGTATTTTTTGTTATTATACTTAGCCTACTATGATTAACAAAATCTCCAAAACAAAATGCAATATGAGTTCCTACTAGGATTAAATCACAAACAGAGTGCACTGATGGATAGATTTCCTGAGTGGCAGGGTATAGAAAAGCTTGGCTGATCAAGCAAGATGTTTCATTTTACTGCAGCATAAAGCATCTTTCAAGTTCAGTGAGTAATATTGCAGTATTTTTAACAATCTCAGCTTTGCAACCACAGTTCCAAACAAAGCACTCAGAGATGCACGCACCTGCAGTGTTTCCTGTGCACCCCGTGCTATGGGACTCCAGGGGAAGCAGCAAGGAGAAACAGCGGCAGCCCCTTCTGGGAGCTGGTAGACTAACAACAGCGGTAGCCCTTTCTAAGGACTGGTGAACTAACTTGCAGGGCTGTTTTCAGGTCTGGTCAAATGCAAATACTAATGATGCTCCTTACTGAAACACTTGTTTGAATCTTATAAGGATTAATATTCTTTCCAGTGTGTCTAGTTTATTAGCAAAGTTGACTAAGTAGTAAGGAGGACTCCACACCCCTATGGCATTTCCTTTCCTTGGAGAGAGCTTCTCGCCCTGAAGGTGGGCTGATTTTCATAGGCACATCTACATGAGGACAGTGACCGAGACATCCCCTCTCTGGGCGCAACAGTCCTTTGTGCAGCTTTGCCCAATTGGGATGCTTCCAGTTCCTTTTTAATCCCTGGTCCCTTTACTTCTCAGGGAAGGCCCTGGGGCATTCTCTGTGGAGGGCCCTTGACACTGGAAATTCCTTCTTTTGGTTGATCAAAGCTGGTGCAGCCTGACCCCACCCCAGGAAGTGGTGGCAGACACATCTGTTCAGTCTGGCTTCCTGCCAACAGGGGATTTGCTGAGGAGGGGGGTGAGTAGGGAGAGACACTTTCATGTCGGGAGGGGATTTATTGTTGGCTGATGGGGTGTGGCAAGTGTAAAGGGTGGGAACCACAGCAGCTCCTCTGCTGGGCTGGCTTGCCTTGTCTGCGAGGCAGAGTTTAATCTTTGTATGGGTTCCAAGACATTTGTGAAAAGTTAGGGCAAGTGCTGAATTGATGAACTCTAATGATTAACTGAAACACTGTTTTGGAAGTGAAGTATAGACTTGCAAAAATCAGGATGATGAGGGTGAAGGTTCACTGACTACCTGAAGCATGATACTGTTTAGAATGAAACAGTTGAAGATTACATTCCTGCTAGCTGGCGAGTCTAGCTCCACAGACCAAAGGGAAGAAAGGAAACAGAGGCTGGGCCACCTGGGTTTCTGAAAGTCTGGGCTTCCCTGTGGAGAAGTCATTGAACAGTGAACCTCTTCACATCTCAGTGTCTTTGTAGCAATGATAACATGAAAATGATACATAAAAGTCTGTAAAATGTACCCTACCTTGTGAAATTATTATGTGTTGAAAAAAGGGGACAGAGTCTTAAGGTTGTCTGATAAATGATTCCAGGAAATCATCTCAGCACAGTATCAAGGACTTAGTAATGAACAAGAATCAACGGGTTTAGTTGAGTTTGAGCCTAGAGCCTGAGAGAAACTCAGCATTTTGCACGTTAGAAATTATTTGCCTTTCTCACACCTCCATGTTACCTTCTAAGGATGTCAGGGATGGAGATTTGTACCTAGCTATGAACCATCTGTGCTCTTATAGATTTCATCCAGCAAATATTGTAGAGCAGCTCTTTGCCCACTACTGGGCCATATGTGAGGTATATAGGGAAGAAGTATAAGTTATGGTCCCTGCTCCCTGTATAACAGCAGTTTCTATTTAAAGTTTAAATAAAGAATTCAGGCAGGGCCAAAGCTCATTTGTAAGTTAGAAGAGGCACTTAGGAAGACATGGCGGCGGATGCAGTTTGGTGAGTGGAACGTGGGCCACATTTCAGCCTCCACTGGCCCTTTCGTCTTTGTCCTCACGTGTCCTTTGGATCCCATCACATCTTGAGGACCTGTGGGATATGTCTGCCAGGATTTCTCACCCTAAAGGAGAGAAGATAGAAGCAGACAACATTAATCTAAGACCAGCATATCAGGGTAAGACGGTCTGGGAGATTCCCAGGGCAGCGTGGGCTCTTCCCCTCACTGTTTGCCACTCTGCATGCAGCAACCTGGAAAAGCCATTTCAGTGAAACATTTTCTGTTGGAAGAACATAGGGAGAACAAAGGAGAAGGTCTTGATTCAAGCATATGGAAGAATCTTAGAATGTGGAACAAAGACAGGTGAAACTGTGTTGGTGTTCACCCTGAGGTGGCCTCTGAAGTTTCGGTCTAGCAGCCCAAGAAGTTTCAGTACAGATCAGCTACAGAAGATAGAGGTCTGAGATGGCTTCGCAGAGGCCAAGTGACCAATTTTCCAGCATAGATCAGTGAGGGAGAGTGGAAAGTGTCAGCTCCATACATTATCATAAATGTGTTCTTTAAAGATTTCCAAAAATACCTGGGAATGGTGGAAATGTTTTAAAAAACACAAAAATTCTTGAAATTATGACTTGAGGAAGATTAATAGAGTATTATTTATCACTGTTACTGTGGCATTATTTTTTATCTCAATGCAGAGGTAAACAGGGGAACCAGGTAGAAAATACTCAAATGGGACATTTGAGAAAAGTGCTGTGGCATCATAGCTCACAGCAACCTCAAACTCTTGGGCTCAAGCCTCCAAGTAGCTAGACTACAGGTGCCCACTACTATGCCCAGCTAGTTTTTAGAAACAGTGTCTCGCTCTGGTCCAGGCTGATCTTGAGCTCGTGAGCTCAGGTAATCTACCTGCCTCAGCCTCCCAGAGTGCTAGGATTAGAAGTGTGAGCCACCATGACCAGCCTTGGGGTAATTTTAACTTACCACAGGGTATAGATTACAGATGGTAAAGGATTTCAAAGTGCAGCTTGTCTGTATATATTCCACTTCAGTTAGATTTCACTTGCTGGGGATGAAAATGCATATGGGATGGAGAGAAATTCTTATAATTAATAGCTGGAGGTGCCTGGTCAAGGCTCTTCAATTTCTATTTCAGTAAAGAAGGGCTGGGGAGTGAAGTGAAAAGAGTGGTGTGGATTCCCTTATGCGGGGAGGGCATGTGAAGAGGGATGGATCCGAAATTTAGAACCAAGTTTCTGAGGTTGCCTAGTTTGGCTCCAGCTAACAAAAGTGGGTATGGGAAAGCCAATAATCATCTCTGAGCTTTGATTTTCTCATTCGTAAAAAGGATCGACCCGTGGACTTTTAGATCTCCTCCCTGGGCCCGATGCTCACATTTCTTTGTCTTTTAATATAAAGTTATTGAAAAGGGAACTAAGACTCCAAATCCTGTGAATGGTTCACAGCTTATTCTGGAAGGATAGGACGGCAACCAAATTACAGTGTATCCTTAGCTAAGAGTTTACTTTCTAACTGGAGTTTGGGGGCATGGACTCATTCTAGCAGAGCCTCATACTGAAGCCACCTTTCTGCTCTGCCGAGTGGATTTGTTTGGCTACCTCTCCACCCACTCTTTCTTTCCTCTCTCGCTTCCTAGATGGTAGGTTCCTATTTCCTTTCTGGTCACTGTAAAAACGTGTAGGACTTTTCCTGACCCTATCTGATGGGCTGGGCGTTGAATCTGTGTTTTTGCACACACACATCCTGCCAAAATAAGCGTGGTCAGTCACCTCAGTTTATTTTCCCTTTCCAGACATCAGGTATTGTCTGCATTCCAGCGCCCACACAAAAGTAATATCTCCCCAGTTAAAGCTGCAGTGCCTCTGATTGCTGCTCAGTGTGGTGGGCTTGGTGCCACCCCAACCAGAGCACCACTAAACAGCAGCCCGTGGCATCTGGCTACTTCAAAGGTTTTGAGATTTTCTGCAATAGCAATTCAAGTGACATTTTAAATAAGCAATCTCACGAGAGAGGAAGGAGAGAGGAGGGGGATAACAGAAAGGAAGAAGGTCAGGAGAGAGGAAAGGAGGCAAAGTGGGAGGCGTGGGGAGGCTAAACTACAAGAGAAGGAAGAACTGACACCTCACCATGACTATTCTCATCACAATTGTTAGAGTTCGGCCTTGTAGGCTATACCAATCCAGTTTTTGCACAAACTATAATTTCAACATTTACAAAATTAATTGTGGGTTGATTTTAGTATCTGAGGTTCGGCTAGTTCACAAAACATCCATTCTCCCTAACCAGTATACCTTTGTAGTTTCAAGTGAAGCTGCTCTTTTGGGTCTGATTTCATTGCTTTTCCATAGTAGTTAACCCTCTGTATACAGTTGCAAATAGTTCTACACATTGCTAGTCTCAAAACTACTAAAACTCCTGTTTCAATAAGCAAGAATTTCACTTATTCCTATTCCTAGGTTGAATGCTGGGTCCATATGCTTCTTAACCTAGATATTTTTCTGTTGCCTGTCAAGTAATTCCCTAAAATACACCACAAATACTCTCATGTTCTCTATTACCAAGGAGATAAACCCTATCATTCTCTTTTGAAAGTTGTTAACAGAGAAAATAGAGAAAGATGATGTGGTTTGAAGGTTGATTGGCCAACATCTATACTGATGACAGGAGAAAAATGTGATTAAATAAAGGCAAAATAACTTCTGTCTTATAATATTGAAAACAATGAGAAGGGGTAGTGAAATACTGCATCTAGCTGAAGTGTTGTGGAAATTTGCTTTTCCAGACATCATTTATGTTAATGAAAGGTACATATAAAACTAGAATGACTTAGGAAGGATTTAGATCTGGACAAGGTTGAAGGGAGAACTTAATCACGCTGACTTGCTATTGTGTATAAACACAAGCAATATCGTGCTGTACCAAGTGGATGCTGTCAGTGGTTTTCTGCTTCCATGGACAATCAGTAAAAAGAAAGGAAAAGAACGGAGGAAAGCCAAATTTTATTTACCTACTAATGCCAGTCTCATGTTTGCAATGACCTCATTTAATCCTTACACTAACCTCTTAGAGGAGTTATCATTATCCTTATTTCGCACATGAGGCAGTGAGCTGGGAGGAACTAACTCATCCAACTAACTCATCCAAAATCACATAGCTGGAGAAGGACATGGCCAAGAGGTCGGCCTGGATCTACCGGACCTCAGGACTGTATGCTTTAAACCCTGACCACCTGTAATTACTTTTGCATTTAATCATTCAGTTCATTCCTTTTTTTTTTCTAGATAATTTACACAGAATTTGATCACCACTATCTGTGCAATTCCATAAACTATGGTAGCTATCATTTTGAAATCATTTTGGCTGTGTACAGTTCACCAGCTTTCAAGATGGCACTGCCATGCCGCATGTTCATACATGTTTTAAAAGGATATTCTTTTTCAATTTGGCCAGAGCATGTCTAGTGACTCAGTCTCATCCCATTAGTTATGACCACTTCAATGTCCCTACTTGGCTCTCCCGTGAATGTGATAGGCAAGTACTGAAATACTTTTATAGAGGATTGAACATCATGCCTGCTATAACAGTCATCAATTTCAGAACTCATCTGAGGAACTGCTGAGAACAAGACAATTTCCTGTCAAGCCTTGAAATCTCTGTGACTTGGAAGGCAAGTCACCAAGTCACTCGGTAATCCCTAGGGAGCAAAGATCAGTCCTGTGGTAGTAAGGCTGATGCTAAACATCAAGCATTTTTTTTTTTATGGTGGTTCCTTGAAGGTTTAATGGGAGAAAATTGCTGGTAGTCTTTTTGCAAATCATTTCCTTAAGTACATAACTTTTTACCACCTTTTGTTCACCTATATGAGATAATTTTCTTGAGCACGTAGCCCCTAAAGCACATGGTCCTGGAGCAGGCTTAGTAATCTTTCTGCCCATTATGTATCTTCTCAATGAACGGACTCTGTGAGAAGTGCTCAGGGCTGTCCTGCACCTGTGGTTAGCCTCACCTCTTATAGCTCATACCATCAATCCGTGTCTCACAAGATCATTTATGCAGTTGTGACATACTTTCCATGGAAAACTTACGGACCATTCTCTCTAGACACATAAGTGTATCATTAGTCACTGTTCAGGTTTGCTTACTGACACATGAGTCTTGAAAACAAATTCCCTAGATATGCTAATGTCTCCACTACTTTCACTTATCAGTGTCTGAGGGGTTGAGAAATTCTCCAGACAGTATAAATGCTGAAACAATTAAACATATAAAATAGGCTGTGTTGCCTCATGCTTACAGCAAATCCATGAAAATAATCAAACTTCCAAAGGATCACGGTTGAAAACTGTACACTTGTGGTGTGTCCAGTACGATATGAAAATATGGGGCAATGGCTTTCTTGGTAGCTGTGAAAAGTAAAGGCAAGCCACCAGTGAGTGGATCTCCTATTCTCTGGGTACCCTTCAGGAAAGGTATCTCTCACTGTAGCCTCAAAGTCAAAAGGTATACTTCTACTTTATGGACTGCTTTGAAAAAAAAGTCAGAAAGAGAAGAAATGCTACAATTGATTGCTACCCCCATGAGACTCCATCAGTGTTCTTTAGGAAGTTTCTTGAAACCACTAAATTTCTGAGCCAAGGATGATCAAAGTCTTATGTACATTTTTAACATATCATGTAATTCTCTTACATCTCAGAGAAACTTTGGACAAAAATTTGAGAAATGCACATATGAAATATTGATTCTAATCCCTGGCGAGTAATCAGGTTAACCCTACTGGTAGAATAAGGTTGAGATAATTAATAGGCAGATGTGCCAAAATGAGTAAATGAGTTCATTATGATACATTATGTCACAATCCTATCCCTGCTATCACCACTTTAAAATAAAAATAACATTTAACAAGTTCTGTGCCATGATGTTGAAAATAGAATGTAAAAAATTGTCATTATTTCTTCTTTGGGAAGGATTGTGACTGATAAGATAACTATTGCCTAAACTATTTTAGTATGTGGAATTGGCACAGATAAATTCTCTGCTCTATGTACTAATTACTGTAATTTGATCATTATAATGATTATAATTTCATATTCACTTTATATGAGATAGTCTCTTAACACTGCCTGTCACATCATAGTAAATTTGCTTATAAGATTTTGGGGGGGGGGTGAGAAACTATTATATCTTATCAACAATGCCTTCAGTAGCTTAATTATGATATGCCTTCAGAATTTTTTTTAACACCTCTTATACATCCTGTTTCCTGAATGCGAGTTTATTAAGATATTTCTAAGAGCTGTGTCAAGATCTTATTTTAAATGAATTGCTAGTTGCATTTCTAATATTTTTATGAGAAAAAATATTAAAAACAACCTAAAGCTTCATCAAGGAGATGCTTCTTAAGTTAATAATGGCCTGTGTGTATAATTGAATGTTTTTTAATTTTTTAAAAGGATGAGTAAAACTATGTACTAATGCCGAAAGATTTCTAAGGTATATTATGGAATCAAAAGAAGCAAAGTACAAAACAGTTTTGGTTAAAAACAGGGGACAAATAAAAATAGATCTCTGTGTTTGCATAAAGAAAAATTCTGTTAAGCTAACCAGGAAGGCTGTAAGAGTGGCTTCCAGAGGGGTGAGGAGAGAGGTATCTATAAGGACTGAATGAACGGCAGATGTAGGTTAAAGAAAGATTCTTCATTGCTTTCCTTTCCTTAGAGATTGTTTACGGCTTCTGGTGCCATAAGAAGTCAAAGACATATAAACTTTCAGCATTTATCACTTGTTTAATTTTTATAATTATTTTATTCATTTATAGTTCATTATGATGCCTATTATAAGAAATGATGGTTAACCAGTTGTCCCAACTCCATTTATTGAATACATTGACACTTCCCTGTTGATTAGAGATATTATCTTTGCATAGTAAATTCTCTCTACCATATGTATTGGAGATATCTATTATTCACATTGGTTTGTCTATATGTGCATCCCCAGGGTTTAATTACTGAGACTTTGCTTTAAAAACTGATGTATATATAATCTGTCATTGTTCTTCTCTTTTAAAGGTTTATTGTCATTCAAATAATTTTTTTACATAAATCTTTAATAGAATCAAATTACCTAGTTTTAAAATGTTGGTATCTTAATTGGGATTGTCCTAAATTTAGAAATTTACTTAGGGAAAATTGACAACCTCATGATGTTGAGTCTTTTTTGTTACTCGAGTCTCTCTTTGTTATTTCAGTTAAATAGTACGGTTTTCTTCATGTAGGTCTAGCATATTTCCTACAAAATTTATTCCTAGGTGTTTTAAGCTTTTTATTGCTTTTCAAAATGGAGTCATCATTCATATATTTAAACTAGTTGTATATGTGTGTGGGTATGTGTGTGTATGTATATGTACATGTACACAGATATATGAGAAAGTTATTGTTTTTTGATTTATTCTACCTCTCTACCTTGCTAATTTTTTTTATTGTTTGTAGTAGTTTTCTAGCTGATCTGTTTTCTCAGATCTATAATTATATTTCCTGCAAATAGTGATAATTCTACTCCCTCCTTTCCATTCTTCATGTCTCTAGTTTAGTTTTAAATCTAATTACAATGGTTAATTGAATGAATTCTATAAAAACATTCTACAAAGACTAGCCAATGAAATGAAGGTTATGGCAACAAGGTCTGGGTGAAAATCGTAACCCATTTGTATAACGCATTATTTTAAATAACTTTTTTGGCTATTTTAGCATGACCTGTTAGATATTTTCTTGAGGCAACATTTCTAAAAAATAAAAATGATTACACTGGTTATTAGAGTCATATTTCATATATCAACCTGGAACTTTCCTTGAGGGCCAGTTGACAAATGTTCATGAGTCATCTGAAGTAGTTTAAGTGAAGATAAACAGACAAAATAGGGATTCTAGCAATTTTCCAGTTAACTCTTATTTTCCACAAGCTAGGTTTATTAGAAAAGAATAATGCAAAATTCTACACCCAACCCTCACAAGTTTAAATTCAGTTGTTATATTTAAACATATCCATAAGGAATTTAAGAATAATTGTCCTCATTAATGACAGCAAGACTGGTATGTTGTGTGATAGTATAGATATTATCTTATATTTCTATCCACACCTAAAGCTTTAGAGGACAATGTGGAGATTTGGTTCCAATATGAAACAAAAACATTTGCTACCAAAATGGAATGAATATTAGCCAAACTAACAGTTGACAAACTCAGGAATTCTTCATTCAGGAACAAAATAAATTAGCAAATACTTCTAAAAATATAAGGCTGGCATGAACAGTTATAAGACTGGATTTCCACAATTAATATTTACAAATGTTCTTCCTGGCACAAACCTCTAGCATTTTTCATAGACGAGGAAATTCGTTATGGAAGGAAAAGCATAGTTATAGAAACGCCCAAAGACCACCAAAGTTAAAGGGGGCACAGTGTCCTCTCAGCCTTCAGGGGCCGGGAATACCCTATTCTGCTTTGAGGAGCTCTTGTAAACAAGTCGATGTGCTTTAAACATCTGGAAGCTCATATGTGGACAAAAACAAAGATCAGAAAACCTCCCCAGAAACAAGAACACAAGTCTAGGATGAAACTGCCCACTCGGGAGTTTTTTGTTTTTGTTTTTTTTGAGACAGTTTTATTTTGTTGCCCTTGGTAGAGTGCCACAATGGCAACCTCAAACTCTTGGGCTCAAGCAATTCTCTTGCCTTAGCCTCCCAAGTAGCTGTGACTACAGGCATCTGCCACAATGCCTGGCTATTTTTATAGATGGGGGAGGGTCTCACTATGGCTCAGGCTGGGCTCGAACCTGTGAGCTCAGGCAATCCACCTGCTTCAGCCTCTGAGAGTGGTAGGATTACAGGTGTGAGCCACTGCGCCCGGGTCCTGCTCATGAGTTTTAACAAGCAAGTCTAGTCTATTGTCTTCTGTAGCTTTAGAACAAAGAAGTTACCAGGTTGAAAGCTGATGGAAATTTGCTCTTTATTCTCAGCGCTCATATTTAGTTACGGTCCCACTAACTCACGGATCTACAGAAAACAGGCAGGAAATAGCATCCATTCAATCATAAAAATCCACCAGTGTATGTGAATTACAGCTTACTGGGATGGGTGTTTCTTACTCATTTATCTACCAACTCTGTAACACCAAGGCTGTTCCTCAATTTCAGAGCTTTCTTATTTTGACCTAGTGTTCAACTAGACTTTCAATGATGAATAGAGGATGATTTCTACCAGGTGAAAATATTATTTATCTATCCTGTTCTGAGGGTAAAAAATTCTGAGTGAGAGCCAAAAGACACATGAACTAGATTCTATGCACTCAGAAGAATTTGTAGATCAAGTGAATGCTCATTTGTAAGGAGGTTCTCTTGAGATATGCATGTGCGTGTGTGTGTGTGAGTTTTGTGTTTAATTTATCTCTATCAATGCTGTATAGTGCCAGGTTTTATGCATTATCAAATATACAGTCATTACCTATTGAAAAGACTCAATATTGGCTTGAAGGTATTGGCTGAACTTTACCACAGTTATTTTCATAATTAGATTTCTTTAACTTAGCCCCACATGCTGCTACTTTTAGCATGATGCAGGAGGGTCTAGTTAAGTTATGCTGTATGCTTTTCAATTAAACCATAACTTTAACATGTGCATTTTGTTGTGCTTACCAACATTAAATAAATGGATAACACCTGAATAAATTCAGAGTCCCAGAGCACACTTATTCTGGGAACTAATTTACCAGTCAGAGGTTTTTTTTTTGTTTTTTTGTTTTTTTTTGCATTTTAGCTCAATCATGGGTTTTACTGAGTTGAGGTAAAGCAGTAGTTCCTTAAACATAACCTCTAAAAGAAGGTAATAGTGAAATACATAATAGTATTTATGACTGACCCATTTCTCAACCCATTTAAATCTGGAAAGATATGTAATAAATTTGAGTGTAGTTTATATACTTGGACTATTCATATATACAGTAAAGCTTTTTCATAAAGCTTCTTATCAGAGGAAATGTCTTAGAAAGGAAATGGAAAATTATGGGCATGGAGATAGTGCATCAGACTCTCAGCCCCCCATTTAACATTTGTATCTCCTAATTTGTGGTAACAGACATAGCTACTGACAATGACACTGTACATGTGTATGAGGTGGTCAAAGAGACATATATTCTGAGCTCTTCTTGGAACACTACGAACTCTGTGGCCTCTCCTTACTGTTGGTGTCATTTTTCTTGGTAAAGCTGAATGACAATGACAATACATCTGAAGTTTCTCATTTTGAAAGTCTTACTGCCTGATTTTGATGAGATACTTATTATGGGGACTTGTGCACAGAAAGTGTTTAGTGAATATTGGTTAATTATGATCACTCTCTGCTGAAAAATTTAAATATTATATAGAATGTAGATGCTGACAAATTGGGTACAGAAAGTAAATATGTCTGTGAAAGATCTAGATCTTTCAAACTGCAGTCTGTGAACTACTTGTCTTCCAGGGTACTTGTTAAAACTTAAAATTCAAGATGGGCAAAGTGGTGATTTCCTATAGTCCCAGCTGCTAGAGGAGTGAGGTGGGATGATCCCTTGAGCACAGGAATTTGGGGCTAGCCTGTGCAACATAGCAAGACCTTGGAAAAGAAAAAAAAAAAAAAAAAAAAAAAAAAGGAAGAAAGAAAAATAAAATGTCTAGCTTATAATGAAGACTGTGATTTATAGTCATTGAGTCTGAAAATTTTAATTATTACAAGTCTTTTGGATACTTTTGCACTAGAATGTCTAACAACCATCAATTACTAGCTATTGGATTTGTAAAAGAATATTTTAAACCATGTAGGTATACATTTTTATTTAGACCAGTGGTCTCCAACCTTTTGGGCACCAGGGATGGGTTTCATAAAAAACACTTTTCCATGGAGACCAGTAGGGGCAGAGCTTAGGCAGTGATGTGAGCCATGTGAATGGCTGTAAATACAGATGAGTTGCTTCACCGGATCACCACTGCTTGCTTACTCCAGCAGTGTGGCCTCCTTCCTAAGTTTCATGGAAGACAACTTTTCCATAGACTGGGCAGAAGGTCAGGGGTGGCAGAGCTCTAAAACTGGGCTTCTAATAGGCTGTGTAGCCATATAGGTCCATTGGTTTAGGAACCACAAATTTAGACTATTAGAAAGAAAATATATAGAAAGGAGAATTTTCAATATTCGATTTTGAATTCTTTACTCAAGTGGTCAAAATAATAAACTTGTACACAAAATAGTATACCACGCTTGTAGAATTCTGAAAATACAGCAGGAAATAGACATATTTCTAAAGGAAAATACCCAGCTTTTGAGGACTATCTGGGATTTTAGATCATTTGAAAAACAATTTGGTGCTTTTCAAATAAGTTTCATGATGAGTTTGGTGATAAGTGAAACAAAAAATGTTTTTTAGTTAATGCACTAATGTAGATGTTCAGAAGAAAAAGACTACAGCACTGAGTGAACTTTTTCCTTCTTTACTGTGAACAGCAGGGGAATGCAGGAGAGGCACAGCTGGAGAAATTTTAGAGTTAAGTGTAACATAAAATGACATCATAGTACTGTTTCTCACATATAAAAAGCAAAAGCAAAACCCCAGTAAGAAGTTCTGGGATGGAAGAAAAACTCTCACCATGAGAGAGGCAATTAACTGTATCAGGAATTTAATTCATTTTTAGAAGGAATTGATGAACTACAGTGCATCCAGGGAGAAAGCAAGGCTCCATAAGACAAATACACAGTTGGATAGAAGGTATAAATTCCAACGTTGGACAGCAGATTAGCAGGACTATGGTTAACAGCAATGTGTTGGATATTGCAAAGTAGCTAGAGCAGAGGACCTGAGTTGTTCCCAAGCCATGGAATGATAAACACTCAACGAGGTGATGGAGACTCCCCCCAAACCCTAACTTGATCATTACGCAGTCAGTCTAGCCTCATAATAAAATATCACATGTATACCATAAAGTATGTAAAATATTATAAATCAATAAAAATGGTTGAAAGAAATCTGAATGCTTTGATTGTGATGGGTTTTAACCTAAGTATTTGAGAGACTGTGTAGAAGTGAGAGACGGGGACACAGGCAGGAGGTGGGGTGGCAATGTCAGGTTTGAAAAGGGAGCTCTGCTCAAGCATGTAGACAGATATCACAAGAAGAATGCTTAACCTTACTGTGATTTGAAAATAAAACATGAAGACCAAAAGGTGGAAGTAACAGAGAAATTAAAATATGGAACAACTTTCTTAGATCAGTGTAAGTCATTCCACAAAGCAACAGGATGATTGTGGGTTACTGTGTTTCCTGTCTTGGAACTATTCAAGTAGAAGCTACATGAACAGTTATCTGTATTGTTGGAGGACAGTTATTTTCAAACTCTATCAGGCATACAGGATCATGTTCAAGTGCAGATTCTAGTTCAGGATGTCTGTTCCTTGACATCTGGGTAAGCCAGTGCTGCTGGCCCATGGACAAGGTGCCACAGACAAGGTTTTAAGGGGGTTTTTCAAATATAAGAATCCAGAATACAGATACCTTGGGGCTCCATCACTTTCTGTACACCCATGGAACTGGTTCCTTACCTTTCCTTTGTCTCAAGTTTTCTCATTTATAAACTAGAAAAAATAAGAGTTCTATCTTGTAGAAATGTTTAGAGGATGAAGTGAACTCTTACAAAAAAAAAAAAAAAAACCCACTTACGAGGGAGCCCGAAACATAGTACTCAGTAAGTATTACCTTTTGTCATTGCCAACATTAGTATAAAACTAAAAGTTATGAAATCCAGAGTGCTTTGCTTTTTCTGATTTCCATCTTTGCTGATGTAATTAGATTGTGTTTATTGTCTCAGTTGAGCAATGGTGCTGTAGAGTTTATCCTGCTCACTGCCAGACAGAATTCCAGTTGTAGCCTAAAGGCATTTCAAGGTTTTACTAAATTCCAAAGGAAATAAAATCTGTATTGTTTCCATTATGCAAATAGTAATGGTGACGGAACAGAGGAATGAATTTCTAGAGACCTAGTTTTGAGTCCTGCCTCTAATTAGCCAGGAAAACTAGCAGTCGTCTTCTAAACCCAACAGCCCCACAAGGGAGGAGAACACATGCTCCTTTTTACAGCTGACACAGACTCCCAGAACATCTTTCATGAACTGCTGACTTCCCATAGGCTTCTAAGAAAGAGAGATGCCATCATGCTTTGGACTCTACATATTCTTTTGGACTTTTAAGTGACCCACTAGGCAGCCCTCTTCCTCTTACTTCTGGTACCCTGCATCCAGGTAGGAAAAGTTAGGTACATTCATGCTAGCCCTAGTAAAGGGCTAGGAACTCCATCTACAGGGTGACTGTGGCTTAATGAAAATAGCTGAACTTTTGAATTTGGGGTCCTCAAAAGGGTTAATGCTTAACTCCTAAATTCTCTAGCTAGTTAGAAAAAAGTTAAGCAGGGATCCTCAAACTTTTAAACAGGAGGCCAGTTCACTGTCCCTCAGACCGTTGGAGGGCAGGACTGCGGACCCTGGGACCAGTTGGCTGGTAAGCAGGACAGGCAGCGGTGGCAAAAACACCTGGTGGGTGGGATAAATGTCCTCAGAGGGCTGCATGTGGCCCGCGGGCCATAGTTTGAGGATGCCTGAGTTAAAGTTTTAAATGAATATTTAATGTTTATTTAATGTGCCATTTCTAAAGGCCAATTTTAATCTAAAAATCAGTTTTAAATGAAGAATATCCACTCAATAGAATAAACATACATTCACCAAGTACTTACAGAACTCCTACCATGAGGTCAGCGCTGCGCTAAGTATGTGTTATGGAGATTGAAAGGAAGCCTGAGACACGAGAGTTTAACATGTAACTAAGATGATAATGCTAACCTAACTGGAGAAGGAGAGCTCAGTGTTCAGATGGGCAGAACAAGCCATGGACACTCGCAAACCTGCACAGAGTCTCCGTAGACACACCCCTTCCCAGCAGAGCCCCCATTCATTTGTTCATATTTTTGTTTTACTTATTTTCTTAACACTTCAAACATACTATAAGATTTACTGTGGATTACATTTTTGTTTATTATTGTTTTTCCCTAAGAGAAGGTAAACGCCACAAGAATGAGATTTTTTACCTTTGTTTATTGAAATATCTCAAGTCTCTAGCATTATGCCTGGAAGCCCAGTAGTGCTCAGTAACTTTGTCTTGAGTGAAGTGATGATCCCCTGCAAAGACTAATACCAAGCTCAGTCCTGCATCCCAAGCTTCTAGACCTTCTCTAAACTTCCTAGTATGTGGACAAGAGAATTTCCTGCTAAACCTAGTAATATGAAGACTATTCATGATTATTTAATTAAATATCTTTTAAGAATTAGGGCAGCACCTGTGACTCAAAGGAGTAGGGTGTGGACCCCATATCTTGGAGGTGGCAGGTTCAAACCCAACCTTGGCCAAAAACTGTAAAAAAAAAAAAAAAAAAAAGACTTAGCAGCTCATCAAAAGAAGTGAGTAGAAAATATTTCATAACTGACTAGCTCATAGGAAAATATTCTCATTTTCTGTGCTCTACAAGATTCAGGATTTATCTTTCTTTCTTTCTTTTAATACTTATAAATTGGGCTCTTAGTGTGACCTAAAGATATAGAGTAATGAGAATAAACTATATTATTACATCTCAATTCCAAAAGGAAAAACAATGTGCGATGACCCTATTATGCAAATAACCGTAACATTGATGAAATATGGAAATGAATTTCTAGAGACCTAGTTCTGAGTCCTGTTTCTAATTAGCCATATACAGTAACAGTATCTCTTAAGCTCAGCATTCCAATGCCTCCCGTTGAAAGATGAAATTACATGTAATGACAACTAAATGACACTGGACTTCAACAGTGCCATTTCTAGTGCCGACCCCATTTTGCCCACCCCTATCCTAGAACCTCTCCATCTATGAATAGTTGAGGTTAATGAATTTAAAAAGACAGGTAAATAACTAAAGAAGGCAAACAAGGCCTAAAAGGAAATATTTACTGTTATTACCATTATAACCAGGCTGATAAATAAGAAATACTTATCAAAAATCAGATTTCTGGTAATTCCAACCTAGCTTCACCCTCCCTCTATAGCAGCAACAACAAGCAGAAAAGCTTGAAAATAAATTAAAAAGGCCCTTGAATAACAAAAATAGTGCTATTACATTCTCCTCTTGACCTATTAGGTATCTTCAGATCCTTGCTCAGAGTCCATTTATTCATACTTTATGTAAAGTTCTTAGGTGCTTGAGGCTGTTTTCTCAATGAAATTAGAAATAGCAAATTTAAAACATAACTATATTACTACTGCAGGTGCATGTATCATCAAAATAAAAAGAATTGAAATTACCAATTCAGAGTCAAAAAGGAAATAAACTCTTATTTGGAGATTAGCTTTATAAACACTTTATTAGCATGCCATGCTATAGTAAAGTAAAAACTGATTTTCTGACAATGATCTTGATTTCTCAATAGTACACTGAGTTACATAGATCACCTTGTATTGAAGGCAAGGCAATAATTAAAAAGGCAGGACAGACATAACTCTTGCTAGAAGAGTCTCCATTAAAATATACTTAAAATCCAAATCCCTTTGGTTGAGGTATTTGGGAAGTGCATACATATCCAAATTTTTTTCCTAATAATCACTACATTATCTCCTTTGAATTTCTCTGGTAATATTAATACAGATATTTTTGGTACTTCTCTTGTATCAATGTATTTTCTCTTTACATTCAATATGTGTTGGGCAGTGTAGGGAGCTACAATGTAAAACATAGGCCCAGAATGTGAATAATTTAGGAATAGATAGAGAAGTCAGGTTAAGAAGGAGTGGTTTAGATCATGGGTTTTGGTGAATGTCAGATAAGAGTTGTAAGTCCATGCTTATTAGATATGTTACCTTATGTAAGTTACTTAATATTTCAGTTACTCGGAGTCCTCATTTATAAAATTAGGATCATACTACCTATTTCCACAAATGTTGTGAGATCCAATAAAATATATATGCCAAACACTTAAACTTAGAGTCTGAAGAATAGGTGTTAAATAAATATTTCCTGATAAGTGAATAAATTAGATGACTTAAGCAAGTTATTTCTGAACTTCTGTTGCTTCATCTGTAAAATGGGAAAAAAATATTGCTTAATCGCATACAGTTGTTAAAAAGAAGTGAAACCATGTACATATTGTGTTTATGTGCATAGGGAATAATGTACCCCTGGAATCAAGTAAAAATCTAATAAATTGTATTCATTTGGCAATATTTTTTTTTATATTTAGAAAACAAATGCCAAGGTATAAGGTACAAAATGAGTTCAGAGAAAGGGCAGAACAGTCTGGGTGGGAGTCAAAAGGGAACTTCATCTAGAAGGTGCAACTCTGAATTACAGTCATAACACGGCAGGGTCCCTTCTACTTACTTTCAGAGCTCATTGTTACCAGATGCCTTGTAGCAAGCTGAAACACAATGTGCCAGGAAATAGTCCCTTGCAAAGTCCTGAAGTGGTATACACACATAGGGCAGGGCTCACAGGAGTCCACCAGGGGCCTCTGTGTTACCTTAGCTAAGGGCAGCAGAGTGTGAAAGGCACCTGGCCTTTGTGAGCGCTACCCCTGCATAATCATTCTTCTATTTTCTCAGTAGTCATCAGCTTCAGTTAAATAGTTCACATTTGGTTCCTTGGTGATGGTGGTGGTTGTTAATTTTATTTTGGATTTCTTCTTTTCTCAAATAGCTTTAGTTCTTCTGACAATGATACCAGGGACACATGTGCATAGTAATTAAACCAATCAATGGAGACAATTTGAGGAAAATACAAGGATCTTGGAAATCTCCCCCATAAATCAGACTTTCTAAAAGAGAAACAGCAGAAGCCCTAGCTTCATGCAAAACAATCAAATACCTTTGATCCCCAAGAACAACTAATATAAACTAAGATAGATCTCTGGTCACATCATTCCAATGTTTAAACCCTTCTTGGTATCCACTGCTTTTGTCAGAATAGCCTTAATCTTGAGCATAGCATATGAGCACTTTGTGATCTGATTCTTACCCTATGTGTTATTTCCCACCATTCCACTTCCATGGTCAACTATATGTTCTGGCCACAGCTAAGTATTTGAAATTCCCCATATGTTCCCATCTCACCTTTAAAATTGTTGTCACTTTAGAATTCTTCACAGTGAAGAACAAAGCTAACAAAAGCCACTCTTACTATAAACACATTGAATGCTAGATTAAAATATAGCTTTATACACGCACAGAAGGTGCTGAAAGATGTATACGCATTTTAACAAAAGAAAAAACTGTATTAAAATTATAATATTCATTGTATCTTATATCTCTTGTAATTGCAGAAGTCAAATGTGACTTGAGCATTACAATTTTAATGCAGCTTTTTCCTTTGTTAAAATGTGTATACTTATTTTGGCACCTTCTGTATATTTTTTAATGCGTGCTGGGCTTGAAAAAAAAAAAAGACAAAATTGCTCAGTGCCAGAATTTAGGAAGAACTTGAAGTCAGAGTTATAAATTTTCTGAGACATTGGTGACTTATGGGGATAGTAGAGATGAAGATAGATTGGCACAAAAAATTATGAGATGCAATACCCATAAAGGAGCAGGATGCTATGTTAATACCAAGTAAGTCCCGGAGCTGAAACTGAGACATTTTCATAAAATCAGGGCACTGAGGGGACTATCTCTCAGTCCAACAATTCAAAAGAAGCCACTCACCAACCCAAACAGTCTAGAGGAAGCTTTTTATAGTGTAAAAATTAAAGAATTTGCATAGGAAACTGAAATCCCAAATCTCTAGTATGTGCAAATAGAGATTCTGAACTTGCAATATCCCTATTGTTGGGGAAACCCAAGATTTAAATTTGTCTGTGGACTGGAGAAATTAACCACTCATTAAGGATACCTCTAGAAGTCTACAGAAATAGAGTTACCATAAAAAAAAAAAAAAGCTTAACAGATTACTAATAAAGAGCTCACAAACAAAAAATTCCAAACCATATAGAAAGAGTTAGCAAATCAAACCATGGAATAATTTAAATCCTCAAAACCCCAAACTAAAAGAGACCATAAAAATAGAAAAGAAGGAATAAAAGTTATCAGGTAAGAAGAGTATAAATTTCTAAAAACAAAACAAAACAAAAAATATCACCAAACCCCACCTTCTTTTGGAAAAAGAACTGGAAAACTTACAGAAATAAAAAATGTAACAATTAAAATTGAGAAGAAAAAACCTCAAAGGAAGGAATAATACCAGTTTAGACCCTGCCAAGAGAGAAACTGACTTCTGGAATTGTTGAGGCATCACCTACATTATAGCTTAAAGGCATAAGGAGATATAAACTATAAAAGAAGAAGTAGATGGTTAAAAGAAAGCAATAAAATGATTAGGTTGAAAATTTATATTCAATAGGATTTAAAGAGGGAATAAAAAGAACGGAGAACGATATTTGAGCTGTTAAACATGAAGTATTTTTGCAACAGATGAAAGATATGAATCCTTAGATTCAAGGAGAACCAAATCCTTATAGATTTCCAGTTCCAACAACGGTGTAGTATTTCTATAATTCTTCTGCCCCAAATTATTGTAAAAACTGCAAACATTTCTAGAACCAAGTTTTGAAGGCATTGGTGAACAATGAACAGAAGCGTGTCTTAAAAGTATATGGTTCTTAAAAGAATGGATGCACATGAGGTAAACCCCGATTCTCCTTATATTTTGTGAAGGGAGTCTGCCAAACCAAGGCACAGGGAAAGAGACTTCATAAAGAAAGTGACAACTCGATTGGACTGAAAGAAAGAAATCAGAACCTGAGACTGACAAAATGGATGAGACCTTAGGAGCAAAAATGTTCCAGAGGGCCCGGAACCATAGATACAAAGTGCAAGCATTCGAACTCACTCCAAGGAACTACCACGTTTCCCCGAAAATATGACACTGTCTTATTTTTTTTTTTTTTCTCAAAAAGACACACTAGGGCTTATTTTCAAAGGATGTCTTCCTCTCTGCCCCAAAATGCATGGCGTGGCTATGCAGATACATTGCATAGCCACGCCTATCACTAGATCTTCTTATCAGGGTAGGGCTTGTATTTAACAAATGCATACAAATCCTGCTAGGGCTTATTGGGGGGTAGGTCTTATTTGGGGGGAAACACAGGTAGTTAACATTTTATCAGAATATGCCCATGTTAAATATCCAAGGAAATGGCACTAGGAAATCTAATGTTGAGCAAGGATTTCAGTGTCTGTATATGTTAAGGAGATAGAGGTGGGGGTTTAGTATAGCCTGGGTTCTCTGGTGAGACCCAATCTAAGAGTCAAGCCCTGAAATGAAGAGCCATACCTTAGGAATAAGAGTTATGCCCTAAGAGTAAGATAAAATGTTTTCGGTTTTTATCCTAGTGACTATACTATTTTCCTATCATAAAGGAAGTTACTCTCTTTGGAGGAAGATGTGTTCAGTTAGACTGCCTACAATTCTTCATTCACAATATTCCACATCTGATCAAAAATTTAAATACATGCTAAGAATAGGATTAAACAAATGAAAATGAAGAGAAAAAATAAATTTAAAAAAGGCAGAACTAAAGCTAATATGTGTATTGGACTTTATCAGATAGAGATTTTAAAGCAATGATTAGCATTTTCAGGAAAGCTGAGGGAAAAGATGAAAAATAGATAATTATTGATATTTTTATCAGTTGTGTTCAAATAATTATTTAGAATACTTAAATATCTAAAAGGATAGTCTAGAACTCAAAAATGCAATGTCCTAAATTTAGAACTCTGTGGAGGGCTTTAATAGTTGGTTGGGGGGAGTAGAAAAACAAGTTTAGTAAATGGGAGGATAGTTCCATTTTAAAAAGTCAAATGAAAGCACAGACACGCAGAAAAAGAATGGAAAAGAGAGCAGAGAATAAGAAACATAGAGTGAATAGTAAAAAGATCTAACATTTGAAGGAAAGTTATTAAACACTTGGCAAGAGAAAGTGGGGCAAAAGTAGTATTTCAAGAAATGATGACTAGAAATATCCCATACAGATGAAAGACAGCAATCAAGTTTTATTAAAAAAAAAAAAAAAAAAAAAAAAAAACCTGAGTGGCACCTGTGGTTCAAGGAGTAGGGCGCTGGCCCCATAAACCGGAGGTGGTGGGTTCAAAC
>NW_003852401.1:13777759-13893949 GCF_000181295.1 Otolemur garnettii | reverse complement strand
AAAAAAAAAAAAATCTTAGGGAACCCCAGATCAAACATTATATACAGAAAAACCACACCTTAGCAAGTCATAGTCAAATTGCTGAAACCAAAGTCAAAGAGAAATATCTTAAATCAAACCAGAAAAAAAGACACATTATCTTTAAAGAAACAAGAAGACTGAGTTGCCATTCAATAGAAAATAGGAAAACTCGAAACTTAATGAAAATTAATGTACTAGTATTAAAAAGGAATCTGCTACCCTGGCGTTCTTCATGTAGCAAAAAGAACCTTCAAGAAGTAAAGCTAAAATAAAGATGCTGGGAGATGAAAATTGAGAGTTGGCTGCCAGCAGACCGACCTATTTTCTCCAAATATTAAAGTGCATTCTTCCGAGTGAAGAAAAATTATCCAGATTAGCACAGAACCGAAGGAAGAAAAGAAAAACAATAAACAGAAAAGCAAGGGAGTAAATATAAATAAATATTGGCTATTTAAAACAAAAAAAGTCATATTTTATGAGGATTAAGACATATGTAGGTATAAAAATATGTGTCACCAATACCACAAAGAGTGGGGAAGGGGAAACGAGAATATTTGGCTGTGAGTTTCTTGCATTATTTAAGAATATTTAAGATAGAGCGTAACATGTTAGGAATACACACTGTCCACTGTAGGGTAACAAAATATAAAAAACAACAAATACAAATTCAAGGGAAAATTAAATTTTAAAAAATTCAATTAATCTGAAAGAGGGTAAGAATGGAGGAATAAAAAAGACATAGGCCAAATGAAAAATAATGGAAAAAAGGTAGATTTAAGTCAAACTAGATCAGTAAGTTTAGCTAACACACCAGGTAAAAGATGAAGATTTTTAATCTTTCTTAAGGCTGTGTTATAAAGAAAATAATGTCCTGTCTAAAAGAAGTGTTGTGTAACCTGAAGCCTGACAAGGAAGTTTGTGAACCCATCCTAGAAAAAGTGCTACATACCTCATTGCTGAATATTGTTACTGTCAAGGTAACCATAGTGATATTCGGTAACCAGGTACATAGCACTTTTTCTAGGATGAGTTTGTGAACTTCATTGACCAACCTTGTATAAGGAAAAAAGATGCATCATATAAAGATTAACCAAAATGGAGTTTATTATATATAACATTTTCTATTTTATTAAAGTCAGGTGAGGTTGGCTTTTATAAAACATACACAGTAAAATTTACCTTTTGGGTTTTTTACTCTGTTATATTCTGTGAGTTTAGACAAATGGTTATAGACCTGTAAGCATCATAGCAATCTGGAAATAAACTACTTCATCAGCCCGCCCTTCAATCAAATATACCATGGTGCTGTCCCTGTCTCGCCAGCCCGTTTCACGAGTCATGCCATCACAGACCTGTTTTACATCCCTGTAGTTCTGGGATGATTAGACAGGTCACGTCAGTGGAATCATACAGGATGCGGTCCTTGAGTCTGACTGTTTTCACTTACCGTAGAACACTTGAGATTTACCTGTGCTGTGATGGGCATTGTCATTTGTTTCTTTTTGTTCTGGGAGTATTCTGTTGTATAAATTTACCCAAGTTTGTTTAACCTGTACCTCGCTCAGTCATTTGGATTATTTCCTGCTTTGGACGATTGCAGATAAAGCCCCACTATAAACATTCACACATAGTTTTTGTGTGAACACGAGTTCTCATTTCACTTAAGTAAATACCTGGGAGTGGAATTGCAGGTTTGTGTGATAAGTACACATATTTTTAGATCTTTGCTGTGGAAGATAAGCGTAGTTTTAATTTTATAAGAAACTACAGCATTGTTTCTCAAAGTGTCTATATCATGTTGCTGTCCTGCCAGCAATGTATGAAAGCTCTGTCACTCTGCATCCTTGCCAGCAGGTGGTACGGTATTTCTAAATTTTATCCCTTCAAATAGGTGTGTAGTACTACCTTATCATGAATTTAATTTACATTTTCCTAATGACTAACTTTCCTAATCTTTTCATTTGCCATCCATATCTTTGTTTTTATTGAGGCAAAGTCTTACTATGTTGCTCTCCGTAGAGTGCCATGGTGTCACAGCTCACAGCAACCTCAAACTCTTGGGCTTAAGTGATTCTCTTGCCTCAGCCTCCCACGTAGCTGGGACTAAACAGGCACCTACCACAATGCCTGGGTATTCTGGCTATTTTTTGGTTGCAGTTGTCATTGTTGTTTAGCTGGCCTGGCCAGGTTTGAACCCGCCAGCCTGGGTGTATGTGGCTGGCACCATAACCACTGTGCTATGGGCGCTGAGCCTGCCATCCATATCTTTTATGGTTAAATGTCTGTTCACATGTTTTGCCTGTCAATTTTTTTCTGGTCATTAAATTTTGAGGGTTCTTTATTCTACATAAAACTGTTTTATTATATATGTGATTTGCAAAGATTTTTTTCTTCTCTGTGGCTTCCCTTTTCTATGCTCTTAACAGTATTTTTCAAATTTACTTACTTTCTCATTCATAGAAAATGCTTTTTTGTTGTCAGTCGTATATATCTGAGAAATCATTGCCAGCCCCAAGTGACAATCAATTGTTTCCTAATTTTTTTTTCTAGATGTTCTATAATTTTTGGTTAGTGAAAATAATATGATTGGAAAAGAGAATTCAAGGACATTAAAATACTCCATTTGTTCCACCTTTTTAATCTGGATGGTATATGGATAGTTGCTTTATTATTCTTTTTAAATGCTGCATATCTGCACATCTTTAAATATGTTTACTTTACAATAAAATTAGAAAGAAAAAGAGTATCACCAAATTTGACACCCATCGTGATGTACCAAAAAAAAAACAACCCCAAATCTGCAAATATCATGCTAATGAGGAAAGATTTGCAGCCTTCCCTTTTAAGTAAATTAGACAAGTATGCTCATCATAACCACTTGTCGTCAGCAAGGCTGACAAGGCCTGGCCAATCAGCAAAAGAGAAATCAAAGCATAAATATTCACAATTATTATAAAGAAATGATAAAAACAAAATAGAATGAATTAAAGGTGATATGATAAGTTTCACAGAACATCTGAAATCTAGTGAAAAGAATGAGAACGACATGTCACTACACATGCTTTTTCCAGTGTCGAGTACAGTCATGAGTGTGGATTCTGGCATTTCTCACCTAAAAGAACCTTTGGTTACATCCACTTACCTGTCTTTTCAAAGATGGCAGACGGAACTCAGGGTGCTCAAGGAAGTAGTTCATTTCAAAATGCTTTCTATTATATATGCATTGCAAACTATTCCTACTTTGTGAAATGAGCAAAATAAAACCGAAATCTCAAACTGACCATTTGTAATTCTGACAATGAAAAGAGACAGGAAATTGATGCTACAAAAAATTACGTAGAAGCTAAAAGGATAATCCGGCACAACGCATGATGTATAAATATTCACAGCATGTTATTTTTACTTACAATATTCTCTTCATCCTGCTTCACGATTACGCTTACCTCATTAAAAGTTATTGGGAAACAGAGAAACATACTTAAGGGACTAGTCAAGAGAATTTCAGCTCATAATCTCAAAACCTACATAAAAATATTCTATATTTGTACAAGCTATCCTGAGTCAGTTGTTTATGTTTAGCAAAGACTTAGGTAACCTTTTGATTTCAGTTACCTCTTTCATTAAGGAAACAATTCTGAATACCATTATTTATTTCCTTTTGGAATCTTACCAGGTGAAACGGTCATTCTAATTCTATGTATCTTGGCCACGAGAAAACTTTGGCGTCGGCTTTGCAATTTATACATCCTGTTTGCGTTCCCTCACATTGTGAGCAGTCCTTCTATCTGCTCAGACAATTGCTCCCTCCACACCTACGTTCCCCTGTATTTTCCTTATGTAATTTCTTATGTCATGTACAGCTTACCTATTGACAACTTTCAATGCAGTGCAGCCAACAGGTTTCATTTTTTTGTGATGTCCTTCGGAAGGAGCCTTGTTATGATAACATAATCAACTATTAATTTGAACTGAACAAGGAATAACTACTTTTGTCGGATCTATTTGATAAAGGAAAGCAATTGCATTTCCTATGGTAGCGTTGGCGACTTCACAGGTAAGAAATCAATTTCAGTAAAAAGAGAAAGTGTTAAAGTTTTGACAAACTCATCCTCGGTAACATGAGAGGCTTTTCTATTAGAAATTAAGGTGTAAGTCTTCAAAGTGTACAGTGAAAGGAACTTGTAGTATAAAAATGCAAAGCTAGGTGTGAGATGCAGCTACAAGAGGGAGTCTCCCTAACAAATTCAAATATTGGGACCTGGGTGTTTGTACCCTCACATAAACCTGAAATTTTTAAAAAGCGGAATACTATCACATTGGATCACAATGAGTGTGGGCTAATTGGGCATTGATGTCAATGGTAGTTGGAATTTGGAGAAAATTAGAACTACACAATAGGAACTGAACTTCTTTCCCAGCAAACAGGAGACAGGAATGCGTCCCACCTCAGTGGAGGCCAAGCGCAGCTCATCATTGGAGAAATGTTTAATCCTTTTGTTCTGTGGGAGGATTCCTCCTTCTTACCGCTTTGTGGAGTGTGGAAGATTAGAGATTTTTATTAGCTTTTAAGAAGGAATCCTCAGGACATTGAAACAATGTTTTAATATGGACATCTGCCCTAAAATTGTAATAATTAGCTGCTGACGATATGAAATTGAAAATACAAGGACTTGAAATCATAGGCACCTTTCCACATGTAAAACCCTGCAGTTCCATTATTTTTCCATTTTGCAAACAGTCTGCACAGGATATATGATAAATATGAATGCATACATAATTAATTTTACTCTGTTTTCCCAGCCTTTTCTCAATAGGCAACAATTCTAATAACTTTCCAGCATAACACCAAACATATACAAGCACATTTTTTAAAAAAGCCAAGTCTCATTATTTGAAATTGAGTATGTGCTTGAATTTTTCCATTTCCGCCTTCATTTTTGGTATGTTTCATGTGAAATGAAGTAAACTAGAGAAGAACAGATAGAAACATGATCTTGCCAAGCATTAAACTTCTGCAAAAGGATTTAGAAACAACCATCCTCCCCCCCAAAAACGAGGAGGCCCGTGCACATCCATTAGGGCATGGGGTTCAGGACTGATGTATTTACAGCAGGATGTGAACGCTGTGGGTTAGAAGGTTGCAGTGGCTAAAATATTTCTCTTTTCTCTCCTGTTCATGGAATTTCAACAGTGGATTAATATTTTTGGATGGTGTTCAAAATGTACAAAATAGAAGGCTGATGATATAAGTCCTACCATCCACAGTTTCCCATAGGAAGCCTTGCCCGAATCAGTGATTTTGAAGTGCACTTTTGCTGACCTATTGCTGTTTTTCCTCATCCGTTCAGTTTATAGCAAATGTCTGAATAGTATACTTTTATTAATCGTAAATTTTACTTTCAGGGTTTGTTCTTATTCATGTTTTAGACTTCTTAAGGCTTTACGCTCATGAGTTTTAAATTATACTTCAAGTTTCATGAAATATGTAGGAATAATTTCAAAATTTTTAAATATTTTCAATGAAGGGCCACGTTATTCCGTCTCCAAAGGCATAGCAGTCCTCTGCTTTACTGGGTGTATTGATCAGCAGCCAGCAGGAAGAGAACCCAGCTCTGCCTGAGGCAGCGGACACTGCGTTCTTTTGTTTATTAGTTTAGGTTTCATCCTACTCCTCCCATTTCCTTCAGGGTGCCTCAGAACTTTTTCTAATTTTCTTACATGTTACACAGCATACCATCAGACTGAAGAAGACACTGTGCCATTGTTTTTTAAAACCTGTGCTGCTGTGTTCAAATAGGCTTTTAAAAGGGTTTTTGGCCCCTTAAGAAAAACCTGACTGTATCAAAGTTGTCATGAGCAGAGTCTGGTTTAGATTGTTGAACACATCATCCAGTGTAAATGAGGTACTCATGATGGGGCGTGCATGAGCCAAGCTTGGAGATTCTTTTATTTTTCCTTATTCTTCTGTTCTAGCCTCAGCAGTGATAGCCAAGCTTCAAGAGAAGGTCTCTTTAAGGCTGTGGTTGAGGACTTTGAATTCTTTGGTCTATGAGGCCCATGAACACATAAGTTTTGATTTAGAATCATTAGAATAAATACCTAATTAAAGGCTTCTTGGTACCTAAGTACAGGTAACAAGCAGAAATAGCTTTGCTGTCCTCTAAGTATGGACAATGTGAATAGTCTAGACAATTTTCGATACGAAGAAGGTATTCACATTGGGTTCTGGTTAGGTCTGGGAAGTTAAACTGCTCTTGTATTGCTGTAGGAGTACCTACCTGAGTCAGAAAATCTCTAGACAAAGTTTCAAATTGTCCTGATCAAAACAGGATGGAGGCAGGATAAGTTCCAATCAGTTGGAAGACTCCAAGATGGTGGAGGAACACCTCCTGCCATGAGTATTCCTCTCCATTTAGCCCATTGCTAAAATAGAAAGGGAAGAACCAGGGGGCTGGTTCTCTTATGCAGGAAAACCAAAGTCTGCTCAGTTCGTATAGTCTGAATAAACTTTCTATAGTCTCTGAATAAATCTTGCTTTTGTTTTATAATCATGGCTTGCTCCTGAATTCTTTCTTCCATAAAGCCAAGGACTCACTTGGACCTCAAGTGGCTTCCAGCATTAAGAATCACTTTCCTATGTCAAAACTACCCTGACAAATGGATTAAACAAGAAGGAATAGCAATACTTTGTTTATCCTGAGTGAATGCAGTATATATATAGGTATTTAGATTGCTTCTAGTCTTCTTCTAAATACTATTTTCTTCTGTGATATTAGAAAGTAATATTCAATGGTAATTTTAATTTATAAATGATATTTATACCCCAGATTAATAAGACCAATTTCTTCAGCATTAAATTCAAGATGCTTCACATCTGATTTGCCCTTAGAGACACTATTGGCCAGAAAGAAAGACATTTTTGAAAATTAGTCATCAGTCTATTTAGGGTGGCTGGTGATCTACACCAGGTACTGTGAAGATGGCAGAGTCACAGAACTATTCCACATAAAAGTCTTGGTGGTTTGCGATTTGTGATTTGACTCTGATTCTGAATGCAAATATTACAAGCAAGAGAAAAGAGCCAAATCATAAGTGGATGGTCCTTTCTCTCTACTTTATATCCCTTTTGTGATTCTTTGAACTCTTGTAATTCTTTTTGCTGATTCTTTCCATTCATTTTTGCAGATCCCTATGTCTTCCCAGTGTTATTCCCACTGACTTTTTCCTTGTTTCAGTGCCTGGTCATTCCTTGTCCAGACCTAATTCTTCTGGAGTGCTTTGGATGGTGAGCAAGGAGAAAGCAAGGTCAGAAAAGACTATCTTCCTTTCTCTGTCTACCCCTGCATTTGACTTTCCTTTCCTTCCTTCCCTGCCGCCCTCCCTTCCTTCTTTTTTCCCTTCTTTCCTTCCCTCCCTCCCTCCCTTCCTTCCTTTTTTCCTTACTTCCTTCCCCTCTCTCTTCTTCCTTCCTCCCTCCATTCCTTCCTTCCTTCCTTCTGCCTCTCCTTCCTCCCTCCCTCCGTCCTTCCCTTCCTTCCTTCCTTCCTTTATTGATACAGAGTCTCACTCCATTGCCTCAGGCTAGAGTGCTCTGGTGTAGCTCACAGCAACCTCAAATTCCTGGGTTCAAGTGATCCTCCTGCCTCAGCCTCCTGAATAACTGGGACTGCAGGCCCCTGCCACAAGAACTGGCTAATTTTTCTATTTTTAGTAAAGATGAAGTCTTATTTTTTGTTCATAGTGGTCTCAAATTCTTGAGCGCAAGCAATCTACCCTCTTTGGCCTCCCAGAGTACCAGGGTTACAGGCCTGAGCCACCATGCCAGCCTGATTGAACTTTAATATTTCCACTTAATGGGGGAAGTCAGAGTTTTTCCACAAAGAATGACAAGTTTCCTGACTAAATATAATCTTTCTACAAGAAATCCAGATCTGAAAGAGAAATGTCTTGGGAAAATGATGAATAGGGAAGAAACATAGCTTCTGCAAGCTGGGGGAACAGACCTCCCTTACTCCTGGAAACAAAGAGAAATGGTGAATGTTTCCAAGTTGAAATGGCACGTAGTACTTGTCATGGTCTGAATGTCTGCTTTTCTTCTAAAATCATGTTAAAATCTTAATTCCCAAGGTGATGAGATTAGGAAGTGGGACCTTTGGGAGGTAGTTAGGTCATGAATGCACAGTCCTCATGAATGGCATTGGTGCCTTATAGGAGAGATCACAGAGAGCTTGTGCACGTTTTCTACTATGTCAGGTCATAGCTGGCAGGTGCTGTCCATGAATCAGGTGCTGTCTTCACCAGACACCAGATCTGCCAGCACCTTGATCTTGGACTTCCCAGCCTCTAGATTGTGAGAAATTTCTGTTGTTTATAAGCCACCCAGTTTATGGTGTTTTTGTTATGGTAGCCTGAAAAAACTGAGACTGTGCTGAAGGAAAATTTACTCTAAAACAAAAACCTACATCTTTAATGTGAAGAAGTTTTATCCCATTTAATGAAAGAAGTATACCTTGTTTGGCAAGATAATCAGAGATGGTAGACTGCCTCACACTGGTTATATTCCTTGAGGCAAATCATCAAGTGGGTGATGACAACATTTAAAAAGACAGAGCAGACACTGGCAGTAATATTAGCAATGATATGGCAGAAGGCATTATTACTACTTGGAAACAATGATACCATGTGAGTTGCACCAAGTATAGTGACTGGCATGATTGCCAAGGCAACAGTGCAGCAGCAGCGTTATTAGTGATACAGGGAGACTGGTTGTTAGCAGCTTTAATGGATGTAGTAATCAGAGTTTCTGGGTACCTTTAATCCATCTTAACCTGATCTACCCTTCTCAACCTATCCCCAAATGGGATACCAGAGAAGAGAGGATACTATACTTAAAAGAACTAGGCTTCCGGTATCTGTTCTAAGGGGATTTTTTATCTGCAACATGTTTATTTGTGTTACCTATGTTTTCTTACCCACACCCATTCAATGTCCTGCTTAGCACTAGAGGCTTTCATCAGCCCCCTAATTACCTAATTTACTCAGAGAGAGGTAGCATCTTCTAGGTATGTTCCTGGGGCTCTTGAGTCTGAGTGGTCTGAGATCAAATAAAAAAATCCTCGTTTAATTTTTCAAGTCTTGACTTTGTCATTTGTTAAAAGACAATCATAAGTACTAGTAGTACCAACCCCCATAGAAATGTTGTGAAAATTAAACATAACATAGGAGGGTCAACACAGCAAATGTTAGCTAGCATTAAAATTGACTAGAGCTTCTCTGTGTTATTAAACTCAGGTTATTTCATATATATCCTTTTCCTTAACCTACTGATTGCACGTGAAAAAAAAGTGACAGTGTGTGTCAGGGAGTGATTATTTATTGATAATACAAGTAGATATAGCAGGAAATAAGGCTTAGACCTCAATAGAGGTCTTGAATTCTCATTTAAAGAAGGTCTTCACTAAGAATATAAGGTTTCATATGATTCTTGCAAAGCAATAAACAGCAAAAAAAGTATAATAGAAAGGAATCTTACTTGGTACAAATAGAAAATTACTTATGTAAAATCAAATTAGAATCATATTTACTGATTCATAAATCTGAATTTTAAAAATAAGAAACAGATTCAAAGCATAATGGTAGAGTTATGACCACAACTTTCTTTTTTCCTATTAGGTATAAACCAGGTATTATTATAAAAATCTACTAACTACTAAATAGTAGTTTCAACTTGATTGATGATAAAATTGAAGATACTAAGTAAGGAGTGGAGGAATAGATGACCATTCAGCCATATTAACAAATTCTAATATTCTTTATTTATACACAGTGATATAAATCAAAGAGTGTGCACTTTGGAGCCAAGACATACCTAAGTTGGTATCCTGTATGAATTTGGGGTAATTTTCTTAATGTCTTTGAATGTTATACGATCTGAAAAATGGAGTGATGGTAATTTAAAGTAAACATGAATAGCCTGGCATATTACAAGGTACATAGTAGGCTCAATAAATATTGGCTTTCCTTTTTTCTCTTATTTTATTTTTTTATCTGACATCCTTTTCAATCCCCGCCCCTCATTTTTGTAATACCCCAGACAAGATGAAACAGATGAATGCTAACTAAATAGGAATGGAAGCAAAATAGTAATACCATCTGATCAAAATAACACTTCCACTCATTTATGATGATATCAATACTTCAAGGTAACCATTACAGTCCATTTGTTGAGGAATACCATTTGCACATGGCCTGATCAAACTTTCCTGAGCTTAGGGAAAACATAAATTTCTCTTTGTAGTTAGCATTTCAATCTGTGAATATACAAAAGTGAGCATTCTAAAAAGGTGCATTTCTCTTTTTCCTTAAAATTACATGTGTAATGTCAAATGAAATTGTTTTTAGAGTTCATCCAAGCAGTGAGCACAGATTTATAAATTGCTCAAAGGACTTCTTAACTCTAAGAATTATTCTTTTGGTATTGAGTGGGCTGTCTATTACTTGACAAGTATAGAGGCTGATATGTGGCATCTTTGCTATTGTGAAATAGTTATTTCTTTAAGGGTATAGGTGGAATTATAGCAAAAGGTGAAAAAGATGTGTGTATGTGTGCGCTTGCATGTTTTAATTCTTCAGTTTATAATGCAAATAGATTTGAGGGGCAGATAGCTGGGATGGAAACAATGTATTTAAACCTATCTCATCGGGTAGTTTCTGCATCTCTTGACACACACTTGGGAATGGCTTCCAGACATCTGAAAAGAAAAAGAGAACCACTGATATTAATTTGAGGAGCAATAGTGGGTCTTTGTGAAGGTATATACGTGGTGTATGTAGAGGAAGGGAGACAGATAAAGAGTCTCCTCCTCATCTTCCTACCAGACGAGCCTTTTGTTTTCTCCTTTCTCTATATATCTTGGACAATCACATCCATTCTTGTATTTGCACAATAAATTCATTCTTGAACACAAACAAAGTCTTCATCATTTCTGTCTGCTAGACACGCTTACCTCAAACTCAACACACCTAAAGTAGAACCTCTTGTTTTTCCCCTTTGAACAAAATTTTCTTGACATTAAAAATTCAGAACCTTAGAACTGGAAGGAAATTTTAGTGTATTTAGCCCAGACTCCCACAAAAAGCAAAGTGATGCCATCCATGGCAATCTGAAAATTGCCAAAGCTGAGGAGTTCATTACTTTACAGGTAATCCATTACATTTTGAAGAAAGTATTTCACAAGATAATCATATACACACACAGAATGTTTATGTGCATGTGTGTGTGTGTGTGTGTGTGTGTGACTGGTCAAGAGAATAGCACACAGGTTGCTACTTACTACATGCTAAATAGACTACTACTCAATTCTAGCTTTGCTACTATCAAATGTGACAGACACATCATTTCACTTCCTCATGCTTTGATTTGCTTATTTCTAAAATTAGGTTAACCACAGTGCCCATGTGATAGGGCTTTTGTGAAGAAGAAAAAAGTTAATAAATGTAAAATTCTTAGCCTAGTTCTGGACCCTAATCATTGGTAAGTGAGCTGTTATTTTCATTGATGTCGTTATCATTGTTAGGAAATACTTTACATACACAGAAAGATATAAAGAAATAGTAGTTCCCCCTTTCCCACTGGGCACAGGTGCCAAGCCTTGTATGTACAGCACTATCTATTTTTTCTCTCTGATAACCTGGGTTGCTAAGGAGTGACTAATGGGTGGGTAACATATGGAGCACATGGGTACACTGGACAAAGGATGATTCACAACACAGGTGGGACTGCATAACCTTTCATCCTGCCGTTCAGGACAACACATAATTCAAAACTTATGAATTGTTTGTATCTGTAATTTTCCATTTAATCAGACCATAGTTGACAGCCGGTAGCTGAAATCAACAAATATGAAATCATAGATAAGGAGAAGGGGGACTGCTGTTTGTAACTGGTGCTTACATTCGTACCACCTTGCATTAGAAATAGTGTAACTAATATAATTCGAGTCTCTGTATATCCTTCTTTTACCACCCCTTCTCCTTTCTTCCTGAAGGGTTAGGGTTAGGGTTATGTATAAACTCTAATTAACGTTGGTATTCACATTGCTATGCATCTCTCGCTAATTTTCTTATATAAATATATAAGAAAACAGCACGGTATTGTGCTCCATGTTTATTAACATCATACAAATGGTATCACATTGTGTGTATTCTTTCTCATGCTCTCACTGTTCAGCAATATGTTTGTGAGATGTATCAGTGTAAGTAAAGCTAGTTTTAGCTCAGTTTCACAACTGTATTTTGTTAAATTGTACAGATGTAATAAAATTTACCCAGTTTCTTCTTCTAAGACATTTTTTAGGTTGATATCAACTTTTTCGCCAGTATGAACAATGCTGCTAGGTTATTTAAACACTGGATGGCAGAGAATTTATCTCTATACTGATTTAAAATTTGCTTCCATACAATTACCAGGCATTGTTTTTAGTTCTTTCATATAAATATATACAGAGTTCTCATATATCTTGCATATTTAACTCTGGCATCTGTAATTTTATCATTCACTTCCATCATTTTATATAAAAACTTTCACTAGTTCCAATTTTATTTATTACCTTTTAAAATGGTATAACTAATGTATGCTTTGGTAAAAACTGTCCAAAAATAAAAAGACATACAAGTAACAAGAAAGAAAAGGTATGCTTCATTTTTTTAAACTTTCCTGCCTACAGTCTCACGAATTATAAAGAGGTCCCCTTTTCCTTTCTTCTGGTCTTGAGAATGGGGGTACTCTGTGCTAAAGAGCCAAGGGCTTTCTGAGGACTGGATGGGACAGGTGGGATTAGGGCAATTGTGTTCACCAGTGCAGGAAATCTCTCTAGAGTACACTAGAATACAGTAGTCCCCACCCATATTTATGGGTGATAAGTTCCAAGACCACCAGTGGAATCCTGAAACACCAGATAGGACCAGACCTTATATGTACAGTAGTACTATGTTTTTGTGACCTGATAACCAAGATGGCCATTTTTTCAGTAGTGGGCAGAGATACCGACAGCATGGATATGCTGGGCAAAGGGAGGATTCACATCCCAGGAGATTTTATCATGCTACTCAGAATAGTGCACAATTTGAAGCTAATGAACTATTTATTTCTGGAATTTTCCATCTGATATCCACAGAACATAGTTGTCCTTGGGGTAACTAAAATCATGGAAAACAACACTACAGAGAAGGGGGGATTACTGTACCTAGAGATATTTTTAAAACAATAATAAAACCAACTAGAAAAGCTATGTTATGACAATTCTAAATAATGTTAGACATAAGGTACTTCTAGAAAAATACTGTGTTGGTTTAAGTTCTAAAGAATTGTTGTAGTGTATTAGCTTGCCAGGGCTGCTATAACAAAGCACCATGAAGTGGATAGTTTAAATAATAGAAACTTACTATCTCATAGTTCTGGAGGTTATGAGAACATAATCAAGGTGTTGGTGGTTTGGTTTCTTCCCAGGGCTCTCTCTTGGGCTTGTAGATGGGCTTTTCTCCTTGTGCCTTTATGCCTCCTTCTGTGCTTTGGCCTAAAATTTTCTAATAAGGACATCAATTATAACAGATTAGGGGCCATAATAACCCCATTTTAACCCCATTTCTTTTTCTAAAACATTTAGGTTGATATCAACTTTTTCTTTAAGAACTTGATTGCAGTCACATTCTGAGGGACACTAGAGTTTATGACTTTAACATATAAATTTTGGGGGAACTACAATTCAACCCATAGCATGTGGTTATTTTTGAATGTTAATATTATTTATATGAGCTTTAAATTAGTACAAATTTACTAAACTTTTGGAAATAATGTATTCGACATGGAAATTAATTGGAGAGCTCCATTTATGTGCTGAGTCACAGGTGGTCTCAAGTTTGTAGTAGTTTAGATTTGTTAGAACACGCTTTTGCAGAGTTGAGTTTTCTAACACCTGTAGTATTATATTTCCCTGCATTTAGAGAACAGATGTGAAATAGGGAATGAAAGCACAGTGATTAGAAATATAAAGTTACAGAACGTAAGTTACCCGAATGCCAGTAGGTAGGTACATTCTTAAACAGAAAGATAAGAGTTTGTGTTTTAAAAATTATATGACTAAAGATCTTTGAAAGCTGCTAGAATTAATCCCAAAGACATGAACAATATTTTAGAGTCTAAAATTGTACATGTAACTTCATGCTACTTATGAGGAAGAAACTCTTTTATATTAAAGTTTAATATGTCCTTCAATTTATGTGCAAAAATAGATTGACAAATTTGCCTATTCTGTCTATTGAAATGAACATGTGCAGATTAATTTCGACAAAGTCATCAACACATTTACACAATTTAAAACTTGGGAACAAAACTATGATATTGTTATTTTCCTACAACAGACAAATATATAAGTATGAATTTTTATCTTTTTCCCACCAATTTGTTGATGTTCTTAAGAAAAACAATGTGATTACTTCTTTATTTTGTACTATAAAGGTTACTTTATTCTTAATTTTATTTTTCTTTCTACAGGTATATTTTGACCACTATTGTAATTCATTTCAGAATTACTACACAAAATAATTTTGTCACATAAAGGAAAATGGTGTTTAAATAATGATCCATTCTTTGTACCAAAAATGCTAACCAACTGCTGCATTTGGCTTACCTTATCTACTATTGTACTGACATCTGGTAGCCATGCCTAGTTATTAAGCCCATTTTCATTCCAGAATATTATAATCAGAATCCCTGGTTCTAATGGTGGCCAACAGTATAAAGAGCCTTACGATCAGTTTTGTCAAAGAACAAAGGTTTGTTAAGAAGGCTGTGGTACAAGAAAAATTATCAGGCTTATCATACTGAGTAAGTGTTAAGCAATAGGCGGGGAAATCCAAGGAAAGGTAAACACATGCTTTTTATTTTTTAGAACATTCTAATCCAGTGAGGAGATCAATGATGGGCAATGAGGAAATTGGAGACAGTAGAGAATTATGTGATGCGGTGTCCAAGGACCTGGGATGCAGATTAGTATTCCATCATCTTCTAACTTTACAGCCTAAGGGAAATCACTTCCCTTTCTGAGTCTCCCTTCTCTTGCCTATAAAATGGGGATAATCGTATTACCTCACAGGATTAGTATACATGGTACATGGCAGGCAAATATGAAAAAGACATGACAAATTAAACATGGAGGAAATAATTACAAGTCTGATGCAACAGTAAATAATATGATAGCAGGTGAGGGTCCATTTTCTAATGGAAGATACAGGTTCTCTAAGAGTTCAAGAACATTTGCCACTGAGAAACCTTGGTGAGTTTAGGCCAAATACTGGATTCAGAGCACACACCCGAGGCAGGTAGGAATGGCGGCTGGAGACATGGAAAGAAGTCCTATTACAACAAACTGCCTTGCGTGAATGTCTTGATTTCTGATTTGTCCTTAGCTTAATCAATATATCTTCAATGTTCAGTGAAAGCAGCTGGGCACAAGAGATTATATGCTGCATTATTCTAGTACACAGAAGACAAAGCTCCTCTGTGATGTTGCAAGTCAAGATGGAGTTTATCCTTTGGGAGAGATAAACTGAAGCATGAACTGGATAAAGCAGAAACAATGCTCAGGAGGAACTAGTGATGTCTTGTTTTGAGATGTCAGTGCTGGTTACATGGATGTTTCTTAAAATTTACTGAGATGGATTTTTAACTTGTATATACTTTTCTATAAACAGAACATTCTTCCATAAAAAGTTCAAAGTACATCAAGTTTTATTATGAAAAATTTGAAAAAATAAATAAAGAATAAAGGGGAAAAACTAAGGAAAAACTCACCTATAATCCTGCCACTTAGAATAACTACTGTTAACATTTTGGAGTAGATGTTTCATACATAATAAAATCACCACATATATATGTATAGTACTACTTTACAACCTAGTTTTTCCACTAAGCAAACAGATCGCAAGCAGTTTTCCATGTCATGAGTATTTTTCTAAAATATGATTTACATAATATACCACAATTTTCTTTAGCTAATCTCTTATATTTTGATAATTAAGATACTCCTTTTTATATTTAAATATTACTATGATGAACTCCCTTGCACATAAATATATTACATTTCTTAGTATTTGACCAAGATAAATTTCTTAGTGATATGTTTAAGGTTTTTCAAATCTTTTTTTTTCAATTTCCTTCGTGATTTCAGTTCATTCTTCCCAAATCCTAATATTGAAAATATTGATTTAAATATGTATTTTATAGGTGAAAATCTTCTTCATTACATTTTTGTTTTCTTTGGGTCCTGAGATTGAAACTTATTTTGTATTTATTAGCCATCTCTGCTGCTTTTCTTGGAATGCTCAGACCTAGCTGTGGCTAATTTTTTGTATCTTGTTTTTTTTATCATTAGAGAATACCACTTTTCTCAGACATCTCAGGTTGGCAGTGTACTGTTGCCCAAACTCAATATTTCATTCAGACTAAAATCTAGACTCTCCTTGCTATATGAACTAAGTCCCTTTTAATCCACTTACTCTTTTGGCATCTGATTCTGTTTATGTTTCTGGTTGAGATTTTTAAACTTTCTTCTGTGTTTTAAAGTTTATAATAACTAAACGTATTTAGGAAAAGACAGCAGTACTTTGTGGTAGACGATCTGGTGATTGACTCTATATTCTTCCCTAATGGAAGGTCATGGAACAGACCTAATTCCCACTACCATTCCCCAAGAGTCACTATATATATCGTTATATATAGTGTCCCTATATATAACGTTAAATTACAATTACAATTGTTGAGCTCAACCTATCACCACGGTTTAGTTCATACAGAGTATCTGGCTTGTAGATGAATTTTGTCGTTCCTGTATTTTCTGAAAGCCTGTAAAAACACACAAACATACTTTCTATCTGCCCTGTCACAGTGAAGTCCATCAGGAAAAACAAAGCAGTGAAATGTTAACCAAGCACAGATTGCCAGCAGTTTCCTCCCAGTGGGCTTTGCTCTTTCTCCATCACAATGTGAGGAGACTGCGTGTGACCAGTAAGTCCTTTCCTCCCGTCTGTGGAAGAGGACGTCCCCATTCTGGACTGAGGGAGGCCAGTCTCCGATGCAGTCCATGCTGTGATTGTCTCGGCCGTGCAGGGCAGCAGAAGGGCTGATCTCTTTCTGTTTTATTCCTAATTTTTAGTGTACCTGTGGCAAGCTTCACTTTCTCCCTTTTGTTGATACTGAACCTTTACGTTCATTCTTCTTCTCTTTTGCTGACCCCTATGGTTTTGTTCTCCTTCTGCTGTCATTTGTGGCAGAACAATGTTGCAGGAACATTGAGCTTTGGGGGGAATGAAAATCACAGGCGACCCGGAGTCCCGTCTGTTTCACACTGGAAAGCAACATTTCAGAGAGCTGAACTGGAGACAACGCTCAGCACAGGCACACTGGGGCCTTCCGGAATATTCCCTGTTCCCAGGCCCTGGTTGTGTAGAAGTGGGACTTTCTGAAGAGGGGCCACTCTGAGAGGGAGGGGAGGGAGGAAGGGGGTACTATGAGAAGCAGATGCTCCTAGCTTTGGGAGGAAAGCTGCTCTAATCGGAGTTCAGCCGTCTAACAGACAAGCCACAGCTTTGGAGAGGGACAAACAAAAAAAGAGTCTCTTAGTCTAGTGCATAAATGTAAGAGGCTTGTCTTAAGTGTGTGTGTAGGACTCTAGCAGGCTAAAAATGTTAGGCAGAGTTAAAGTGAGGCATTGTTTAGGTTTTAATGAAGGCAACCAATTTTTAACAACAGAAGTTCTGTTGCTGAATCCCTCCCCCCCTTCCTGCCCCCAACATTCAGTTCCTCTGCCCCTGCACCTGCTTTCATTTTTGGCTTCTTGGCACTGATGTTCACTGAGACATCAGCTGGCAGTGGCAAACTGCTAAAAGCTCCCCTGCAAGGCAGCTCTGCAAATGCCAGCCATTTATCCACTGGTGCATGCCAGCTTAACGTGAGGTCTGCCTTTCTTCCTCCAACCCCAGCCCCCTCAGTCCCCCAGTCTTACTTCCAAATGACAGTAAATGATCCAAACCAAGCAGTAGTCTGGCCCTTGGAGTATCCATTAAGTGTGGCCACATCTATTTGCTGCATCTATTTGCTGTGATTATAATATTTTGATCCAAAGGGTGTTGCAGAAAATTTAGACGACAATACTATTCCTTCTATTCAATAAAGAGCTATTGGCCCACCGGCTCATTTCTCTCTCCCCAGCAGATGGTGGGATAGTTTCTTGAGGTCTCTTTGACTTGAAACAGCCTTTTTGTTTTTGGTGCTTATTGAGAGCCAGTTGCCCCAAATTCATTGAATAAAGATATCCACTTTTCAGTTTAAGCTAAGCTCCAACAGATAAATACCGACTTGGAGTTGGGGGCTGATGGACAAGCTGGAAAGGCAAAGGGGCTGTTGGAAGTTAAGTATTCAGCGCAAGGCTTTGCAGTTTCAGAACCATGGTTTTAAGTTCTCCATTCACCACAACAATTCAGCCTGTATACTAAGAAAGTGTGAGAAATCTGTGAGAAATTCGACATATATTTATTTTTCTTGGAAATTAGAGAATATCTTCACAGTGTACACTCTGGAGGGCTTTTGTTTTGTTTTGTTGTGTTTTTAATGATCTAAACCATCTGGGGAGTTGATAAAGGATGTGATTTTCACAAGCTGAGCTAGCAAAGCCTATTGCTAAATCCCAAACCTTTATCCAGCCTACAGATAAAACCAGGGTGGGAGCGCTTCTCTTCCAGCACTGAAATACTATGATCCCACGTATGCCAAATGTTTTCGTATCTGGGTGGCAAGAAAAATAGAGAACTGACTGAGGGAGCCTGGCCCAAGGATCCAGAAATGTATGTTACTCTTTAACTTTTTAAAAGATTGGTGGACAGGTTACAAATTCTAGAAAATTCTGTCTGAAAAATAAGCCAGCATCACAATTTACCCGGTGTGTTTGTGGTCTTGTTTTGATACTGAGATAGGAATTATTATTTGTAAACTTTTCTTAATCATCTATTTCTCAGGTTTGGAGCTCTAAACCTACGAAACTAGACAGAGCAGGTTCCCACATAGAGAGCTCTGCAAGAACGCTTTAAGTGTAGTGGTCATCTTACAATAGCCATGGTCTTGTATCAGAAGGTGTATATACCAGGGATTTTTGACAAATGCCCAATTAGGCTTCCCAGGGTTTGCACTCAGCATTTGATCCAGCCATGTGAATAAGAGAGAAATCAGTAAATGTCATTTCCAGGAACAGGCCATGTACTACAAGTATAATTATAAGGTATGACAATTGAGTTATGAACTCATCCTGGAAAAAATGCTACATACCTCATTGCTTGAATATCATGATGATCACTTCAGTCACCTTTGAAGTCCTCCCCTTGGGAAGCTGTGAAATGATACCTGTGCTGAGTCTACCCTTCAAAATAATTTTGGAACTCTTTTTCTGAAATGCCCATCAGCGCTGTTACCTATGGCACACAAAAACATGTAACAACAATAAAGAACCCCAGTCAATAAGACATCATACCATGTTGACATGAATGAGCCATTACCAGTGTAATGAAGCCTTACTGAGTTGTTTGCACAGTGTTGCTAATGTAAGCACCTGATGGCAAGTTCTCGAATTTAAATGTCAGAACTTCATAAGGCCACGAGTACTTCAAAGGTAACTGTAATGACATATTCAGCCATGAGGCATGTAGCACTTTTTCTAGGATGAGATTGCAAAGTCAACTGTTCGACTTCATAGGTCATGGTTTTTGACTCATCCATCTCTTCACCCTCAACCCAAGTTTTTCCTCTCTAGTCATTCACTGTAAGGTACACAAGATCCAACTGGAAAGTTATCCCTTCATATTCAAACACATGCCTGCTATAAGTCATCACTTGCTCATGATGTCTAAGTAGAAGTCTGACAATATTGCTAAGGCTCGTTCATCAATTACTATTATTCTCTCTGAGACCTGCCTCTTAATCAATATTTATTCAATACCTATCATATACTACTTATTCTTTCTTCAAACATAGGCAAATTGCATCAGATATGTCATTTTAATACTTCTGTTTAAGATGCTTTTAAAATTAAAGATCCAATTGAACATTCAAGGGTATTTCCTTCTACTGAGTTGAGTCCTTAGTTGGAAGACTGAGAAACAAATTATACTGAACACCCAGGATGCTAAATCTGGGGGTAAGTGTTGCAAGCAGTTCATAGGAAAGAATTACAAGTTAGTAAAATTTTAAGTAATGGGCAAGACTTTTAGTAATAATGCTTATTTCCACAATTGTATTTTTCATTTACAAAGCTGGACAGCTCTGTTGCCTTCATGTTGTAGCCCTGATGTGTTTCTAATGCTAGAAGAAGCAGTGTAATAGAGTATGGCCACGGGACAGCAAGTCAGAACCCTGCACCTAAAGCTCCTTCAGACAACTCTTCCAAGTCCTTTAGTCACTCTGAATTTGGCTTCCTCATCTGCAAAATGGGAAGAAATTATATTGGCTCTTGCCAATTCACAGGCTTGTTGTATGAAATAAATTAAATAATCTTTCTAAACTTTAGATCACTATACAAATGTTCATTATTATAACTATCATTTGTACCAGAATGCTTTGTAAACCACACAGGACTATACGATTGTCAGTTATACTAATTATTATTTACATTAGACTTGTCTTGGCAGTGCCTTCCCAAATCTGGCCTTCCTCCTCTCTTCCCTAATTCAGAGAATGGCACTACCCAAACAGTTGCATGAGCTTTGACATCTCCCTCTCCCTCGTTTCTTATATTCTATCTATCTTAAACTTTATCGATTTTTAACTCCTTCAAGTTAAAGGAGTTTAGAGCAACATACTGTATTCTGCTCTAATTTGTCAATGGCTTTTAGCTCAATGTGGAATAAATGAGTAAATTTAATTTACAAATATTTTGTTTTTATTCATACCTTACTTTATTTCAAAGGAAGGATTTAAGGTAGGTTACATGACACAAAAATACAAGAAAATAACATATGTCAGAAGTAGGCAGGAAAAGTGAAGGAAAACTAATGGCAGTTACCTAAAATGGCATGACACTGAATCCTCATGATGAAAGGGTCTGAGGAAAGCTAGAAATTTCATCAAATACAAAATGTAGTGCTCATAAGATGAGAGCAAAAACACTGCATTCTAGATATAATTACATAAGAGAAATTTTGGGATAAATATTTTTTAAAAAATACAGTGAAATTAAAGACTCTCACCTATAGAAAGTCATTGCTTACCACCCTCAGCCATGACACTTTAACAACAAACAGATCCCTTGCTCGCTGCTGCCTCTTAAAGCAAGATACAGAACAATATGAGGAACTGTGTGTGACTCTCGAGCCACAATGCAAAGCTGCCAAGGGCCTTGAGAAAGGAAGTAGATAAGAGACTGGCTTCTAGGAATGTGTGGAGACTCCTCAACTTTAGACAGAGAAATAGTGACTGAAACGGGGGCGAAACAAAGACCGAGCTATCTAACTACTGCGAAGGCCAGTAAATCTTCTTGAACTCCCGTTGAAACAATATACTAGACCTGAAAATCATCTATTTACAGGAAGGAAAAAAAATACGCTCCTTCTCTTATTTCTGAATAACTGAGATAAGCCAAGTTTATCTTACCATCGAGGGTATGTATCTTGATTTTCCTAGTCATCAAGCTTCTAAGGTAAACCCCACTAGTAGCTGACTGTTAGGCCAATAAGTCCTTTGCTTATGCCTATGCACATGATGCTCTGTTATATTTCTTTAATATTTACATGTATAATTATTTGCTACATAGAAGAGTACTACTCCTCCATCAGTCAGCACTCCTCAGAGGATAACGGCATATGCTATCTGCAAGGGACAACTTGGCAGGCACTACAAGAAAGCACAGAAATATCCAGTAGGGACTCTACTAGTGTGAGGCTCAAAAACATTAAGGACACAAGATGCAGGCACAAAATAATGCTGCAAAATATTTAAATAAGGTACAGCATATGGTAGGTGTTAAATGAGCGAGATAGTAACTTATAGAAAAATGAAAAGAAGAAATTACTAGAGCATGATGGAGTAGGGACAATTTTATAAAAGATGGGGCCTGAAGGATGGAAAAATTTAAACATCAGGCAGGAACATTGCATAGTAGAAGAGGGAAACTTATACAGGTGTTGAAAAACAATTGAAAAAAAAAATAACATGTACAAGACAGGGAACTAGTCTCTTTACCAAAAGAGATCTTTCTCTCTCTCTCCTTCCTTCCTTCCTTCCTTCCTTCCTTCCTTCCTTCCTTCCTTCCTTCCTTCCTTCCTTCTGTCTGTTCTTCCTTTCTTCCTCCCTCCCTCCCTCCCCGCTCCCTCTCCCTCTCTGAAAAGATTTCTTAGAAAGTTTGAAACCTTTGAGAAAGCAGATGGAAATGAATTCAGAAAGAGAACTGCCCATTCTTATAAAAAAAATTACCAGCAAGCCTTCTCTCTTTCTGCCATTTTCTGCTTCTTTTCTCTCTTCCTTCACCCCATCTTCCCTTCTCTTATTCCCTCTCTCTCTTATTTCTAACATATGAAATAAACCTGTAACTTTATATCCTAAAAAGAAAACACATTTACCTGTGTGCATTCCTTGACAGATACACAGATTACCTAATGAAAACTCTTACAAATAACCCCTGAGTTGGGGTGGAGGAAGGACAGCTTATTGCCAAATATGTCACTGTTAGTGGATTCATTCTAGATAGATATGGTGTAAAACAGTAATTATCAGGGAGTGGATTTGAACAAACATTAATTTACAGAATTCAAACCTGACTAGTAATGTTAAATATCAAACTAAATCAAATGTTGTTAAAAATAAAATCTAGCACTTCTTTCATGCTTTCTTTAAATACATACCAGAATATTTAAACAAACGGGCATACCATTCTTTCCGATCTGAGATGAAAAGTCTATAGTTTTTTAAAATTTTAAGTGCTGTATACGTGTATGCATATTCACACACACTGACACTCACACCCCCCCCCCCATGCAACCAATCTTCAGAGAGAAATCACATAGGCAAGGTCATACTTCCAACCAAGTCTTCACAGCTCCAGAGCCCTGTGTTTAAGTTATGAGAGTGAAAACTCCTTATAAAAGAAGAAACCTCTTATAAAAGTCAAACTTAAGTCATGCGCCAGATCCACAGGGGAGATTTTTGCACACAGATGCTGGCACTAGCCCCAAATCTAGTGAATCAGAATGACCGCCATAGGGGCCCAGGTATGCAGATGGTTTGAAAAACGCTTAATCAGGCAAATCCCTGATTAAGATGCTACCTAATGAAACTATAAAATGAGTAATGAATGAATGAGTGAATGAATGAATGGATTAGGGACTGAAGACCAGGTTTGTCAGGTGAAACAAGGTGAAGAAATTTTAATCTTTGTACTTTTCTTCCATCTCCTCGGTTCCCAACCATCCTCATATTAGTAAGAACTCTTTATGTTGCCTGACAGAGCAAGAATGCAGGGAAAAGAAGCAATCCATTGTTCATGTTTAGTCTCTCAACTAGGCTGCGGTGACTCACAAGGAAGGGCCCGGAGGGGAGCAAAGCATCAAAGAGAGAAAAATCAGGAAAGAGGAGAGAGGGAGGGGCAGCTAGCCTTCCCAGGGTGTTCACTTGTAGGATGCAGGCAAGGAGTGGGGAAGGAAAGAGACAGATACCCAATAGCTCCTGCTAATATGGCCCACGATGAAAACACCAGGCTGTCAGCGTGTGAAAGAAGAGAACTGGAGACATTTCAGAGAAGACCTGAAGAAGTTAGCATTGGAGTTCAACATCAATGAATACGAATTGTGATAGATGGAGAACAAAGGGGAAAAAGCTTTTTGGACATCTTAGGCAGTTAGAAGATGTAAGAAGTTTTTATTAGGCTAAGCAAAGCAGATTCAAGAATACAAATTTTCTATATATCTAGTACTTTTCAATTTAACCTTCTACCATATTGAAAGATATAAGAACTGCCTCATATTATTATAGTGACTATGGATCACTTCTTCCCTCGTCAATTTAGCAGCCTCGTAGTTTGTCAATGACTAGGAGATCACTTTCACTCACCAGGAAATGTCCCTGGCCAAGACACCTTGGTGGCTGCTCATTCTCATCCTCCTCTCTCCTCCCCTTGCTCACTACCTCTGACTTGACGTTCATAAACTACTGGATCCTCAGACTTAATCTCTGCTTCCAGAGTCTCAAGTCACTCAACTGAAAATACAAAGCTCTGTCGCTGTGTTCCAGGCATCTGAGCTGTGGCACTATAGAGATAGCGCTCCAATCTGTGTTGTCTACTCTATCCATGACTCATCAGTCACTATTGGAGAACACTGCAGGCCATGCAGAACAATTGAGGAATAGATTATGAAAGATGAGAGAGACCTGAGTGAGAGTCTACTGCTCTATTTTTATAAACTATCACTATTAAGGCTCAATGAGGTTAGATAATTTGTTGAAATTTGGAAGCTTCTAAGGTAAGAAGTAAAATGTGGACCTAGATCTAAGTCCAATAATCCTTCTACCTTACATGTAAATTAAAGGAGGAGACTGTTCACCAGCAACACTTAGGACAGCCTTTGCAGGATGCTACCTCTCCTACCTACTTCATTTAAGGTCAACCCTCGGTCTGAATTTGGTGCCTTATTTCATCTAATTTCCCTTTCCAGTTGAAGTAAAGACCCAAATTCTATATGCTAACTATATTGTAATTACTAGATAGGAATAATTTCTTTTCCTTGAGTTCATAATATACGACTGGTCAAGGAGTGACTGGGTAGACTCAAATTTAATCTTATGATCTAGATCTAGAGACTGGTGGACTATAATTATTCAGTCTCATTGGATAACTTCAATGCCATATTGAAAATTGTTTGAAAAAATGAAGACCCATTCCCTTCCCACCTTAATACATTTAGTAAGGAGCATTAATAAGTCAAACAGAGAGTTAATGAAATTTACAGAAGACCTATTTTGGGGAAGCATGGCTACAGAGAGAGTCAGGATTCAAAAACAATAAATGATTTAGAAGAAACTATTTAGAATTTCGAACATGTCTGAAATACAGATGAATGTGTCTATGGATGCAAGAACTAAAATAATGCAAAAAATTATGTCTGTAAAGAAAGGAATAAAGTCAAGGCTAATCTTGTTTTATAATGTGATATTGCAGAAGAGATACACTACAGTTTGGAATTGAAACAAGAAAAATCAGCACTGGGAACTGAGACTTGATTTTCACAGAAATGTAGAGAAAGAAGAGGTAATTTGAAATAAGGGTAATAGAGTATTTGTATCATTTGAGGACTAATGTATATGGGAGACCACATGAACACTATCGTCAAAGATTTGGTTAGGCGATGCTGGTGTGATCAATTATTAACTGTCACGATAAATAGAAAGGGGAAATTACAATGAAATAAATCGGAAGATAGAAACATAAATTTCTGCAACAGTTAGTATAAAAAATGGTGAAAGGGCACAGAGTTGAAGACATGTTTCTAAAGATGAATTGGAATCCTAAAATTTGGAGTTTTAAGAAATGATAACGTAATTGTGATTATTTTGTTTGTTTATCCAAAATGAGTTAACGGAACACCCAGTGCCTATAAATCTCTATAAATTCAGGTATAAGGGTTGATCTACTTAAATAGAGGCCTTTTCCTAGTTTTTTACTGTCAAGGAATATAAGCAATAGGAAATGCCTAATATATTGTTTTTTTCATTTTTTCATGATAGTTGAAGCATAGTAATCCAGCAAACCTAACCCTAAATAGAGTCTTTTGGTAATACATATGGGGACATGTATTATGTTAGCCCAGTGTCAACACTTAGCTTGTCAATACTGTTTGAAAATGCTCAGGGTGCCTACCTTCACCTTGGACGAGCCGTGCCCCTCTGCCAAGACTGCTGGTCTGAGGGACCAGGGGCTGTTCTCTCCTCCAGAGCTTGTGCATAGGATGCTGTCCTATGAAATGAAATGAATAAATGAATGAAATGTGGGTCAGGTCTCAGTCCCTTATGTCACCATGATCCTCTGTTGAACTCTTGCGACTTGTGAATGTGAGTCTAATCTTCCAGGTCATTATGTAGTTATTTTGTTCAAAGCTGGAAAATAGAACATAGTTAATTTAAATGTTGTTAGCCTTGCTTACATATAAGAAGTATTTGGACATACAGAATGTGTTCTTACCCTGGGGCTGCAAATTTTTAGAGGCAGGCCTGTCTGTAGCTTGGCCCCTCCCAGGCTGTTTGAGATCCCTGAGAGGACCGACTATATTTTATTTCTGTAGTGCCATTTATCATATCTGACAAGATGCTTCATTCATGTTTGAGGACTCAAATTGAACTGAAATAAGAAAATGCAAGGACACGTGATATGAACTTAAGTAGAAGGTAAAACAATTACTTAAGAAGGTAAAACAATTACTACCAGAAGTTGAGTTATCATCAATTTGTCCCATTTCCCTGACTTTCCCACCACAGAGAAAAATAACTCAGAAATACTATTACAGATTCAGAACAATAGCCCCTGATGAACAGGTCGCCATGGCTGGACCTGGTGTTTTACAAACTCCAAAAGCCTGTGTTTCCTCTAGTACCAGGTTTTTTGCAAAACCTAACTTAGCACGTGTTCAGACTCAAGGATAAGGCACGTTAAGCTCTCCTTAGCTGTTTTTCCCCTCGAAGAAGTAAACAGAACTGCCAGAACTTCTAAATTCATATTTTTGAACATGACATATTTCAGGCAAAAATTATTACTTCTTTTACTGTATTTTAAGTGACCATTGAATAATATCCCTCAATGCAGGTTTTACACTAAGGAAAATGAACTTTTTTTCCCTCAATGGCTTCTGCATGACCATTGATTTATTTCTTTCTTTTTTGTCCTTCTTAATAGAAATTTCAATCACTTAAATTCAGCTGCCATTCTTTTTAACAGCACTGAAGTTAATTCTCTTCACCCTTTAAGTACTCGTGATATCTGCATCAGATTAGCCTGTATATATTACAATATTATCCAAATAGTGTGCTTCTTAGTCTCAAATTTACCCTAGGAAACGATGGTATTTTTTTCTTTCTCTTTTTTGCTATTTAATGTATGTTACAATACGTAACAGGAAATGGTGAGCTTGGGTTAGAGGCACTAATACAGTAACACTTACTAGCAAATTAATGAACAAGAAACATATCTACATGTTTTATTGCAATAATCCTGTGTTTAGGAAACTGAGACTTTTTTTTTTATCCCTCATGGGTATTCCATTTTTTTAATTCTATTGCATATAGTTATATTCCTAGTTATATTCCCAGATTCCTTACCTATTTGCTTAAGGTAAGAAATAATTACTTTTCCTGACAGACCAACCAAAAATCTCCAATTCACAAATCTTCCTTGAATCCCTCCTTGCTAACTATAGGTTTGGGGAAACTATATGTATAAGCTCTCTGAGCCTCAGTTTCCATATCTGGAAAAGGAATTGTGACACATATCACGTAGGGTATTTAGAGATGTTATTTACAGAGCCTGCCTGGCTTGCAATTGATAAACGGCATGGTCCCCTTCTGCACTGCACTAGACACTCCTCTGAGTTGGACTTTAGCCCTAACGTTGAAGGATCCAACTTTAGTCACCTAATACCATTTTTGCTTCTGAATTGATGCCCTTGCAATTGGTTTGACTATTCAGCAATTAGGACTGACAAAGTAGTTTTTCTTTTGGTGTATAATGTGTCATCTGCTTTTGTCAAAAAGAAGAAAGACATTTCTTGCTTCTTTATAACAGATGCTAATAGCAATTAGAGGCAGTTTTAATCCTGACCCTCAGGAGCAGTCAAGTCCCACTGTAGAGCAAAACTGGATAGAAAAATGATAAGGATGTTGCAAGCAGCATGCACTTGCCCTAAGCAATCCCTCCTATCACACACAGATTCAGCAGGTGTCTGCCCCAAGTTAACCTGGCAGAACACAGAAAAGAAATATTAGTGCTCTGTTTTCTCTTTGTTATATTCATTTCAATTAATAGAACAGTTAGATGTTATCCCTCCCATACACATTACTTTAAACTTTAGTGCCACATACTAAAATGACACCTTCATGATTACTTATTGTCTTAATAGTCTTAACTACCAAAAGAGAGCACCTCTTCAAATTTCTCAAAGGCCCACAGTAGCTCCACAAGAAATATTTTACTGATATCTAGCTTCATCAATAACACCAAAAGTTTCTGCCAAAGGATATTTTGATTACACATTCACCTGGAAATAGCATTTTTGTGAAAAGTCCTCGGGATAGTAACATGAAATTATAGGCATTATCTAGGTCTAGTTTGGATGTTAGCTAATGTTAATATCAAAGTATTTGATTTTGTATGGATCACACAAAAAAGATAAGATAATTTTATTTCTATGGTAATGCATAATATAGTTAATTTAGTTTAACCTTATTTTTAATATTGATCAAATAGATTAGTAAGACTGATCTTTTGTAATTCCTGCATCTATGCATGCTGTCAGTAGAGGAGAGAGGGAATTTCCATTCTGTACATTTCCTATGTTTAGAAAATGGAACCCCATCTTTTCTCCTGTATAATCCTCATCTTCACATGTCTCACTGATTAAATAGCTAATTTGTCTAAATTGATGTCCTAAATCTTCCTATGTCTGCTGCAACAAAGGAATACATTTAAGTTAGTCTATTTTTTCTCCAGATTTATTGACGTAATTGACAAACAAAAATGGACATATTTAAGGTATACTATGATACTGAGAAATGTTCCATGCTGTGTACAGATACGTGTCTGTTTCTGAACATTTAGATTATTCCCATATCTTGGATATTATGAATAATGCTGCAATGAACATGACAGTGCAGATATCTCTTTAACATATTTATTTTAGTTCTTTTGATTATATACCTACCAGTGGGATTGCTGGATCATATGATAGTTTTATTTTTAATTTCTTAAAGCTTCACGGATTTCCATAATGGCTGTATTAATTTACATTCCCAAAAGCAATGCACAAGGGTTCCCTTTATTCTTTAGATCATCATTACTCGTGATCTTTTGTCTTTTCAATAATAGCCATTCTACCAAGTGTGAGGTATAAGTTGGTGCATCTTAATAAAGGATCATCGTAAGTAATATATCTCTATGTTTCTTCCTTTTACAGTTAGGGAAGAATCACAATATTCTGAATCCTTAACTGACTGGACCAAAACAAGCCTAGGTTTTCCTTGTGTTTCTTACCCCAGATATATCTGGAATTCTTTCCCATGAAATTCACATCTATTCCTTGCAATCCATTCTTATTACTTTTTGCTCCCTAGTCTTACAGGAATGCCATATAACATGACTCCTCTTTAAGATCCTGCCTTCCCAATCTTCATTTATTACCCAATAATAGACAAGGAAAATGTCCAATTCTTTTAAGACAATCTCCTCTTATTCAGAAGGATAATCATCTTTAGGATGTCTACCAGGGCAAATTTTCAGAATTCCATGATCAGATATTGCTGTAATTCCCGAAGAATAGGCTCTTTAGTTTTGAATAAGTTCACATATAGGGCTTCCACAGTATAATCCACAGCAGAACTGACACACTAGAATGAAGTGAACATACATCTCTACCTCCTTATGCTACCTTGTAGTAAAACTTCTCCAGAAAGGCTAACACATACAACTCCTAACAACAAAGAATAAATTTCAGAGAGAATAATTATCTGAATCCAGATTTGGGAAAGAATTTTCAGAACAAAACTCAGAATTTACCTGTTGATTTCTCCAGAATGAGTCACACTACAAGATGTTTGACCCTTTGGAGGCCCGTTCTTCCTTAGATCTGGCAAGGAGTTTTGGCTGTCAATTCTACATATGGTGCCCCATTGACAAAATATGTTTAGATGCACTGTTTGCCTCCCTGTGATAAAAGGCATTTTGGCACAAGTCTTTAGAGAAAATTCAGCAGCAAACAGGCCTTTAAAATCCATGACCATCAAGAAGGGCAAATTATACATTTTTTAAAACATAATCTGCTTGCCATTCATTTGCCAGTGGATCAATTATTGTAAGACTAGACAAACATACATTGTAGCCCTTCAAATAGGTACTATCTTTTTTATATTCAGTGTCCTTCTTTGATTTTTTAAAACAGAATTAAGAAATTCTGGTCACATGAGCAGGTTGGATGCTTTCTTTAGTTGACTAGGTTTTTGCTTATTTGTATTATTAGTAAGGTTAGGAACTAAAAAGAATAGCATTGGAATAGCAAAATTTTCTGAGTTAGGGAGGGGCTTAACCTAATCAGTATGTTGAACCTAGAACAGTATAGATCTAAGGCAGGAGTTGGCAAACTATGGTCCACAGAGCAAATGGACCTGCTTATTTTTTGTAAATAAAGTTGTATTGGAACACAGCCATGCTCATTGATTTTCATGTCATCCAGGCTGCTTTCATGCTGCAAAAGCAGAAATAAATTGCTGGTATAAAGACTCTATGGACCACAAGGCTTAAAATATTTAGCCCTTTACAGAGAAAGTTTGCTGACCCTTCATATAGTATATAGCTATCTTTCTTGTGAAATATTTTATAAACTCTATTAAAATAAGAGATAAATATATACCTCTATAAAAAGAAACCTTTTTTTTCCTTGCAGTTTTTGGCAGGGGCAGGGTTTGAACCCATCACCCCTGGTATATGGGGCCAGTGCACTACTCCTTGAGCCACAGGAACCATCCAGAGATTAGATCATCTTAACTAAATTCCTTCTACTAGAACCCATATGAGGCTCCGTAAAGATTCAGGGAATAGTGTTTGTGGACATACTGATGGGACGGTGATTATTTTATTTCAGTCTATTGGGACGCAATTGCCCCAAGAAAATGCTCTTGGTTTCAGCCTTACTGAAAGTGAAAGACATAAGGCCCACAGCCTGCTAATCACATTGCCTGGAAAAGGTAGGGGAAAAAAAACTTAAAAAAGAAAAAAACCCAAAAGAATACTTTTCTCTAATCATCTTCCCCTTTAAGTGGATCTTTTGAGAGATATTAAAATACTGAAGGAGCCTAAAGAATCCAGCTTAAAAAACACATAAACGCAGCGCACTTGAAGTTCAAAAGGTCTATTGCATAGTCACTATTAATCTCTCTATACATATTTTATTTAACCTTCTGTAAATATTGTCATTGCAAAGTGCTTTGGACAGGCTAATGCACTGCAATGTTTTGTTAATGGAAACAGAAACAATAATGAAGAAGGCAATCCCAAGACAGGAAGAGGAGGAGGCAGATGAAGAGAGGGGCAGACTGAAGGCAGAGCCCGGGCTGTCTGGGAGAGGTGAGGCTGGGACACTGCTGGAGCTGACTTCTTCATTAGCAGACCTGGCGCCCTGCCAGAGCATTCCAAAGGCCTGCCCTGGACTTTAGGAGCTCATCAGTTTCCCCTCCTCCTCTCTCTCTCTCTCCTCACTTTGGGTAAACTTTAAAAGAGAGAACGGAATGTTATCCCCCTACACACACATACTTTATAATGCACTCCTTTCTATTACAAAGTTGGTATGTAAAAATGGCAGATCTCTTATAACACTGGATAAGCACAAGTAACTTTCTTTTTAACCATCTATAGTATTCCTTAGCAAGAGTTGTAGCTTTGAAACTCTCCCTGTTTCTATGATTTTGTTCCCACGGTCTATGCACTTGGTCATTCTAAAGGCGGTGGCTATCCGTCTCTCTCCTTCCGCTCGTTCTGCTTCCTCGAGCCATCGGGGGTACCACCTGCGTGGCTTAGGAGCAACGCTGCCATTGCTTGAACGTGTAGTGTATTTTCTTCCGTTTCTTTCTCCCCCCTTTCCCTCCCTTCCTCCATGTTCCTCTTTTTCTCTCCCTTACTCTTTTGTTGTTGTTGTTGTTGTGTTTCCCACAGCAAAAAACAGCCTCCAGGACTGCCTAAGTCCACGTTGGCGGGCTCTGTTGTGGTGCAGGTGTGCGGGAGCCCTCCTCCGTGTCGTCGCCACAGCAACCCGCAGCTCTAATCTGTTGAATATGAAAAGAAAAAAAACAGAAAGAGAAAAGCCATCCACCCCCTTCTGCTCCATCCATGAGTCCAAAAGAAGGATCCCGTCTCCAGGCATTCCTGATAATCCCCCAGCCATCGCCCAGGCAACAGTCACAGGGAACTGGCACCGCCTGGGAGAGAAAGCAGTCCCTGTCTCAAGCTCAGACCTCCACCTCCTCCTCCTTCTCCTCCTCTTCTTCTTCCTCCTCCTCTTGCCCTTACACTTTCCCACCCTGGAGCCCCTAATGGCCCTTGGTAAACCTCCAACCCACTTCTGGTCTGCTTGCCCCACACCCTCCAGCTAGGGGGTCACCAACTTGGACAGAGGGGTGGGGGTGGGTAGGTATCTCATCATTTTTTTTTTTGAATGGTGCTGAAACAATACTCGTGCGTATGTATATTACATGTGTGCACATTATGTATGGTTATGGATTTAAGGAAATTTTAATCTCCGGCCACACTTACGAGCTAGAAAGAATAAAATGGACAGATTTTTTCTTATCAGAGGTAGCAATTTCAAAAAGCAGTCCCTCATAGCATCCATGACTTCAGCTGTTTCTGGGTTTGATGAGGTTTTGCATAGCCCTTTGCTCTCCAGCGCCCATATCCAGCAGTGAAAACTCTCATTTGTCTTACCACCATCATGTTGATGCAGCTGGGTTTGACACTGCTTACCTCAGCAATTTTTTTTTTTTTTTTTTTGGTTGAAAGACAGAAGCCTTCCTTGTGATCCCAGCCTTTTCCTATCAAATGACACTCAGCCACGGTTTGGGTGACTTATTTACTGGCACTGGACCAGTAAAAACAAAAATGAACGTTCACAACTAATAAATCCTCAAGCTTAGATAGCCACAGCAACAGTGGTGGGATTACATCAAAATGCTCAGCCTGATACCACAGGGCTCCCAGGCAGTGTGTAACCTAATAAGTTAGGGGCAGGAAAAGGGCGTAAAACAAGACAAGGAACAGAGGAATTTTTTATGCTCTGAGTCTAAGACACACTCAAAAACTTTGAGTTTGCATCACACTGTATGCTGCTTGGCTAGGGATGTTAAAGGGGGAAGCGGATGTGCTGTATTTGAGTCACCGAAATGGGAGATCGCTAAGCTTGTCACCTTTTTCTTTTATTCTTGAAAATTAAACCACACCCATCTTCAACATGATGCAGGAGGCCAGCCTAGACGGACTGGACAGCAAAATCACAGCTTTTTCAGCTGCACTGAAAGAAACTATTTTTATAAAGGACACGAGGTCAAGAATGTTTAGCAAACTAAATTGAATGTCATCTACTCCTAGATAATTCTCCAAGGACCTTCCTCCTCCCAGGCCCTCGTTGAAAGTGAGGGCATCTCTTTAAGGCTAGCGTGATAATGTTTTTATTTGTTTTGGAATCCATCTTTTGGACAGAAGCACACTTTTTTTTCATTAGTATAAATCTAGAAAAATCTAACCACAAAGCCATTGACTCTGGTTCATGTTTTCTCATTTCTCCTCCTCTGACTGCTTCTAATTCAATAAGTAACTATACTTTCTGTGATGACCAACTCTGTTGATTCAGCTTTCCCTACAGTTATTAACATTATTAGACAGTTATTATTAAGCCAGTTGTTCCTCCCCAACCTTTATGTAGAAATGTGGTTAAAAACTGGGGAAAAATTTAACCATAACCCAAACCCTTACTCTATATGTTGCTAAATATTTGACTATTTGGGAAGATGGCTATTTGATAGAAATAGATATTTGACTATTTGGGAGTGATTTGCTCTTCTCTTTTAAATTTTGCTTTTGGTTTTGGTTTCATGACTCCCAGAGAGACAGTAATGGAAGACACTTACCTGAGGACAAATTAAACCATACCTACCTGGTAGGTCTAGTTGTTCTAATGCAGAAAATGAAACATTATTTCTTGTGTTGTTTTGCTTTGGTTTTGTCAAATACCTTGGCTCTGATGCTATTTGAGTATGTGGGAAATGTCTATGGGTAGCAGGTCACATGATCTTGCTTTAAATGCACCTGATAAAAAGGCATCTTCTAACATTCTGCAGGGCTCTATGCAGTCATTCATTACCTTTGAAGGATTTTTTAAAATGGATGGGATAAAAACCACATAAATGAAATATACCAAGGCTAATTCTACAACTTTGTTCCTTCTGTGTACCAATGTTCTGGCTGTTTTAAATCTTGTCATCACTTCTCAGGAAGGTAATTTAACCCGTCTGTGGCAGAAGCAAGCTATATCGTTCTATCATAGAGATACTGTCTTTCGTCACTGTCTCCAAGGAAAACTAAGTACGGGCAGTCCCTGGGTTATGGATGACCCAAAATAACAGTGCTGTGTTCTTACAAATGGCCTCCCAGGACTTCCCGTAAGATAATTTATAATGAAATAATTAGTAATTTGGGAACTAGTTTCTTCTGCTCACGTAAACAATCCCATAGGCCTAAGCGAGTTGTTGGTGCGGCATCTTTACACTAGAAGCTAGTCTCATAGGTAGATAGAGAAGCAATTGATAGAAACACAAGAATATGAAGAAGCAGAAGACCCAAAGTCCAGAAAGCTTATGACAGAAGGCTGAAGCGTGATTTGCTAAACACTGAATGGTTTAGAAAGGTTTACTGTACAGTGGTGAGATCATCAGTTGCTACGAGACCATGTATGATGGAAAAAAGAAAAAGGCTGAGCAAACAACTCTACGTACTTTTCTCAAGACGTGGATTTCACTGGTCAGCTCCCTCCTCCAGCAACAGAACCAAATCCCGATTCTCAGCACCCACTCTGTGCTCTCCAGCACCATCTCCATCATCACCTTCTGGTCAATGTCAGCCTACCTTCTGGCCTCAGATATGCCCCTTTTAACAAGCAAGACATTGATGCAACATTAGGTAAGGCTTAAAATTGAATACTCTTTTTTGAAATGTCTCTTATATAAACTTTTTTGTATATGACTTTGTTTTTATGTTCTGTTTGTTTCAATTAAAAGAATAAACATCAAGTTTCTGTAACTTATTATAATACAGAGGCATTATTATTATTAGATTATTTCACTGTAGTATTACCACATAGGAGACATTAGAGCATTGTTATTCTTGTTACTGTATATACACTGTTTATCAACAGCCCAGTTATGTACAAATCTGACCTAAAGACATTTTCAGGAGCATTTCTTGTCCATAACCCAGGGACCACATGTATGGCCTGAATGCTATAATGAAATAGTTAGGACAAAAGGCATTATATATTCAAATCATCTTCAAATTCTTTGTAATTCCTAGAATTCCTAGTTTGATTCCTCTTTAGCCAATACTACACATAATATTTTGGGGGCACATGATATGTGCTACTCTCCTATGCCCTCAGAATTAAAAAAAATTGTGATCTAGCTGGGGAGACGGGAGCCTAATAAAATCTAACTTTTATTGAGTGCTTATTTTCTATGTGTCAGGTACTGTTTTAGCATTTTATATGTATTAATTCATTTCAGCCTTAAAATAACTCTGTAAAGTATTATTATTTGTCCTGTATTTCAGAAGGGAAACCAAAGTACAGGGAGATTAAGTTACCCCAAATCCCATGCCATATTTTTTTTTAAGTGGTGTTTGGAAAATACGTGACTGCTTCATGCTTCGAACTCACTGAGTTCAGTATTCTCAATACACTGTTAATGAGCAGAAGGCTTCCTGATGGAAAAGGGAAGGAAGAGGAATTTTAGAATCCCAAGATGAAGCTCTGACATCATCTCAACCTCTTGGGCTTTCTCAGAACTCTCATGTAGCTGATGAATAACATCTTGCTGTAAAAAATGTTTTTGAGAGTGTCTCTATGCATTGATGCTCCAATATCCTTCAACTTAGTTGCAGAAAAAAATGTTTTAGGTTATTTCAAATTTAAATGAGTGGGGCCAGGCACAGTGGCTCCCACCTGTAATCCCAGCACTCTGGGAGGCCAAGGCAGGTGGATTGCCTGAGCTCACTGATTCAAGACCAGCTTGAGCCAGAGTGAGACCCCATCTCTAAAATAGCCCCATGCTGTGGCGGGCACCTGTAGTCCCAGCTGCTTGGGAGGCTAAAGCAAGAGAATTGTGTAAGCCCAAGAGTTTGAGGTTGCTTTGAGCTGTGATGCCACAGCACTATACTGAGGATGATAAGTGAGACTGTCTCAAAAAAACAAAAAGTCTTAAATGAGTGGATACTTCTTAGGTGCTTTGAAAAGTGCTCTTCAAAAAGCACTGGTATATAGCACATTCTTAAAAAAATAACATAAACTTTGTTGGGGCTTAGATAATAATTGAAAACAAATTTAATGGCAGAGTTGTAATTCTACCAGACTATAAAAAATGGAGAGAGAAAAACCATCCTGTGTGAGAATCAGGACATAGAAGATGTCATGCTGGTGTCAGGAGAATCCTCCGTCAAGTCAGCAAGATCATCAGCAACCAGACAGGTGACTAGGGCCAGATTGGTGATCAAAGGAGCCCTTAAATATTAAAGCAAGGCTGTGACACAATCAAGTCTGTGTTTCACTGAGGAAGGTAATTTCTTTAGCAGTACAAGGGCTGTAAAAGACATTAGACAGCTGTCATAGGGCTTCGATTTAGATACCGTTGCAAAATCCAGGTAAGAGCTTCTATGACTGCTGAGGTGGCAATGAGTTTGGAGATGAGAAAATATGAGAGAGATTTAGAAGTGGAATGCAGACAACATTGCCTCTGACTGGAAGACAAATTGGAGTCTTGGTAGAATGTGAAGAAGACATATTCTGGAAGACAATTGGAGCCTGGTAGTATATGAAGTCATTCACTAAGAGGAAGCTATTTGGAAGGTAAGGTTGAGTTACTTTCAGCCATGTCAAGTTATAGTATCCAACAGCTGAAAGCATTGAATAGGATATTAAAGTTACAGTCAGAATCCCAGGAAGAGTGAAATTTGGAGTTATGCAAACAAGGAGAGGAATCCTAAGACGTGGAAATATATGGAAACACTGAAGGAAAACAGAGATGGAGAGGAACGATACAGGAGCCAAAGAAAGAAATTGGGAAATTCAGGGAAAATCCCATGGGGCTACTTCAAAGATGACTGCAGACAATGAATGAAGTCTGGTCAATTTCCTGAAAATAGCTAAATGACTTTTCTCAAGTCAGAAGTACTGTTGCTCCATAATTTCTTCCTGTAGCTTCCAATCCATCATCAGAACTAATCTACATTTTGAAACCATCAACCAATTCACTGATAATGTTGGTCTTGAAACTTCACAAGCTTATAGACATCTTGGCACTGTCAAGCTTTTGAAACATAACTCAGTACCTCAACTTTATAGAGGTCAATAAGAACATTCTCCTGCCTGAAAGCTGTAGGTGCTATCAATCACTGGTTAAAAATGCCGTCACTTGCAAAGGCTTGCTCAGCAGAGGGGCTAAGCACAGTCTTGAAGAGGAGAGAAAATGAATTCTAATTAGTACCTTTGCTCTCCTAAAGATGATTTCAAGAAACACAGAAAAGCCATCTTTTGTTTACTGGCCTAACCTTATTCAACTGTTACTGGAGAATATTTAAGCAACTTGTGATATCCAGAGCAAATCATTGAAAGCATGTTCAACATGCAGATACAATATTTTATAAAATATTTCAAATTGTATATAAAACTAGCACACTGTACCCCATGACTGCATTAATGTACACAGCTATGATTTAATAAAGAAAAAAAGTAGATGATGAAAATTCAGCCTTTATGTAATTCATTTATAATGGGCCAAATCAAAAAAAGTACTCACTGGAGTGTGATTCCCACCCCCCAAATTGTGATGAAATGTGGTGCTCTACCAGAATTTATTTTATTTTCCCTTTAGTATTATAGAAGCAACCATTTGTTCTGGGAGAAGTTCACATTACGGAGTAGGTACCATTCCTTTGTAGTTTTGTAGATACAAGCGAGCAGGCCTTTGGCCCTGGGAAAAAGATGCACGTGAATTATCGTTTGCTTCAGTGAATACAGCCTTTTCTTCTGGGATACAGATGACTGGGAAGAGAACAGATGAATGTAAATAAGGAGAAGGCCAGATAAATTCCCCATCTCGTCTCCTTGAGCTTAAAATGATAAAGATCTATGGAACAGACTACAGTTGTCCTTACTTAAGACCCAGGAATAAAGTTACCTTAAGGTAGTGGTTCTCACTTTGTCTTTGAGGAGACATTTAGAAGTATTTGGAGACAGTGTTGGTTGTTGCAACTGGGGAGTTGGTGTTACTGGGATCTGGTGGGTCAAAGCTAGCCATGATGATTGTATAGATACATTCTATAAAGGACAAGACAATCCCAAAATAAAGAACTAAATCGCCTAAGATGGCAACAATAGAAGGCTAAAATGTAGTTCTATGGTCTGAAACTTTTCTTTTAAAGGCAAAAAGGCACAGATTTATCCTGAAACTGTCAGGAGGAAGAAAAAAGACAGCAATTGTTGGTATATGAGTGATACTCTCTAAAGCCAGTTTTATCTCAGTTCTTTGTGGCTCACAAGTATCCCAAGCAGCAACACTTTAGGAAATTAAAAAAATAAAAGGGTAATTAAGGGCTGTCACAGTTGTATGTGTGTATGTAGCTAACCTAATTACAACCCAGAGAGCTCATACTTTCTCTGTACTGGGCACACAACCTTGAAAGATATCTTTGGTCCTTTACCATAAGATCCAAATCTTCTAATTTAGAACTACCTCATGCCGTGTGAAAGTTGCTGGGTGACAGAACTGGCAATTTTGGATTTGGGACAGTTGCTAGAGAACTCTCCTTCCCTGAAAGTAATGCTAGGAAGTAGGGCCCTTCCAACATCAAAAAATAGGTGTCAACACCCTGACTAAGAACCTAAAAGGAGCCACTTTGGTGTGGGCGCTTCCCACAAGGCCACTTCTGTCTAGCAACCAGTTCTTTTCCTTGGCACTGAACTTACTTAGGACTAAAATAGCTTGGAGTCTCTTGCTGCCTCTCACCCTACCCCACCTCCCAACCTCCTATCTGCCACTAAGCCCCATGCACATTTACTAGGGAAAAGGTGAGGTCTCCATCTGCATGCCTATGGGGACCAAACATATCCTAGGACCTGACAGGATAAGATGGGGATCCCCTGGCCCTCAAGGAGGTCTTTTACCAGCAGTATAAAAAGAGGGCCAGGGAAATTACAATGGGCCATAACATCCTCTACCTTCATGTAAACAAAAACACCAGAACAAGATTTTTAGATATTGGAGACAAAGGGAACTTAAACAGCATTTGGCCCACTGTTTCCCAAGGTGGTTCATATATCCCTGGTGGTACAAAAGAAGATTTTGGGTGCCACATGAATATAGCTTAAGATGACATTAAATCCTATGAGTTGATGGATATGTTGATTAGCTTAATTGTGGTACCTATTTCACAATGAATATGTTTATCAAAACACATGTTGTGCACTTTAAATATTAATGATTTTCATCAATTATTCCTCAATAAAAGTAGAAAATGAAAGACAATAAATCCTTAGTAAGAGAGTTAATATATTTTAACTTAGTTTCAATCTTATGATTGAGTCTTATAATACTATGTGGTAATAGAGAGTGGGATTAGGTTCAAATTCTGACTCTGCTACTTATAAATTAACTCTGTGACCCAAATCTAATCAAAGAGAAGTAGATAGAAGACTTTTCAAGAATTCTTGGAGATATTTTCAACTCTGAAACTTGTTCCTTAAGCTTTTCAATTGTATTGCTATCCTGACCAAATAAATCCCTTGAGGGCCAGGGGATCCCCATCTTATCCACCCCTGTGTATCTAGGTCTAGACATACTCAGCACTGTTACCATCTATAAGCATTTAAGATGAACATTTAAAAAATCATATGAATAAATGGTGATTTTTTTTCATTACACTGATGATTTTATAGTATATAGATTTCTTCCCAGGCAAAAGGTTAAATTACAAGGTAGACTCAATCGTCTTTGGTTTCAGTAGATTTATTAAAGTAAAATTGACATGAAAAACTATACATATTTAAAGCCTACAATCTAATACCCTTTAACACGTGTGTATACCTGTGAAACCACAACCACAATCAAGATAATGAACAAATCCATCATCCCCCAAATTTTCTTGTTCCCCTTGGTAATTTCTTCCTCTCTGGTGAAGTGTCTGTTCAAATCTTTGCCTGACTTTCTTGTTGTTTAGAGAACAACTCTCTGTTCTCCAAACATTCCATGTTGTTTTTGATCTTTTGTGCCTTTTTTTTTTTTTTTTTGCATATTGTCTCCACTTCCTAGAAACAATGCTTTCTCTTTCTTGTAATTCAACTCACTCTTCCAGACTCACATCAAATGCCATCTTCCTTAGGAAGTTGTTGTAAGGTACTGCACTCAGATTGACTGTATCTCTGAACTCCAAAAGCATGTCTATTGTATTATAATTACATATTGCATGCCTGTCTTCTTCCTACACCCATTTCCCAGGACAGAGTGTGAGTATTTTCAGCATAGGACTTCTTATTTTTTCAGTGATCATACCTGGTACGTAAAATGTGCCCACTGAATATATGTTTAATAATATATACAGTTTCATCACATATATGGTACAATTAAAATCTATTTTTGATAGGCATTCATATTGTTACCTACATTGACACTGTCATTTTAAAAATATCTCTCTCTTTAAAGCATAAGTGATTTTTTGTTTTGTTTTTCCATTAAAGTTTGAATTGGAGTAGTAGTATTTTGAGACAATAAAAACTCTTGATTTCTGCTGAGTAGGAAAACAAAAACAAGGCAGAACTGTAAATGCAGATGGCACAAATCTAAAAGGGAATCCCTCTCTTCTGCTCTGTTGGCTCTTACAGGCATGAGGATATAGACAGGAGACAGTTCAGCAGTACCTCACCCTAAGGCATTGCCAAAGAAGCCCTCAGCAAGAGAATGGGCTACTTGTTATGGCTACGCTAAGGGGATATGAGTGAAACTGAAAGGAGGCACTAAACTAATTCCCTGTGTAACCTCAAAGGGCCACCACAATTCCCCTGTGTTTAAGAGGACCCCCCCCTCCAGGAAAAAAGATTCCATCCTGTAGAAACAAACCCTAGCCAAAGGCAGGAGGGTCCCCCTGGGAAGGCCCAGCAGGAAATGCCTCTTGGCCTTGAAGTAGAGTTCAACACTTCAAGTTCTCAGAGATATGTGCTTGTGGTTTCCCCTAAAGGTGGGGGAAATTCTACTTTGCTTCCACACCTTAAATAACTAGCTTCTCAGTGGTACATTTTGCAATTAGACTAAAATGTTTACCATCAAGTATATGACACGTAGATTTGACTAGAGAAATTTTCCATAATTCAGGTCTAGAAAAATTATCCCTAATCCAGATGTGAGAGAAAGTAAATTGAGAACATAAAATATTTTAAGTCTAGTCCCCTGATAGGCCAAACCCAATATTATGGTGAGCCAGGGCCCCTCTTTGGAGCAAAGTACTTTCCTGCATGAAGTAAATAACTTCTTCCTAAGCATGAAATGTTACTCTCCAGAGGGTATTTTAGTTGCCTGCAGTTTCTGTAAGATTGAGATTGTTTAGTAAGTTTGAGTTGAATCAGGTTTCTTTTTCCATCTCTCAGACTCTAGTCTAAATAATATTTAGCCAGTGTTTTTGAAAAAATAACAAGTCCTGTTCAATTTAATTCTTCACAAATGATGAACATTATCTTAGTGAAACAACAACCACAAAAAAATAGATAACATTTTAAAAGATAGTCATGAGTTAAGATGGTGAAAAGCACCTGAATTTTAAAGTAGATGTTGTAAATAGGAATCTGGCAAGTTTGGGTTTAGTTTACTTAATACTTAAGAAGTTTGGACTTATTTTCACCTCGTGTGTGTCAGTGACAGATAAACCAAGAGAATGGCTGATAGCTGCCCAGAGGGTGAGAAAGAAGAAGACATTCATCAGCCTCCAAAGAAAGCTTTACCTACTCATGGCCTTATGCTGTTTGGCTAAGGAGTGTACAAATGAGATCCTGGACACTCTATTCACCCTAATTTTATTGAGACACATTGTATGCCTGTATCAAAACATCAAATGTACCCTGTGAAAGTACACAACCATTATGGACTTCAAATAATTAAAAGTTAAAAAGAAATTTTCAACTAAAAACTTGGTATTTATGTGATGTATAAATCATAAAATTCATGATTTATGTCAAATAAAAATATAATTTTTGACATACATTTAGCATGTGACTGGAATGGGAGGATTCTAAAAAGTCGAGCTTATATATGCTTCATCAGGAGTTCTCAAATATAAGTCACATAATAAATCTAAGAAAATAGCATTTCTCTCCCAATAATAAATATTATTCAAATTGATATGTTTCTATAATAGTTGGTGTTGTCACAACGTCCAGATGAAAATTTGAAGGCCACCAAACTGTTTTCATTCTCTTGTTTTTCTGCTTTGTTTTTCAGTCATGGATAGATGTGTTAAACTTTTAAACTAGTATGGTGGATTTATCAACCGCGCTGCATAACTTTGTCAATTTTGCCTTACACATTTGTGCTTACATTATCAGATGAATCTGAGGTTAGAGTTATTATATTCTCCTAATGTCTTAATAACAGCTGACTCTTACCAAGTACTTCCAAGTGACACTCATGATGTTGTGTATGTTAATTTATATTAGTTATTAGTACAATAACTCTAAAAGGAAGATATTCTTATCTTCGTTTTATAGTTGAGGAAAAATAATTTACCAAAGTTCATAGTACGTCGAAACGTCGGGATGTGTACTTAGAGATTATGGCTCCCAAATTGTGCCCTTAACCAATGTACTCTTCTGCTTTCTGTCTTCTGTCATTATCTAGCAGCCCCCTTTATCCCTGTGAGTGACTTTTCCCTTTGTCTGATGTTATAACCATGTAGAAGAGATGCAGAATTTGGCAGCTTCTAGCTAAGGGGATTACAAAAGCATCCAGGATCCAGATTTCCTCAATCTTTTCTTCCATAGCTTCCACCTTCAAGGAAAACTCACATCAAGGAGAGCCACTGACAATCCAGCCAACATTAATGTATTGGATCTCAGAAGAAGGAAGAAAGGCAGAAGAATTCTGTTTAAAACCATGCTCTCTAATACAGTAGGCACCGGCTGTATGTGGCCATTGAGCATTTGAAATGTGGCCCCTTTGAACTGAGATGAGCTCAAAGTGTAAAACACACACCCGAGTTTTAGACGTCATACAAAATACTACGTAAATTATCTCGATAATCTGTTATATTGATTTGGTGTTGAAATGATAATATTTTGGATGTATTGGGTTAAATTATTTTTACTAAATTTAGTTTAACCTGTCTCTTCTTACTTTGCTAATGTAGCTACTAGAAAAATTTAAATTACATATGTGGCTTTCATTTGTGGCTCATTTTATATTTCTATTGGACAGTAGATTTAAAGAGCTTCCTTGGAATTCCTGCCCAACAATTTCCATTTACTTTTTACTAGCAAGGATTTAGTCCTCGGCTAACTAATAAGGAAATCTGCAGAATGTAGTCTATGTTGTCTTCTGACTGAGTCTATGCTGCTCAGTCACGGACTGAGAGACTTGGGGAGCCCCCCATCCAATAACTATTGGATTGACTATAGCTTCTTTCTGTTCTTCTACTTATTTGATATACTTAGATTCTTCTGTGCTTTCAGTGAAATCCTAAGAAGTATACTTGACTAAACAAATCTGAAAATGTCTCTGGCCTCTTCTGAACAATGAAAAAAAATATTTAAATGCTTTCACTCTGATTATTTACTTCATTTCCAGTTTATATGTCATTATACTTTATACCTCAAAAATAGTCAAGTATGTTATAAGTAGATTATTATTTAGTTTACCGATTTCTTTACTTACTGTTTCACTCCTTTGTTCCGGTTCAATTTTCTACTTTTAATATTTTCAAGGATGATGTATTAGGTGTAAAAGATTTCAATTTTTTATTTGTGTGAAACTGTGCTTATTTTTCTGTTTCATTTGAATGATAATTAAGCTGGCTATTTGATAGTTCTTTCTTGCAGTATTCTCTATTTTTTCCTTTTGGAAGTACTGTGTATTAGAATATTTTCGGCTCTCCTAGTTACCTCCTAAATACTCTTTCAGATTTTCCATCTCCACGACGCCACCTGCTACATACATTGCTATCGTTTCTTCAGCACCACCTTCTACTTTCCTAGTCCTCTTTTTAGCTGCCTAATTCTCTTTTACTTTTCACTAATTTTCTTTGCTCATGAATACTGAGTTTTTAATGTTTAAAGGCATGTAACCAACTCCCCTATCAAGGTACAGCTTTCTTTCTACCATCCCTTCAGAGTTCCTCATGCTGCACCTTGGAGGTCATGCTGAAGGTCAATACTTGAGCAACTACTTACATGTGCTCTATGCCTTACAGTCTTGTCCCTCCCAGGATATCAGAGAATGGAACCATATACAATAGATGGCTTTTGGTGTCTGTCTTGTAGCACTGACATACTAGTTTTGCTGTTCATTTGTGTTGCTGCATGGATCAGTAGTTTCTTTCTTTATTGCAGAAGAGTGTTATTTCCTTGTATGGCTACGTCACATTTTGTTTATCATTCACTAGTTAAAGGATATTTAGGTTATATCTGCTTTTCCATGATTATGAATAAAGTTGCTAAAGCTGCTGTAAACATTTGCTTCTAGAACATTGTGTAATCATAATACATGATTTATTTCTCTTTGGTAAATAGCGAGGAGTAGAATGCCTAAATCATAGAGGAGAAATATGTTCGCTTCTTATGAAATTACCACATGATTTTCCAGAGTGTCTGCATCATTTTGCACTCTCACGTTCTTGCAGAGTTTGCCTTTGCCTGTATTTGATTTTAGCTATTCTAATAGATATGTAGTGGTGTCACTTTGTGGGTTTAATTTTGATTTTCCTAATGTCTAGTAACATTTATTATCTTTGCATGTGTTTGCTTGCCATGTGTATCACTTCTATGGGGAAGGGTATTTTCAAATCTTTGCTCATTAAAAATTATTTTTGCATTATTTAGTTGTACTAATTCTTTTAGTTATTTTGGACAAAAGTCTTCACAAAACACATGCTTTGACTGTGTGTGACTTGTCTGTTTATTTTTTTAAACAGTGTCTTTTGAGAAGTTTTCTAATTTTGATGAAGTTTAATAAATACATCTATATTTTTAGTGTTCTAATTTTGATGAAATTTAATAAATAGATCTATATTTTTCTTTAATAGTTTGCGCTTTTTGTGACCTATCTAAAAAAAAAAAAAAAAAAAAAAATCAAAGTCACAAAGATTTCTCCTATATTTTAAAAAAAAAAAAAAAAAGAAATCTTTGCCTAACCTCAAACCACAAAGATTTTCTCCTATTTTTTAATAGATATTTTATAGTTTTAGTTATTACATTGAGGTCTATGTTTTATTGTGAGGTTTCTTTTTTTATATTATGTGAGGTAAGGGATCACAGACTAGTGGTGTACCTCATCTCCTTGAGTCTAAAATTGTTATGGAAGATTTCCTCTGTGCCCCAGGGCCACCTGGAAAGAGAGGAAAGAGAAGAGATGGAGAGGAAAAGCTGTGTAACTGAGTATTTACCCCCCAAACTCTGATTTAACCTGAAAAGCTTTTAATTTTAAATTTTTTAAAATGACAAATTACTTGATTGAGGAAACATAACCTTTTTTTCCACACCTCAGTACAAACAAATTATAGTTATAGGAAAAAAATAATTTGCTATATCTTAATTATAAGGCTTCAAATCTGCTACCGTTGAATCTAAAGATGAATAATAATTAGTAGTAAAAATCGTATCTATTTATAAGACTTTGGTAAGATATAGTCTTTTAATAGGAATTTAAGAAGGAATGCTACTGTTATTTTTTTAAATTAAAAATAACATAGAATCCAAAACTCTTGATTTTGACTCCTCCTTATTATAAGGAGAGATGGACAAGATATCGTTAGGGTGGATCTGTCTCTGTGCCCACAGCTGCCACCATCATATGGTTAGCAATGGGTAGGATTCTCCTTTTAATACCAGACAAATGTCCATTCCTTTGATTTTTCATAGGAATTTCTCATTTCTTACATAACTACATGCCTGTAACATTTGAGGTAACTTGACTAAGAGCGTAAAGATAGCAAAAGGACATTAACACCAGACTCTAGGCAACTTGGACTCCAAATTAGAGCTTATTTGTTGAAGCCAGCCAGCTACCTACCATACAGGGTTTTTTTTTTTTTTTTTATCTTGTTAAGATCCTTCTTGTGACAAATATCCTTATAGAGCCTCATAAGTAAAATTTCCCTCATGGACACACAGACTCTGGAAGTGGCTTTCCGTAAAGTGGAAAACAAACAAAGTGGCTCAGCTTTTTCTTCCATTTCCATAGTTTCCCCCTCCAGTTGTTACTAATGCTGCTGATGATCTCACTCTTGAGAAAACTCAAACTGCCTTACCAAAGAAGAAAGTTGGGTTTAAATTAGCCGTTTAGTCACCACATGAAGACCAAGGGCAATTCAAGAACGGGCATCACATAGGTAAAAGGGAAGGCAGTGGAACATAAAAAAGATTTTAAAGGATATAGTTCACAGAGTTTGGTTAGAGAAGTAAGCACAGATCAAATTGGAATAGCAGTGCCAAGTCAAATTATAGAATTTGAATTTTTCCTTTACGGAGTGGGATCCTGACAGATTTTGAGCAGAGCAAATTCCCATGTGAAGCATGGTTTTAAAATGATTAATCCAAAGGTGAATATTGGGATGCAGCGATGAAGTGAGATTGAAGCATCAAGCCTGTTGGGATGCAGGCTGTTGTCACATGGGAGTTTGGAAATGATAAGAACTTGACCAACAGTGCTGATGATAAAAATAAAGAAAGGAAACAGAAACCAATGAATTTAGAAAAAAAAATTAAGAACTTTAGGAATGTTAAGTACTTGCCTGTTAAAAAGTTAGGAGGTAATTGCTAATTGCTAATATAAAAATTAAACTTATTAATTGATCCCCCCCATAGGGGATCTTTGTAGCTCATGATATTTTTTTATTTCAACTAGATTCTAAGTACAAACTTAAGCTATAAACAAGTGTAATCCCCAGACCTGGAAAAGAATAATTTTATTATTTATTTATTTTTAATTTTTTTATTGTTGGGGATTCAGTGAAGGTACAAAACGTGTCACACACTGAGACCCCACCCCCTTCCTCCTTCCCTCTCTCTCTGCTCTCCCCTTTCCCAACCTCCCACCATGTCATTAATTGTCCTTTTATCAAAATTGAATACATAGGATTCATGCTTCTCCATTCTTGTGCTGCTTTACTGAAAATAATGTGTTCCACTTCCATCCAGGTTAATACAAATGCTGTAAAGTCTATTATTTTTAATGGCTAAATAGTATTCCATGGTCTACATGTGCCACAGGTTATTAATCCATTCCTGGGTTGCGGGGCATTTAGACTGTTTCCACGTTTTAGTGATTGTAAATTGAGCTGCGATAAATAGTCTAGTGCATTGTCTTTATGATAAACAGTTATTTTTTCCTTCTGGATGGATGCCCAGTAATGGGATTGCAGGGTCAAATGGGAGGTCTAGCTTGAGTTCTTTGAGGTTTCTCCAGACTTCCTTCCAAAAAGGTTGTATTAGTTTACAGTCCCACCAGCAGTGGAAAGTGTTCCTTTTTTTCCACATCCATGCCAGCATTTGCAGTTTTGAGATTTTGTGATGTGGGCCATTCTCTCTGGGGTTAGATGATATCTCAGGGTGGTTTTGATTTGCATTTCTCTAATAATTAAGGATTATTTAGTAAGCATTAAGTAATCATTTTTAAAGATGAGCATTTTTTCATATGTTTGCTAGCCATTCATCTCTCTTCTTGAAAGAAGGTTCTGTTCATCTCTCTTCCTCGTTGACATATGGGAATGTTGGCTTTTTTCACGTGGATTAATTTGATTTCTTTATAGATCTTAGTTATTAAGCTTTTGTCTAATTCAAAATATGCAAATATCCTTTCCTAGTGTGTAGGTTGTCTATTTGCTTTGGTTGTTGTCTCCTTAGCTGTACAGAAGCTTTTCAGTTTAATTAAGTCCCATTTGTTTATTTTGGTTGTTGTTGCAATTGCCATGACAGTATTCTTCATAATGTTTTTCCCCAGGCTGATATCTTCCAGTGTTTTTCCAGTGCTTTCTTTGAGGATTTTTATTGTTTCATGCCTTAAATTTAAATCCTTTATCCATCTTGAATCAATTTTTGTGAGTGGAGAGATGTGCAGGTCTAGTTTCAGTTTTTGCATGCAGATATCCTGTTCTCCTAGAACCATTTATTGAATAGGGAGTCTTTCTCCCAGTATATGTTCTCGTTTTGTTTATGGAAGATTAGGTGGTTGTAGATAGTTTCATTTCCTGGTTTTCTATTCGATTCCAAATGCCTATGTCTCTATTTTTGTGCCAGTACCATGCGCCAGCGGTCATGCTGTCTTGACCACTATGGCCTTATAGTACAGCCTAAAATCTAGTATGCTGATGCTGCTGGCTTTATTCTTATTACTAAGAACTGCCTTAGCTATACGGTTTTTTTCCTGGTTCCATGCAAAACACAAATCCTTTTTTACACATCTTGAAAGTATAATTTTGGTATTTTAATTAGGGATGGCGTTGAATCAGTGGATTGCTTTGGGAAGTATAGACATTTTAACAATGTTGATTATTTCCAACCATGAGCATGAAATGTTCTTCCATTTGTTAATGTCCTCTGCTATTTCCTTTTTTAGGGTTTCATAATTTTATTTATAGAGGTCCTTCACCTCTTTTGTTAGGTATGTTCCTAGGTATTTAATTTTCTTTGAAACTATGGTGAAGGGAGTTGTGTCCTTAATTAGCTTCTCATCTTGGCTGTTATTGGTGTATACAAAGGCTACTGACTTTTGGACATTGATTTTATATCCTGAGACATTACTGTATTTTTTGATGACTTCCAGGAGTCTTATGGTTGAGTCTTTGGGGTTCTCTAAGATCATATAATCAGTAGCTCATAATATTTTTATATATTTTTTGAATTTGGCTACTAAGTGTGTATACATTGCCATCCAAATATATATATTTTGGATCATGTCTTAGGTGACACAAGTGAAACTAAACTAGATGATAATACTCAAAGTGAATATAATGAATAGACCATAAGTCCTTCTAACAGTTCTCCATCATCCTTTCCCTTCCTTGAATCATCTAACTAAAACACAGTGATTGAAATTCCAGAATAATATTTTAAAATTATACATTTCCTCTATTTTATCAATAAGAAACTCAAAGCATCTTATGTTGCTGATGGATCACTTACACTACATATTACAACCAAACGTCTATTTCATTATTGACAACACTAGGATTTGCCACTGGAAATCAGATATTGAAAATACTTTGAACTGTACCATACATGGCCTAGACTTCAGGCAAAAGATGTGAATATTCGTACTTGGCATGAAATTTCCTTCATGTTCTTTTCCTCTTCTTTCCAGTCTTTAAAGTCATTAGAATGTCAGGTAAGTTTGTTTTCTCCTGCCATTTCAAAGGGCAACAGCCAATTTCCTTTCAGGTGGGGCTTTTTTTCCTACTTGGTTTTGTTTTGTTTTAACTGGGTATTTTGCTGAAAGTGCTTTTATACTGGTGCAAATCTAGACAAAGAAAACGTTTATGCAAAATAAACAAAATGTACGGAGCCAGGATTTCTTTGCAGGACATGTTCCTTAGGCTATTTCTGAGAGGTTATTTATGGATGGCTGTTTATCCCCTGGAGCCTGACTTCATCTCTTGGTGAAGTGAAATGACTCTGTGTTTAGTACATTGGTCTGCCACCCCTGGGAATGGCTGGATGTCAAATATTTACCCCTGTGGGACTGAACAGAAATCAGAGATGCACAAGAGAAAAGGGAAGTCAAATGCAGAGTCCTCGGGAATTAGCAAAATTTCAAAGAAAATGGATTGTAAAAGGAAAAAGAAAGTGAAATAAAGTGAAAACTCTCTAAGATATAAAGTTACTTCAAGCAGAAGAGTATTTTCATCTTATTACTTTCTCAGTGACCACACCCATTCCATTCCCTTACCTGGCTCAGCACCAGGCCCAGAGGGAGAGGTTTTAAATTTTTATTTGTTTTAATTGAAAACGGATGCTGCACCTTATTTTTTTAAGCCTGTATTTTTCATCAGAAAAAAAAAAAAAAAAAACACCTAACCAAGTATTAGTTTGCTACCTCTGCACCCTCATAAAACCTAGGAATCAAAACTTGGCGTTCAGCTTTATAGATAGTCACACTGGAAAAATTATGAAAGTCCCTTATAAGTTTACTGTCTTCCCAAGACTTTCATTTCAAATTGTGTGCCTGCCTCCCTCGTCAATCTCCCATGCAGAGTTTGCCTTTGGTGTTATACTTCTTGTATTGTCAGAGACAAAGCTACATTTAAAAGGTTAAATCAAATAAACTCAGCTACAAAAGGGCTTATAAAATAATCGTAGTCGTGAACAGCGAGAACAGAGGACAACCACTGAAACCGTAAAGGGAATACTTTGTGGATGGCCGTGCTTTAAATAAAGTTCCCATGAGCTATGTAACATTAGATGCTTTTAAAATCCAGAGGACAAAGTACAGGCATGTTTGTGCATTTCTCCTTACTTTGCAAGGTTTTTGTTTTGAGTTTAGGTCTGGATTGAATACCCTCTGCTGCTTGCACATGTGGAATTGAGGAGTCCACTTTACTGGTGTTTTCCACTTTTAAATTTGTTCTCTACTAAAAGGTAAAAAAAAAAAAGGAAAACCAATACTCTCTCTCTCTAAACTCCAAAGTGACACCAAATTCGGACTGGATCTACTCGGTCTCCGAATCAGCATCCATTTGAAATATTGTCCAAGCAACTTGCTAGTATCTTGGGAAGCTGTTAATCACAGACTGCCCTGCCTTCTGTGAAACTGACAGCATTTGGAAGGCGCTGGGCACACTAAATTTAAAAGTGAATGTTTGGCAGCTTCGCCTGTCCTCAAGTTTGGCAAGGAGAGTATAATCAACAAAGGGGCATACTTTTAATTGTATTTAAAAATATAAGTCCCTGCAGACTGGAGGGCTGCGGATCGAGAGGCCCTTGTGCTGTTTGCCCCTGTGCACCAGGGGGGATGCAGTTTATACAAGCAGGCTTTGTTTTAATTAGAGCAACAAGTAATCCCCCCACCTTCAGTGCTTCCAGTTTACAGTTTTTTGTAACCCCTTCAGCTAAAAATTGTTAGTAAAAAAAATTCCACGGAAACCAAAAGAAAAGGGCCAGAAGAGACTGTGCTTTTAAAGAGCTTTTCCAGACTGACCCGGCAGAGCTGTCTGCAGGGACTAAGCGGCTGCGCTATTATTGCTCAAATAAGTTTCAGCTCCAGGAACGTCCCCCAAGGTTAACAAGATAGTTCAGTTAAAAATAACATTAAATTCTTCTCCTTATCCTGTACCCCAAAGGGATGTGAACAATAACAACAACACACCTACATTAAAATAACATTAAGGATTTGGTTTAAAGCGACGAAAGCCAAGAAATTCAAAGTTAAGGGGGGTAAGAGCTCTATTCCCCCAACGGCCGGTCTTTGAGGGTGAGTAAAATTCAGAGTCAGTGGGCTGAGGTCAGGACAGAGTGCCAGCTTTCACCCGGCAACACAGAGCTTTTGTGCCTTCTGAGGCAGGCTCTGCTGGGTATGGAAGGGGTGGATAGGAAGGAATGGTGTTTAAAAACAAGTTAAAGTGGGATGAGAAGCACATTGTAGAAATCACGGTCTCAGACAAACGCTGACTTAGATTTAGCAAACAAGTGTTTGATTCTCTTGCACTTAGCAAAACTTTTGTCAACTGATTAATTATGCTTGGTGTTTTCTGGGTTCCATCCCATCCCTTTTCATTTTCAACATTGTACGCACCCACAAATTCGGTTCTTCCTTTCAATTAAAATCATGTTGAATCCTCCTTCTTTTTTCCTTTAATAAAGAGATGCTTTAATGTGATGATAAATTTTGTAACGTATGTGAAATTCATGGCTTAATGGACCCCTGGATCGTAACAGCAGTGAAGGTGCCATTAGACACTTTGCCTCACCAGTGGCTGAGTGTAGATAGATATTAGATCTATCGTTCACTCATTTCCTAAATGAAGGAAGCTGGCTCTGGACCGATGTCCCCAGTTTTCTCCAATATATACAACTATTTGGGCTAAGTATTTCTCCAACTGGATTTTATACTAAAATATTTTTAAGACTTGTAAAATGTCTATAATATCAAACTATTTGGATTCCATTATATTTGTATCTATCTTACCAATCAAATATGAAATTGAAAGGTGTTTTAAAAAGAAATACCGTGTGCTCATGTGATAACCAGACTTCATTTATTCCCTTTGGAAACTAGTCTAATTTTTAGAACATCGCCTGAGTAGTTTTTCATAATCCTATCTTTCACATGCAAACATGACGGCACTGGCCAACAAGAGCAGTGCTTTCACATCAGGCAGCTCTTTTGTGTGCTATGATGATGGATTTCATAAAGCCATCTCCAATGCTTTACCGTCTAGTCTCTTCACAGCACATTTTAAATGGTGGCCAAGTGGCTAAGATTAAAAATCCAGGGTGTTACCAGAGGAAAAAAATCACCAGGCTCATACAAGAGCTAGACCTCCAGCACCTGGCTTAATGGGAGCCATTACCTTAAAAACTAACCAATTTTATTGATATGAAAAACATTGCCATCGGACTTTCTAAAGAGAGAGGGTCTTATCCTGAAGTGCTGGAAGTTAGTAATGGGAATATTAAATGTGGGGTTTACGAGAGGGAGTCAGTGGGCTTCAACTTCTGACACTGCCACTTAACTTGCTGCGTGACCTGGATAAGGCTTGATACTTCTTGCTGTTTTTTCATTAAGCCCCCTTTTTTCATCTATAAACTGGGAGTGAAAAGATCAACCTCATAAGGTAAGATTATATAACATCATAAAAAATATTGTTTTCTGGGGTAACTGACAAAAAGCACTCAGTAATTGTGGCTGTGATTATTATTGTTATTATTATTATAATTTTGTTTTGCATAGTTTCCCATATTTTTCCTCACTCTAGTTTTAAGCAGTACTTGAGTTTTTGAATTGCCTAAGACATTTTAGAAGATTTGAAGGCAGAAGTAGCTTGAAGATACCGGTTATTCCTATGACTTGTGAAGTCTAAGCCCTTTCAAGAAATCATTCATAGAATATAAAATGGTCAGGAATGATGAAATCAGTGGGGGTTTTGTCTACAGGTCTGGCCCTCCAAAAGGTAGAACAGATGATGTGTGTGTCTGGGGCTTCAAGACTGCTGAATGAGACCTATGAAAATACTTGTCCTGTCTTTAATAAAATTCCTTCTATAAAAAAAAAAAGAAAGTAAAAAGAAATCATTCAGGCATCCTGATGAGGAAGGCAAGAGAAAGTTTACTGTTTGGAAGCTGCAAGCTGTGGAAAGAGTGGCTGAGAAGCCCTCAGGGTACGCTGCCCCTCCACCTCTCCCACCTGGGAAAGAGGGGTCTGCATGTGCTCTAAATAGGAGGTAGAGCTGGGCCTTTCTCTCTCTTTCTTTTCTTTCCCTTTCCTGTTTCTCCTTTCCTTTCCCTTCCCTTCCCCTTCCCCTCCCCTCACGGTAAAATGATGAATCTTGATTAAAAAAAGAAAAAAAAAAAAACTACATGTTTGGGCAGCACCTGTGGCTCAAGGAGGAGGACTCTGGCCCCATATACCAGAGGTGATGGGTTTAAGCCTGGCCACAGCCAAAACTGAAAAAAAACAAACAACAACAACAACAAAAACTACACATTTGTTCATATATTGATTTCAAGGATAGCACAACAAAGGAAATCTTGGAAAACTAGGTTTAAACTCCAGATCTTCTGTGGCTGACTTAGTCACTTTAGGGGGTATGGGAAAACACAGAGTCAAGATAACTGAAAATGAGATATTTTGTAGGGGTTGGTGTCTGACTTGTCTCATCAGATAGACACTTCCATGTCTTCCTTGCCAGAAGCAAAGAATCAGGTTTCTTGGGTGCAGACCAAGCACAGCTGTGAGACCCTGGCCACATCACGCAACCTCTGTGCTTCTCATTTGAAAATGGGGTTAACAATGCTCAGCTTTCTGAAGATGCAAAGTTTGAAATAAAGGACCACATGAAGGTCTTTTTCAGTGACAAAATGATTACAAGAATGAAACAAGGTCTGTACCCTTGCTGTACACAGGTGATGGATAGGAATATACTATTCAATTCACTCATCCTATCAACAAATGTTAAATGACTAGGTTATTCTATCACTAACTTACATATATAGACAAAGTGAAGCTATAATTTAATCTAGAGTTTGCTTCCTCTAAGACCCAGGGCAATGAAATTCACTGAAATAAATGGAATCATTCATAGCACATATGTCAGGCCTGTATGCACAGTCAGGTATGGTTTGATTCTGCTGAGAAGAAAGTTTCTAATAGAAGTGTCAGGGAAACAATGAGTTAGATCATAGTTGTACTTTTAACCATCAACTGTAGATGTTTTAGTCTTAATAATTCTGAAAACATTTCCCGCCACCATTCCATTTTCTTAGATAGTTCTTTATGCATTTGTCTTTCTCAGATTTACTTAATCCTGTGCTTTATAATGAAAATTCCATTATCTAGTTCTAAAGAATGTTAAAAGATAGTATGTAAAAAGCATCAAAATTGCTTTCTCTTAATAAGTTTCTTATAAATTGGGTGTGTCTTAATCCATTTGGGCTGCTAGAACAAAGTACCTTAGACTGGAGAATTTTTATACAATAGCATTTTTTTTTTTTTTTTTTTTGCTCAAATTGTACAGGATGAGAAGTTCAAGATCTAGGCCCCAACAGATTCAGAGACTGGTGAGGACATGCTTCTCATACAAGGTATCTTCTATGTGTCCTTACATGGCTGAAGGGCACAAAGCCTCCCTCAAGCATCTTGTATGAGGGTCCTAATTCCATTCATGAGGGCTCTGCCCTCATTATCTAGTCATTTCCCCAAACCCCCACTTCTTAATGCAATTGCATTGAAGATTAGGTTGAAATACATGAAATTTAGGGGGACACATACATTAAGATCATAGCATATTGGTTAATCAAATTCAGTCAGTTTTCTATACTATAGTACATTTAGAAACTAATGTTTTAATATGCATTATGGATTTTGCTAAGTAAGCATTTCCTCCGTTTTTTTTTTTTCCCCCAGAGGAAATGTTTGTTTCAAACAGCATCTCCTATAAACACAGTGGAGCATATTGTGGGGAATACTAGTTGGGTTAAATTCTTAGCCTGAATTTTTTGTACCTCCGTAGTGTAAAGGCATTGATCCTTTTATTAATCTGTATAGTGTTTGGGCATAAATAGCGTAGCTATAGGAAGGTGGAGATGAGAAAGGGGGTGAACAGAGGGAAAATTATGAGATGACCAAGATGGAGAAATTAGGTCTTTAAACAGGAAGCCAAAGATATTTTGGAAACCAAAGATAGAGAAAGGAAACTGCTATCGTATCTGACAGATAAAGACAAGCACAAACTCTGGGCCCAGCCATCAGCTAGAAAAATGCACCAGGACGATATCTCTTATAGAAGACTTGGAGACTGAAAAGAAATAGCCAGTTTCCCACTGTCAGAGGGAAATTGTCCAAGGACAGCCAGATCTTGACAGTTTTTAAAACATTTTTTTGTAAAAGTAATTTGTTTTCTTTGTGGAAGATTTGGGGGAGGGGTAAGTAGAATAAAGAAAATAGAAGTTATTTGGCCCTCTTTTCTCAGCTATTTGGTGGACATTCTTGGCTTTTCGCCATGGTATATATAAACACATATATCTTTTGTATATTTTGTATATATAACTTTTCAACTGCTTTTCCACTTCACTTTAGCTCATTAGAATGCCTTCTTAAAATTAAAAATCTTTAAAATCACATTTCACAATGATTGCAAAATATTCCACCATATGGACACGTGGTAATTTCTGTTATTGGATATTTAGGTTGTTTCTCATTTTTTACTATTATAAATAGAGCTATTGTGAATTTCCCTGCACATATATCTTTGTCTACATTTGTTTATTTCCTTAAGATGGATTCCTAGAAGTGGAATTATTGTATCTAATGGCGTGGACTTTTTTCAAGGCTCTTTATAGATTAAGGCCTAATAGCTTGCCAGAATATTTGTATTATTAATAGTCTGCACTGTTATGGCATATGAAAGCAGGCAATAAAATAATGACTTTGTTTAGTTATCTGTAAATAAAACTATCCAATTTTGAGAAGACAAAGAAGGAATTTAATAGGAAATTATTATACTCATTCTCTATTAAAAATTCTATATATTTATCATATATATCTGTATGTGATTTCAATATCCAATTTTATCACAGAAAGAAGCCGTTAATAATCTGTAAGTAATAAAGAACAATGATTAGTTTTAATTCTGACATTTCTTATCTCGACTCTATAAAACTTACTTTCTTATGATCTGCTCTAAACTGGGGTTTCTGCTTTAAGGCCATTGTTACTAACTTTTGGGTTTCATTCATACATAGACTTAAAATATAGCTGCTGTTATAATTAGCTATAAGTTGTGAATGCTTATTATTCTTTCCTTTGCTCACTTTCTGTTCCTAGAGCACATCTTTGCACTTATTTTCTCCTCCAGAATTTTTTTCTCCATTGATTTGCTTATTGACTCTTCCTTTTTTTCATCTAAATCGCTATTCAAATATTATCCCTAAAAGAATATACTTTTTATTCTCTCTTTACCCTGCTGTATTTTTTCTCGGTAATTTTTGTCTGATTTTATGTTACATATTAATACTTATTTTTATATTTGTGTATTATTCTTTCCTACTCCCAAGAAAAAATAAAACTCCATGAGGGCAGGAACTGTGTCTGCTTTATTCACTACTGGCTACCATGACTCTTGTTTCTGGCACATAGTAGCAGCTCCATATTTCTTGAATGAACAAATAAAATAATTTTCCCTACCTCTAGCTTCCTTTGACACACACAGTTTGCTTGTTGATTTTGCTAACTAAAACAGTTGTGGGGCTGTGCGGCTGTGCCTTTTTCTAAGTATGGCCTTCTATGTTTGTCTCCTTCCCGGACTGTGTGTTTTTTCCTATGAGACCAGAGGTTTTAGTCATAGGCAGTACTGTAAGGAAGAGCACTTAAACACCATTTAATGAGAAGTATCGTTTTCTACTTAATATCTAATCTGTAAATTGATCTCCCATGGCATAGAAACATGGATACTACCTACATGCTTTCTGTTCAACACTTTTTCCATCTGGCTGGACTCGGGTCCTCTTATTTGCTCCTGTCATATCTGATATCATGAGGCTGAGTAAGAAGCTAGCTCTAGAATACATCTGTGGTGACAGGCACGCAGGGTGGCAGGTGTGGGGGTTTTGGCAGTGTGAGTAACGAATGTTCTCAGTGTTCTTGGTGCTTTGACTAACTTACTCCTCCCTCCCCCGACAACCTCAAAGAGCAATCTCCCACTCCCGTGTGAATTCGAAGTTAACACTTGACATTTAGCTGACCCCACTGTTTATGATTAAAGGTTGGAGAAATATGGCATAAAGTATGGTTCAGAGTTGAAGTTATGAGTTCAGGTTTCATTGCCTCTTCTTAAGAGACTGGTAAAAAGCAATTTTTTAGAACCTTAGTTACTTTATCAGTAAAATGAAGAATTCTACCAGATGACTTCTGAGTTCCTGTAATTCAAATATTCTAGGATTATGATCAATGGCAGAGCTTCCCAAGTGTTTTCTATGGCATCGTGAAATGCACGAGACGTCTCTACAGAGCAGAAGGGTTGGAGAGGTTCCACTGGATCAGGAAGTCAGCACGTCACAACCCCTTAAAAAAAGCAGATTGTGGATTAGCATTTTAAGTACTGACCAGTGATGATGTCCCCTTTCCATCTTATTCATAGACTAAAGATTCTTACTCTTGTATATTCTTATTAAGAAGTAGCACCATTTCCTTGATAATTTTATTTCTTCTTTTTACCTTCTTCAGATTATTAAACAAATTTCTTGATACTCAGTGGTTGAAGCAATACACTTATTTGGGGAGAAGCTACATCATGGTTTGGCTACCCATAAGGCAATGTTCTGTTGGTCTCATATATTTTTCTTGATTAGAATCAAAATGTTGCTTTGGTTTGATATACTCTTTCAGTATCAGCAGTTCATTTGGAGGGCTGCCATCACTTTGGAGAGCATCGTTGACCATCTCTCTTAGAAAGTTTTTCCTCAGAGTCTACTTCCCTTAAATGTTAGTCTTCACACTCTGAGTCTAGGACCAGAGAGAATGCCTGGTTCCTTCTTCCAGCGAAAATCTCTTTTGAAAAGGAAGGTTACTACTCAAATTTGTACTTGTTTATAGTAAACGTCCCTCAGAGGTATGCAGTTGTTGGCCTACACGTCTCCTACTCAAGTTTGGGGACATTTTCTTTAGGCCATACAGTGATTTTATTGTTGTTTATTTGTTTTATTAATTCAGCTTACACAACAAAATTGAGGGATTTTGCCTAAATATCTAATTTTCAGTTGAAAAAATAAGAAATTTTAGTAACACTGGGTAAGCATTCCAATAGGCAATAATTAGCTAGAGGAAAGTGGTGCTGATTTCTTTAAACCGGCATCTGTTTCCTCGCGGGCCACAGTTCCCATCCTTCTCTATTGTGCTGCATTTCCTGAGACAGAATACCAGTTTCTGTTCGTACTCAAGCTCCGACTAATTTTCTCCCTAGTAGGAGAGAAATATTTCTCTACTTCTATTCTATGTCAATTATTCATACTAGTGACCTGGGGATGATAAATACTTGAAAGGGCAACTCCTGCCGTAAAATTTGCACAGATGATGTGATTTCAAATGTTCTCAATTCTAGTTTCTCTCTTCTGAATCAGGTTTGTAGCCTCTGTCCTAAATATACTCATAAATGAATAGTGTTTTAAGGTTGTCTAGCCAAGTTGAAATGGAATAAATTGTGTCTACCCTATCCCTGTATGTGGAAGTTCTAACTCCCAATGTGACTGTATGTAGATGGAGATTTGGGGACGTGATTACATTTAGATGAGATCACAAGGGTGGGGTGCTCATGGTAGAATTAGTTTCCTTATGAGAAAAGATACCAGAGCAGTACCTGTCGCTCAAAGGGGTAGGGCGCTGGCCCCATATGCCAGAGGTGGAGAGTTCAAACCCAGCCCTAGTCAAAAAAAAAAAAAAAAAAGACAGACACAGGAGAGCTTGCTTCCCTCGCTCTCTGCCATACGAGAAAATAGCAAGAAACAGCCCAGGAACAAGGCCCCCATGGGAATTGAAGTGGCTTTCACCTGATCTCTGGAACTGTGAGATACCAATGCATTTTTGTATGGTAACCCAAACTGAGTAATATACAAGTGCAGTATGGCCAAAGATAAGTTACATAATATTAAGCTGAGTATGAGACAAGAGTAATAAGTCAGCTGAATATGCTAAGTTATTTTTCCTAGATGTCTTTAAAAAAATTGTTATAGGTGCATAATACTCATCTATATTTATAGGGCACATTGATATAGTGATACAGGCGTACAATGTATTTAATCACATTGGAGGAATTGAGGTTGCCATCCCCTAGGCATTTATCATTTCTTTGTGTAGAAATCTTCCATTTCCAGCTTTTTCATTATTTTGGTGTTGAATAGAGTCACTTTGCTGTACTTATCAAATTTCATTCATTCTATCTAACTATATTTTTGCCCTCATTATCACCTCTATCTGCTTTGCTACCCTCCCCGTCCTGTGGTAACTATCATTATACTATCTCTACATTAGATCAATTGTTTTTAATATTTAACTCTTAACCTACTAGTGAGTGAAATAACTTAGGGGACCTGGAAAAATAGACTCGGACCCCCACTTAGGTTAATTAATTGGTAATTTATTTTACCTGCTGCAGGGGTTGCTGCTCCGAGAGACAGTCAGCACCCGGTGAGAGTGTGAGTTACCTTTTATAGGCTTTGTGTAAGCATATTACAGAAGTGAAACCTGGCTGGTTAAGGGGGGTTACAACTCAGGTAGTCATAGATACAGCAATGGAACAATAATTAATACAGTTTCAGTTGACAATGGATACATTTCATATTACAATGGTTATGGTTATACAACAGTAATTTATCAAGTTTCAGTGAGTTTTCCACCATTGTTCATCTACTGAGAACATGGGGGTTTTGTGAAACTTGGGACTTTTTTTCCTTGTACCTGAAGCTTGTTCTTGGCAACCCTAGGAGGAAGAAGGGGGCCTGGGAACGTGGCTGGGAAGCACGTTCTCGGCCACCCTGGGGGGAGGAGGGACTTGCCTTGTTCCTGGAGTCAACTCTGGGGGGAGAAGGGAGGAGGAGGGAAATGGGCTGGAGAGGGCGGGAGGGGGGAACAGGTGAGGGAACAGGAGTGGGCAGGGGAAAGAGGGCTGGGTTACAACAGCGAGAATATGTGGGATTTGTCTTTCTGTGCTTGACTTATTTCACTTAACATCATACTCTCTGTCCCATCCATGTGGTTACAAATTTCATTCTTTTGTGGCAATGTAATATTCCACTGTGCATATGTACCACAATTTCCTAACTCTTCCATCCATTGATGGCTACTTAGGTTGATGCCATTCTTGGCTATTGTGAATAGTACTGTAAAAAACTTGGGACTGCAGAAATCGTTTTGATATACTGAATTTCTTCTTTTTATATATAAACCTAGAAGTGAGATTGCTTTGTCATATGGTTTTCTGAGGAACCTGCATACTGTTATCTTAGTGATTGCTCTAGTTTACATCCCTATCACCAGTGTAGGAGGGTTTCTCTTTCTCCATATCTCATCAGCATTCATTACTACTTATCTTTTTGATAAAAGCCATTTTAGCTGGGGTGAGATGATATCTCATTGTCATTTGATTTTCTTTTCTCTCATGAGTAATGATGCCGAGCATTTTTTGTATACCTGCTGGCCATTTGTATGTCTTCTTTTGAGAGATGTCTATTCATATCCTTTCCCTACTTTTTAAATTGGATTATTTGATTTTTTTCATACTGAGCTCTTGGAGCTCTTCACGTTTCTAGTTATCAATCCCTTGTCAGATGGGTAGCTTGCAAATATTTTCTCCCATTCTGTGACTTGTCTGTTTGTTGATTGTTTCCTTTGCTTTGGAGAAACTGTTAATCTTGATGTGATGCCATTTGTCCAGTTTTGCTTTGGATGCCTGTGATTTGATGGTATTATTCAAGAAGTCCTTGTCCAGACCAGTATCATGAAGTGTTTCCCCAGTATTTTCTTTTTGTAGTTTCATAGTTTCAGGTCTTAAATTTAAATGTTTAATGCATTTTGATTTGATTTTTGTATATGATGAAAGGTAAGGGTCTAGTTTCCTTCTTCTGTGTGTGATTATCCAGTTTCCCCAGCTCTAATTAGTGAAGAGACTCTCCTTCCTCTATTGTATGTTTTTGGCATTTTTGTCAAAGATAAGTGTAGATGCATGAATTTATTTCTGGGCTCCCTATGCTGTACTATTGGGCTATGAGACTGTTTTATGGCCAGTACCATGCATCTTTGTTCACTACCCTTCTGTAGTATAATGTGAAGTCAGATAATGTGCTTTCTCTAGTTTTATTCTTTTTGCTCAAGATGGTTTGGGGCATTCTGGGTCTTTTATAGTTCCATATATATTTTAGGATTATTTTTCTATTTCTGTGAAGAATTTCGTTGGTATTTGGATGAGGAGTGCATCAGATCTGTAGATCGCTTTGGGTAGTATGGACATTTTAACAATATTGATTCTTTCAATCCATGAATTAGAATATACTTCCATTTTTGTGTCCTTTTCAGTTTCTTTCATCGATGTTTTATTTTCTTCGTTATAGAGATCTTTCACTTCTCTGGCTAAGTTTATTCTTATGTGTTTTGTTTGCAGCTGTTGTGAATAAGAGTACTTTCTTGGTTTCTTTTTCAGACTGTTTACTGTTGGCATACAGAAATGCTACCTTTTTATATGTTGATTTAATATTTTGCATCTTTACTGAATTTGCTTATCATTCTAATAGTTTGTTTTTATCATATATTCTTTAGGCTTCTCTAGATATAAAATCATGTCATCTTGTAAATAAGAACAATCTGACTTCTTTCTTTTCAATCTGTATGCCCTTTATTTCTTTATTTTTTTCAGTTTTTGGCTGGGGCTAGTTTTGAACCTGCCACCTCCAGCATATGGGACTGGTGCCCTACCCCTTTGAGCCACAGGCACTGCCCTTGCCCTTTATTTCTTTCTCTTATATGACTGCTAGCTAGAACTTCCAGTACTATGTGGAGTAACAGTGGTAAAAGTGGGCATCTTTGTTTTGTTCCAGATCTTAAAGACTTCCAGTTTTTCCCCACTAAGTACGATACTCACTGTGGGTCTGTCATATATGGCTTTTATACTTTACTTGTGTCGAAGTATGTTCCTTCTCTATCCAGTTTATTTGAAAGGTTTTTTTTTTATCATGAAAGTATGCTAAATGTTTATCTAATGCTTTTTCAGGATCAATTATATCTGCTGATATAATTATCATATTATTATATGGTCATGTAATGAACCAACTTTGCAACTTTATATCCCACTTGGTAATGAAGAGTAACTTTTGAATGTGTTGTTGAACTCAGGTTTGCTAATATTTTGCTAAGGAATTTTGCATCTGATGTATAGAATGTGAATATCTCCCATTATATAGATTGCCTATTTGCTTTGCTAATTATTTCTTTAGCTGTGCAGAAGCCTTTCAATAAAGTCCCATTTATTCGTTTTTGGTGTTGCTATGATTGCCATTGGGATCTTCTTCATAATTCTTTTCCTAGACCAATATCCAGAAGTGCTCTTCCCAGCATTTTCTTTTAGCATTCTTATGGTTTCATGCTTTGCATTTACATCTTTTATCCAACTTGAGTTAATTTTTGTGTGTGGTGAAAGATATAGATCCTATTTCATTCTTCTGCATGTGACTATACAACTCTCCCGTTTGTTGAATAGGGCTTCTTTCCTCCAGTGTATACTGTTGTCTGCTTGTGAATGATCTATAGAGTAAGGGTTTATATCTGGGTTCTCTGTTCTGTTCCATTGGTCTATGTCTCCACTTTTGTGCCAATATCACGTTGTTTTGGGTACTGTAGTCTTGTAGTATAGTTTAAACCTAGTAATGGTATGCCTCCAGATTTGTTCATTTTGCTTAAGATTTCTTTGGCCATTTGGGTTCTTTTCTGGTTCCAAACAGAGGATAGAATTTTTTTCCTCTGCATGTGTAAAATAATGACATTGGTATTTTGATCAGGATTGCATTGAATTTGTAAATCACTTTGGGTAGTATGGACATTTTAACAATGTTGATTTTGTAGTTCCATGAGCATGATATGTTTTTTGCATTTGTTTGTGTCTTTCGAAATTTCATTCCTCAATGTTTTGTAGTTTTCTCTGTAGAAATCTTTTACCTCTTTGGTTAAGTATATTCCTAGGCATTTTATTTTCTTTGTGGCTATTGTGAATGACACTGAGTCTTTTATTTAACTATCAGCTTGACTATTACTGGTGTAAAAGAATGCTTGCAATCTGTGTACACTGATTTTATAATCTGAGATTTTCCTGAATGTATTGATCAGTTTCAGGAGTCTCTTGTGGAGTCTTTGTATTTCCTAGGCAGAAGATCATCACATCAGAAAAAAGCAATAGTTTGTCCTCCTCTTTCCTTATTTGGGTATTCTTTCTTTTTCTTGGCTGATTGTTGTGACCGGAACTTCCAGCACTATGTTAAAAAGAACTAGTGACAGTGAGCACACTTGTCTTGTTCCAGCTACTAGCAGAAATGCTTTCAACTATTTCCCATTCAGTACAATGTTTGTTGTACTGAACAAAAATTAATTGTGAGTGGTGAGAGATATAGATCCTATATAGAGAGATCCGTCATATGTGTTTTTTATAATTTGGAAATATGTTCCTTTTATGCCTTGTGTGTTTGAGGTTTTTATTAGCAGAGGGTAGTTCATTTTGGCAAATGCTTTTCAGTATCTATTGAGATGATCATACAGCTTTTGTTTTTGCTTCTGTTTCTTTGATGAATTGCATTTATTGATTTACACATGTTAAACCATTCTTGTATCTCCAGGATGAAACCATTTGGTCATAGTGGATTTTATTTTTTTATGTGTTGTTGAATTTGTTTTGTTAGTATTTTGTGGGTTTTTTTGTTGTTGTGTCCTTTCCTGGTTTTGGTATCAAAGTGACACTGGCTTTATAGAATGAGTTGAAGAGAATTTACTCTTTCTTGATATTATGGAATAATTTCTGCAGCACAGTTAACAGCTCTTCTTTGAAGGTCTGGTAAAATTTGGCTATAAATTCATTTGGTTCATGGCTTTTTTTTAATGGAAGCATTTTTAAAATTACTGCTTTAATCACATCATTCATTTTCAGGAGTTCTATTTCTTCCTAGTCTTGGGAAGTTCTGTGCTTCCAGAAATTTGTCCATTTCCTTTACATTTTTTAGTTTATGTGTGTAGAGATTCTCATAGTAGTCGCAGATGGTATTTTGAATTACTTCAGTTGTAATATCTCCTTTTTCAATTATGATTGGGCTTATCTGGATTTTTTCACTTCTATTCCTGGTTAATCCAGCAAGAGATCTATCAATTCTGTTTACCTTTGCAAAGAGCTAACTTTGTGTTTCATTGATCTTTTGCATTATGTTTCATTTTCCATTTCATTTAGTTCTGCTTTGACCTTAGTTATTATTTTTCCTCTGATGGCTTTGGGTTTTGTTTGCTTTTTCTTTTCTGTTTTCTTGAGATGTGTCATAAGAATACTGATTTTAATCTTTCTGCGTTTTTTGTTGTAGACATTTAAGATTATTAATTTTCCCCTTAGCACTGCTTTTGCTGGATTTTGGTAACTTGTATCCCCTTTTTCATTTAGTAAAAAGAATCCTTTGATTTCCATCTTAATTTCATTACTGACCCAATAATTATTCAGCAGCAAGTTGTTTAATTTCCATGACTTTATATAAAATTAAGTGTTTGTCTTGGAGTTAATTTCTAGTTTTGTTCCACTGTGGCCTGAGAAGATACATGGTATTATTTCTATATTTTTGAATCTGTTGAGACATTTTTTGTGGCTTAAGGTATGGATATGATTAATCTTGAATGTTTCATATGCTACTAAGAAAAATGTATATTCAGTAGTTTGGGGTAGAATGTTCTGGAAATGTCTGCTATATCGTTCTTTCTTTCTTATAATAAGTGAGGCATTTCATTTGTGTGTGTGTATATATATGTGTATATATATATATGTGTATATATGTGTATATATGTATATATATATAGTTAGTTAGTTAGTTAGTTTTAGAGATACAATCTTGCTTTATTGTCCAGGCTAGAATGCACAGGTGTCATGATAGCTCTTTGCAGCCTTGAATCCCTATGCTCAAGTGATGATCCTGGTCTAGCCTCCCAAGAAGCTAGGAATACAGGTGACCACCATCATACTTGGCTAATTTTCAACAAAATTTTTTTGTACAGACTGGGTAATACCATGCTTCCCAGGCCAGTCTTGAAATTCTGGCCTCTAAAATGCTAGGATTACCAACATGAGCCACTGTACCCAGCAGAAACAGATTTAAAATTAGTAATGTACTACTGTAATAGGGAAAACAGTTCAGTGTGAACTGAACTCAGTTTTAATTTGTACACAGCTTACTGAGTGTTTTAAAGGGAGAATTAGTGGGTCGGAAATAAGGTGAGCAGGGACTCAGCAAAAAATTACAAAAAAGGTGGAAGGGGTTTTGGTCCATATGAAAACAATCTGGGCTTATTAATGGGTACTTGTTGAAGTCAAGCTTCTAGCCTTCTCTAGAGACTAGAAGACTGAAGCCTGATCTTAAGGTTTGGCTGGAACAAATAGTAAATTTTTTTGGCATCTTTGGAATTTCTTGGGAAGGACTTTAAGGGGGTTAGGGTCAGCCTATCATGTGGTCTTGAGGTGTTAGAAACTATGTTAGTGTTTTGTTCAAGCCTTTGTAGGATTAGGCCCATTTTCTAGAGTTTCATTTAAGTCCAGTGTTTGTTTATTTCCCTCTTGAATGATGAGTCCACTTCTAACAGTGAAGCGTTGAAGTTCCTGGCAATTTTGATGCTGCTTTTTATCTCTTTTCTTAAATCTAGTAGTATTTTTTGTTTGTTTTGTTTTTTGTTTGTTTGTTTGTGACTCTTGATGCTCCTGTGTTGGATGCATAAATATTTAGAATTGTTATGTCTTCCTGTTGAATTGTTCCTTCTACCATTATATATAATGGCCATCTTTGTCTTTCTTTACTTTTGTTGCTTGAGGACTATGTTATCTCATATAAGAATGGGTACACCAGCTTTCTTTTGGTTTTCATTTGCATGGAATATTTTTACCATCCTTTCACATTGAGTCTGTCTTATTCCTTCTGGGTTAGATGTGTTTCCTGGAGACAGCAGATAGGGGGTTGTACTTTTGCATCCATTCAACCCATCTATGTCTTTTGAGTGGCATATTCAGACCATGCATGTTGATTAATAGAATTGGATATGGTAGAAGCTGTTCTGTTCATTCCATTGGGTAGTATTTATTACTTTATTTTATCTCTTATTTTATATGAGCTCTGAGCTTTAACTTTTGGGTGGTTTTATACCGGTGGGTATCTAGTATGCTATTTCATGTATAATGTGGTTCTAAGTAGTTCCTGCATGGTAGATTTGGTCTTGATAAATTCTTTCAGTTGCTTGTCTCAAAGGTCTTTATGTCTACTCCATATTTGAAACTTAGTTTTGCAGGATATGAAATTTTATGTTGGCAGTTATTTCATTTAAGAAGAATAAAGATGGAGCCCCAGTCCTTCTGGTTTAAAAGATCTCAGTTGAGAGTTCTACAAATGGGTCTACAGATGGGTTAGCCTAATGTGTTTCCCTTTGTACATTATTTGATACTTTTGCCTCTTGGCACTCCACTGTCAGAACTGGATTCATCATCCGAGCAGAAAATAAATACTTTACTTAAATGAAACTCTAGAAAATGGGCCTAATCCTATAAAGGCTTGAACAAAACACTAACATAAGGTGACCAGATATCCTGCTTTTGGTGGGACAGTCCTGATTTTTAACAATTTGTCCCACGTCCTGTGGCGTTTTAAAAAAGTCCCAATTTTTGGAAAGAATACATGACAAGCTAGGGAACAGTGGGAGAATGGGAAGGGAATATATGGTTTTTGGCTGCTGAAAAGGTTAATGTAACTCCATTTGGGAATGAAGAGTTTAATGTAACTTCATTTGGAAATGAAAAGGCTTATGTAAACTCCCTACTCCCCTCCTGGGCAAGGTATCAGAAGGAGACTGGCTCCCTCCCTTGCTTCTAGGCAAGGACAATTAGCTCAGAAGGAGCCAAACTGTCTGGAACAAACAAGTAGCCCCCCCACCCCAGTAAGGTGACCAAAGGTCCGGCTTTTGGCAGGACAGTCCTGATTTTTAACAATTTGTCCTGTGTCCTGTGGCATTTTTAAAAAGCCCCAAATTTGGAAAGAATGCACAACAAGCTAGGGAACATGGGAGAACAGGAAGGGAATATATGGTTTTCGGCTGCCATGTGGCTATTTCGCCAGGATATGTATTTTATATTATTTTTGTTAATTTTATAATGTTAAACTTTAATAGTAACAAATAATTGTTGAGAAATGATTATGGAGAACCGCTCATCAAAGTTTGCATTGTTGTCAGGCCCTGCTCCCCCCCCAATGGTGCCTTGCTTTACCAATGTTAAAATCTGGTCACCTTACACTAACATAGTTTCTAACACCTCAAGACCACATGATAGGGGTGGAGGATTTCCCTCTGGCTGGTCTAAATAAGCCCTCTGAGGATGCCAGCAGAACTCTGCCCTGTGCTGTGTTCCCATGACAGGGTAGCCCTGAGTTCCAATGCAAAGTCGTTCAGTCTCTTCATGCTCCATCCCCTGGGCACACAGAATTTCTACTCTGTGAGCTGGAGTGGCACTGTGGTGGAATGGGAAGGAGGGCATAGGCAATGTAAGACTGTCTTTTTCTGCTCTTTTCAGTGCTTTGAAATAATATTAAAACCAGGTACTGTGACCTGGTTGTCACCTATGTTGGCTCTTCTGAATGTGCTTCCTAGTATGGGTAGTTGCTAAATTTGGTGTTTGGGACGAAGAACTATTGCTACAGGTTTATGTTTGTCTATCATGCTCTGCCTCCACTGGCTAAGCTATTCTTAAGCATCCTATTTTTAAGTCAGGGCTTCCTATATAGTACTAATTTAGTTGGTTTTCAGCCCTTAGAAGAGCATCTTACATATCTCATGTCACCAGGTATAATGTTTTTCTCTGGAAAGGAATACACAAGACAGGCATTCAGAAGAAATTAGATATGGCCTGGGCTTTCCCATTTAGCAGCTCTGTGCTGGTAGTTGTATCTTTGTCCACTAGATCACAATTTTCATATCTGTAACAAAAGTGATTTATATATACACATATTCCTATGATCCAAAATGAAACAGCTTTGTCCTATAGAGCTGGTTTCAACTCTGAAAATAATTTCATTGATTTTAAAGCATTCTTCTATGGTGTTTTTGTCTAACTTTCCAATGCCTCAGCATATTCCTGAGTTTAGCCTGACACTTGCATAAAGGTTTATGCCACTTCTAACATCTTAACCTTCCTGGTCACCTTTTGCGTGCACTGTGTTTTTTTTTTTTTGCTGAAAATTACCAGAGAAATTCATCTGCTTTAGATACTTCTATTTTTCTTTCTCACTGAGATCAAGTATGAAAATTAATGTATTTCCATTATCGTATGCCAGTTTTCTTTTAGAGATATTTTAGGCTATAGATTAGCCCTTTTTGTGTATTCTCCTTTTTCTTTTGTTTTCTTTTTTTTTTGGAATTTTTGTGCCTACCCTCCTAATATCTAGGGTGCTCCATGTGATTATGCTTACCCTTGTTCTTCTCTAATTATCAAGTTACTAAAAGTTATATATGGTCACAGTATCCCAATCTACCCAAAATGAGGGTCATTGTCTTTTCTCTACCTTTTGAAGACCAGAAATTTTAAGTTAAAGAAATCAAGAACTGGACAGATGGTTTGCTTTTAGCCAAATTAGATTTCCAGTAAATACTTCTAATCTTTATCTGATTTTAGTGAAATGCCATTACATACTCAATAGCCGATCAATATAAGCTTTAATAATAGTTAAGAGAAAGGGTAATTAGAGTCTGAAATTGTAAGCCAAAGGTTTCAGTTTAAAGAAGAGACTCAGCATGCAGGAAAATGAAATGTCCATTTTCTTTATTCTCATTCATTCTAAGTTCCTTCCAGAGTAATAGTAATCTTTTTCCTGATTGCAATGCAAGATTGGTTTCATGAAACCCTGAGATGAACATCGACCAAATGTTTTGACTACTTCTTCTTGAGTTCCTCCCTATTCCTCCTTCCATATGTTCTTTCCTGTGACAATCAAGAAGCCCTGGGGGAGGGGGCAGTTTAAAGTTAAGCCTGTATCTGAGCAGAAGCATAAGGGAACAGGCTTCACACAGAAACTCATAGAATCAGAGATCTATTTTTGCATACTCAAATGCCTTACACTTGGGAATTTTGGTGATGCTTTGATGTGAACACTGCAAACTTACTTTCTACCTATCTCCATGCAGTGATGCTTGTGTAAGGCAGAGAAAGAGTCTCAGCTAAAGGAAAGAATCCTGAAAACAAAGATCAATCCTGGCAATGTCTCTTGTATGGATTTTAAAAACAAAGATGTGATAAGAGAAGGCAGGATAACTATGAAACATATATCTTAGGATTTCTTACCTTTTCATTGTGCAATGACATTTCCCTAACATAGTTAACTTAGCTTCCCTACTAATTCTTCTCTAAGTTTCCAGCCATGACACTGACCCTTGTTACAAAGCACAAATGCCTGCAGCTGGTCAGCAGGATGCACACTTAGCTATAGATCTCCTCATTCCTCTCCTCCATTCTCCAGGGAAGCTGTGCAGTCAATTGCTGATTGAAGTAGACTTTCTAGTGACTTGTAGACAATAGTAGTTCATGTGTAAAATTGCCTTGCCAGATAAGCTCAACCTAGTAGACAAAGCACAGATCTCTTTTCTCCCAAGAGAATGGTGTGTCAGAATGGCCGTGATCTAGTGTCCAGTTAAAATCACTGTCAGGACAAGGTAGTAAAACTCACATCATGGTTGATCACACCATATTAGGGATCTGAAAAATAAAAGTCAGTGTTATAATTCCCACCTTTGTTATAAAAGGAACAAGAAGCTACTTTGCAAAGCATATTAATATGCTAATTATTTGCTGTCCTTGATTATACCAGATGGAACAAATTGCCTAGATTAAAGATACTTTCTATGCTGACCATAAAGAAATCTAACATTTTATTGCTCATTAGCGTTGTTCTATTAATTTTCAAAGTGAACTTTTTTATTCTTTAAACACATGTATGTGAGATGCTACATGTGTGCCTATTAAAAAGTCATGTGTTTATATTAATTGACTGCATTGCTGCTGAGTTGAAACTGATCATTTATCCTATGTTAATATTTTTCATTTTCTCTTGACAAGTATTTTATTTTTCATAAATCAATGGAAATTGGCATATTTATAATTTTAAATTAAATTTGAAATTATTTTATACTATAGTTTTCTACTTTCTGAAGAGTTTTTAAAAGTTTGTTTAGAAAAAAAGTATATCTGAAAACCTTAAAACATGATTAATGTGATGACTTTTTAGATAGTTTCATTAGACTTTAAGGCAAGAACCCTTTAGAAAAGAGACTTCAGACTTTGTACCTTTAAGTCAAAATGAGAAGAAATTTAAAATTGGATTAAGAAGTCATTTGTTATTTAATGATGTAACTTTCCAGTAAAAATAATGGCTCACGGAGCCTTAAAATATACTTAACACAACATTTTGAAAGGTAGAAATCTTATTTTCCTTCATGGGCACTTAGAATTATAGTTGAATGAGTGTGTGAATATAAATAGAACTGTTTCTCCTGACTAGAGGTGTTACCTTCCACCTGGCTCCCTTCCTGCTCAGGTAATTATACCAGGCCATTTGAAGTTACCCCGAAGTTCTAATTAGACACAATCTTCTTTGCTTTTCATTCTAAACTGCTGCCTGGAGTCTCACTCTGAAGTGGGTTTAATATCCACGTCCCTTCCCCATCTTTCTCACTATGCTTGTGACTTTGCTAATTAATGCTCAAAATAACACGAAGTGATCTGGAAGGGGCTACGGAAGTGCCATGTGTTATAGGTCTCTCCACTACTGACACTTCACAAGCCTTCTGCAGTTAAACAAAGTGGAGAAGGAAACAATAAACATTCCATGTCAGCCATGGTGCATACCACTACTAATATTGTTTATTTTTCCTGTGAATACTTCTCTAGCAACTCTCAGGCCCTCCACAAGAGAAAGCTTTGAACCAGAGGCAGAATTATTTCACAAGTATGAATGATTATGTTATTAACAGTCCACTGTATAAGAGTAACACCTGCAGCAGTGAATTATCTTAATCAGCTTAATAGAATATTTTAAAAATCACTTCAATGTAGCCCCCAAATCAAGAGAGAATTTCCCTTGAAATGAAGTGGAAGAAAATCATGAAATGTGCATGTTCAGAAATTATAATAACTTTCCTACAATATATTTTTTCATAAGGGCTATTTAAACGTAGGGTAGACGCTTATATGAAAGTTTTTGGAAATGCATACCATCATTATGTAACCCCTCTGTTGAGACTGCTTAAAAGTAATTTTACATATATACACACACCTATCTATACATTAATCTTAAATACATAATAATATGCATCTAAGTATATATCTTAGGTAATGACTTTAAAATGGCCACAATAGAGGGGTTACAGTCTGATGTGTGTGCATGTGTGTGTTTTATATACTTGCTGCATCAACATCCATATCTGGGACCAACTGTCTTTTGAAACCTAGTTATACTCTGTCACCTTTGGCCTGGTTAAAACTTCCTCTCTCTGTGTAGTTGTTTATAGCCTGCTTGATCCTCACATCACTGGCCCAAAACTCAACACAACATATCTGCTGACCACCACAAAATCTAGTGGTCAATACCAGAGTCATGCAAATAAGGTTATTCCTCCACCTGTGTTTTCTTTAAACTATCCAGTCTGCAACTTTTTTTTTTAACTGATGGCAAATTTTATTTATTTATTTAATCTTTATTTATTTTTTATTAAGTCATTCGTACATATATCATAAATACATTTATGCCATTATGGGATTCAATGTGTTGATTATTTGTACAAATTGGAATAATTTCATCCTACGAAACACATAGCCTTCACCTCACTTACCCAATTACAGGATTAAGACATTTATGCTCTACACCTGATAGGTCCAAATGATACTTGCAATATGCTCCATAGGTGTGCTGAGCGGTCTAAAGGCACCAGACTCAAGTTCCAGTCTGCAACTTCTGAGAGAAAGCCTGAGGGCTGAGCCTCTGTCCCCACCTTCCTCCCCCTCTAATTTCAGCCTCCTTTCACCTGTCCCTCTTCCTACCTTCTTTTCTCTTCTGCACTCTCCCCTTCCCTCCCCTTCCTTTCCCCCTCTTCCTTTCCCCTTTACTCTCCCTTTTCCTTACCCCTCTCTCTCCCTTTCCTCTTTCTTCTCCCTCCCCCTCTTTCTCCTCTCTTTCCCTACTTCCCTCTATTTTCTCCCTTTTCTTGCCCCTCCCCAGCTGGTTGCACTTCCTGCTATCATTGAAGGCTGTCCCTCTCAGCCACCTGTTAGTTCCCCTAAAGTCTCTAGGACCTGTAAGCAATAAAATTCTTCTGTGTCATGCATTTTAATTTCACTTTCTCATTGTATCTCATCTGACACACACATATATCTGGCCTTAGGTTGGGGTCTTTCCAGTCAGGTTTCTTTTTTTAGAGAGAGTTTATTCCAGTGATAAACTGGACACAAGTCAGATACTTAGTCTTTGGCCCCCTGCAAGGATAAAAACATATCTTATTAAAGACATAAACGTCCACAACCAGAAATTGCTTGAATTTCTGGTCATGGTAGGGCTGAAACTTATAGCCACTCTCAAGATAGACAACACAAGACCAAATTAGAAAGAAAATATGACAATAGAAATTACATGAAACAAGTGAGATTTTCCATTTTTTTCTAATGAAAAATTGAAAGTTCTGCATGTGAAAAAATGTTTTTCCTATGTGTTTGAAATTTCAAAAAAAATGTTCTGTAAAATTTGATGCATCAAATAAAAAAATTGCACCAGAATATGCTCCAATTGAAATTATGTTTTTTTGAGATGTTCAAAAATGCTTTAAATTATAGGGTTGAGATAGGTCATAACAAGACTATATTTCAAAAATTATTCTCCACTTTTAATAACTGGCTAGAGTTTGGATTTGTTTCAATTACTTTTTAATAAATTCTAAGTTTTAGACACTGAACCTTTCTATGTAAATCTATGGATAAAATTAAACAGACATACCACAGAAGGAGGTAATTCAATGATTTAAACTCTTTTACAGGGATAATGAAGTGAGAGTTTCTGGAAAAAAATACCTTGTGGATTATTTCTGTTCCAAAATTATCCTCTAGCTTGGAGAAAAATCTAAACTGTTAGAAGTTTTGACTTTTCAATCAACTATATGATTATAATTTTCATTTTTGGCTTGGGAAAATGCTAGACTATTCTTTAGTCTCCAAATGTTGTTAATGTGGGATTAAACATGACAGAGTCAAAGTCAACTCTCCAACAATAAGAGGGTTGTAAATTATAGCTGCATATCTGAGAAGCTGGTGTAGGGCATTATAATGTTATTACCAATTACATGCTGGTCAAGGTTACCCTATGAAAAGCAATAGGGGGCAAAAACTACTGAGCCACATCACACAGTCATCCAGTAGTGAAAGTTTATTCAACTTTCTTCCTCTGTCTTCAGTATAGCCCACAATTCCAAAACCAGGAGAAGAACTGAATGGTTACTCCGGTGATCTGGCTCAGACTTTGTAAATATTTACATCATAAAATTTAGAACCTGACATTTAGCTATGATGCTGATGCTCCAGTGTGACACTTCCCAAACCGTCAAGGCAAAGAATCAAAAGATATTTGAAGAAAAAAAAAGAATGATTATAATGAATTAAATGCTTCCCAATACCTACATCAAGTAGGCTTTTAATTCACAATATTAATCTATCTGGGCATTTCAGGATCCCACATTTCCATGGAGAAGGCACTCATCTACTTGGGAGGCAGCATGATGTAGTGGAAAGAGCAGGACTTAGAAGCTCATAGACCTGGATTCACATCCCAGCTCATACACTTAATAGCTCTATAAACTTAGGCAAGTTACTTTCTCTCAGTTACAGTTTTCTCATTTTAGAAACACATACTTTGCAGTGTTTTGTGAGGACCAGACATGGTGATAGAAAATACCTTGCAGTGTGCCTACTGTACTGAAGGCCATCAAGAATGGCACCAGTATGATATTTCCTTTTTGTTAAAAGTGGCTGAATTATTTTACCTCATTGATTGACTTCATTTGGCAATGGCAGCAAGGCATTAATACTTCTGAATAACATATATTACTGACAGTACCTCACCTGGTATCTAAAATATAATAGTTTTTCAATTAATATCCCCTTTTAATTGATATCTGTGCTTCCTTAACTTGCTGCTTCACTTCCTCTCCTTTCCACCTCTTTAATGGTGATAATCTAATGACTTTACTAGATGACAAGCTTAATAAGGGTAGGGATTATGTTGGTGGTGTTCACACTTAGTATGATACACTTAATGAGTACTTACTGAGTAAACAAATAAATGAAGGAAGGCATACAAAGTTCTTTTATTACCATGTATATATATAAATATATCTCTGTGTGTGTATATATATATATTTATTTATCTGTATATGTCCATATATATGGATACTGGTACAAAACCACTTAGGAAATCAAAATTTTTTTTAAAGAAAGTAATGAATTTGTTGACTAATTTTATCTCAGTTTAAAAAAATAAATATACAGAAAAGTAGAGAGAATCATATAATAACCTCTAAGTATCCATCATCTAGATTCAGAAACCATTATCTTCCACTTCCACTTGTTTTTTTTTCATCTGTTCATACTTCAGATCATCAAACACAAAACCTCTAACTTGCTTATTGGAGGTTAGCCAGCTCTAAGACTGCCTCTTAAATTATAAGACATACAAAGACTCAATGAACTTGAACAGAAATCGACAGATACAAAGAAATAAAGTTTATATGCCCCCAAATTTAGTAAATACAAATCAATTTTAAATATTACTTTATAATTATATAAAATGTTAGACACTTATTGTGGAATTGAGAGAAGTGCCTTGCAAGCACCAGCCATTCTGAAATTCAGAGGGGACCCAAGGAAGTTAGGAAATGGTCTTGAGAGAAGAGCCTGCGAGTAGCACAACACTGATAGTGCTGAGAATTTTCAAGAATTAATGAAAAGTAAACATTTTCATATTTGAAAAGCACAGCATGTTGTACATAATGAAGTAACACCGGACAGTCCAAGGAGTTAGCAGTTGTAAATAAGGGAGAGAAAATGCTAGAAGGGAGGGAGCCCTAAAGTATACATACAAGTGCCCTAAATTTGTTGGCAGCCCCCTGAGCCACCTCAGGGCAAATTTTGAGAAACTGAAAGGAACACACAAACTGGGAGACAGAAAAGCTGAGTGGAGATTTTACCCATTGGGGACATACAGCTTGTAGTCCCATATCTCATAAGCTTCAAGAGCATGGCAACCATTTACAGCTTTTTACTGGTATCCCAGAAAGGCTGTGCACTAGGAGTAAGAGCAACATTGGAATACACATCTTCTACAGCAAGATCTCCAAACTCAAATAGCTAAAAATAGAACTACCACATGACCCAGAAATCCTACTTCTAGGTCTATCCAAAGGAATTAAAATCAGTATAATGAGTAGAAGAGACTCCAAACTCTGTAAAATAATTTAAGAAGGTTTATTTTGAGCCAAATATGTCTGAACATATTATTGTTGATCCAAACAATAATAAAAGTAGAACACATCAAAATATGGATTTGCAAAAAAACAGTATTTATGGGAAAATTTATACTCATAAATTCAGATATTAGAATAACTTAAACTCAATAATGCAAATTTCCATCTTAAGCTAGAGAAATAAGAGCCAATTAAATGCAAAGGAAATAAGAAGGAAGAAAATAATAAATATGAGAAGAGAAATATATGACTTTAGAGAATAGGCAAGAAAAGTAGAAAATCAACAAAGCCAAAAGTTGGTTTGTTGAAACAGTGTTATAAGTAATTAATATAAATAAGGTAATAATAAACCTTTAAGGTATATATATCTTACTGTAGGAAAAGAGAAAATACAAAATAATAAATATAAAAAATGAAAGAGGGCAAATCATTATAGATCCTGAAGATATTTAAAAGGTGATATTATAATAAAATGTAAGACAACAAAATTAAACAGATTAAATAAAGTAAACTATTTGAGAAGTACATCTTAAACTAATGCAATTAAAAATAAAAAGGTTACATAGTGCTATATCTGTTAAAGAAATGAAATGTGTTATTAGAAACCTTCCCACAAAGAAACTCCAGGCTATGCTGCTTTAATTAGTAAATTCTTTCAAATATTTATGGGCTAAATAATATTGATGTTTCCAAAACTGCTTTAGAAAAGAGGAAAAGAAAGAACAGAGGAATAGTGAACATCAATTAAAAAAAAAGTATAAATCAATACTCCCTATATAGATAGATGCAAAAAAGTTCAACAAAACATTGGAAAATTGACCACAGTGGTATATAAAAAGCATAATACATCATAATCAAATTTGATTTATCTCAGATATAAATGATTGATTTAAGATTCAAAAATCTATCATGTATTTTATTACATTAAACTAATAAAAGAATAAAAACTTTATGGATAGAAATTACCTTTTCTATAGATAGAGAAAAAATTTGATAAAATATAGTACCTGTTCATAATAAATTTTCCAGAAAATTAATAATAGAAGGGGCTTCCTTCAATATGATAGAGAATTTATGTTAAAAAATTATAGCTACCATCATATTTAAAAGGTAAAATATTGAATTTATTTCCCTAATATTTGGACAAGGCACAGATTTCCACTTTTACTGTTTCTATTCAATATTGCAATAGAGATACCAGTTGGTATAATATGGCTTAAAATAACTAAAAAGAGTAAAGGTTGGAACAAAATACATAAAAATGTGTTTTCACTTTGAACAGAAAATGCAGAACAATCTATATGCTATCAGAGCAAATTAACTTAGCAATATTGTTAGACATGAGGTCATTATACAAATTAAATTATATTTCTATATACTAGCAACACAAAAACAGAAAGTAAAATTTTAAATAAGACCATTTATAATAGCATTGAAATAACTTAAATACTTAGGAATGATTTTAATAGTCTATTATAGGCGTCCTCAAACTATGGCCCACGGGCCACATGCAGCCCATCTAGGACATTTATCAGGCCTGCTGGGTGTTTTTGCCACTGCTGCCTGTCCTGCTTAGCAGCCGACTCAGCCCAGGACCCGCAGTCCGGCCCTCCAACAGTCTGAGGGACAGTGAACTGGTCCCCTGTTTAAAAATTTTGAGGACCCTTGGATTATTTAAATTTTAAATTTAAAAGCTTCTACAATCAAAATGATGAAAACTAATTAGAAAAAATTATAAAGAGGACCTAAACTAAAAGAAGCAATATGCCATGTTCATGGATTGGCAGATTCAATATTATTAAGATACCATTTCTTCCCATGATGCTGAACTACAGCATCAATACGCAGCAGGTTTGAATGCATATGTAAATTGATGAGTTGATCCTAAAATTTATATGTAGATGTAGAGAACCTGGAGTAATAGCCTAGACAATCTTGGCATGGAAAAGTTTTAGATATTATGCTACATCATTTCAAGATTTACCACAAAGATTTACTATAGAAGTAAAATGATATGGTAGTGTCACAAGGACAAATATTTTAGAGGAACAGAATAGACAGTGCAGGAATAGGCCCCCATTTAAATGGCAACTTGATTTATGATGAAGGAACAAACGGAATTTATTGAGAAAAGGCTGGTCTTTTCCATATGATGCTGACCTACAGGACCCTGTATAGAAATAATAAACTTTAGCTCTTTCCTCCCATATTCATAAAAATCAATTCAAGATGGACCATAGACATACATGTAAAAATGAAAAATACAAGGTTTCTAGAAGAAAGCATAGAAAATGATTTTCATAATCCTGGATAACCAAAGATTTCTTCAAGGACACAGAAAAACTCTAATTATAAAAATATAAAAATGATGAGTTGGATTTTATAAATATTAAATACTTCTGTTATCCAAAGACTTCAATGAGAAAATGTCAAGGCAAGCTACAGACTGGAAGAGGGATTAAGAATAGATACATCCTCCAGAGGACTTGACTTCAGAATATGTGACTTCTATAAATCAAGAATATGGAGAGATCTTCTGGGATGCTGCAGGTGGTCTCAGTGTAATCACAAGGATTCTGGTAAGAGAAAAGAGAGTCAGGAGAATCAGGGAAGATGTGAAAACAAAAGCAAATGTCAAAGAGATTCAACTGCTGGCTTTACAGATGAAACGGGACCCCAGGCCAAGAAATATTCATACCCACGTGTGAGGAGCTACTTCTGTAAATAGGAAAGGTTAGAGAATGGATGTTCTCTGGAGCTCGCAAAAGGAAAGCTGCCTTGTCAACACCTGATTGCATCCCATGAGATCCATCTAAGACTTCTGCCTTCAGAACTATAAAATTTCTCTAAAAACTGTATTGTTTTAAGTCACTAAGTTTCTAAGACTTTGTTACACAGCTGGAGAAAACTAATACAGCCTAGAATTTCAACTTCTAGATATCTAACTTAAAGTAGCTGAAGACATACATGAGGATGTTTTTAGAAGTGTGATAATAGTAAAAACTTGGAACCAAGCTGTCTTTTAGCAGGAAAACAAAACAATCACAGTTTATTTATATTTTGGACTATTAAGTGACAGTTAAAAGAATGAATATAGGGAAAAAGCCTCTATGCTTCTGACCAAAAAAGCTGTTTGAGAGAGAGCAGTGAAAAGACTTTGTGCAGGCACACTTGTGAGAAACTGAGGAAGGATCCCATGTGTCCAGGTTGGTTGTGTGCCTAACATGACCAAGGCTTTGGCTGGAATAGCATTTCCAGACTGCGTTAAGGAATTAAGGTTGACTTTATAAGGCCAATGAAAAAGCCCTTTGGGAAACTGTCCAGATACCCATCAGTAACCTTTCCTGATCTGTGGTAAGTGATGAAGGTCGCTTGCTGATGGGTCTGGGAATGGTAATGTGTTAGGGGACCTCAAGAGAAGAGGAATTTACCCAATGCATACAGGTATCTAATGGCACAGACGAAACCTGAGCCTAATGAAAGGCTTTTGAGAAGTCCAGCCTGGGAATTCCTTATGAAAGGCTCCAGCAAAACCCCCCTGACTTAAGGCCTACATGGGAGCAGAGGTTTGCACACAAATTCCTGTATGCCCAAGAAGTTTCTCTATGCTTTGCTTAAAGATTTGAAGTAACTGCCTCCCAATGGCATGGTCAGTAGAACAGAAATTCAAATCATCTCTTTGCCCCACAGACTCAGGCTTCATCAGATAAGAACAAAGAAAGTAATGACTGACAACATGTTCTTCATTAAGTTATGTTAAACCAGGTTATGTTGAAAGGGTTATGCTTAAAGATGTATGTTGGGTGGATTATCAGATTACTAGGGAGGAGCTACTTAGAGGGCAGGTGGTCATAAGATGTTTAAATGGATTAACGAAGTCATTGATGTCCAATGCGCATGTGCAAAGGGATTGTGATGAATGTTAATGAGGTCATTGCTGTGTAGTGCACATGCATAAGATTCCCTATATAAACCAACTGCAAATAAAGAAAGCTCGCCATTTTGCCTGAGTGAGCAGATAGTCACCTCTATTTAAAACACAATTTCAATAAGCGTGCTTATTCTTTGCAAAATCGTTTTTCCGTGAGACCCTTACGGCAACATTCAACTAGTGAACTAGGTGTATATTTTTAACAAAAAAATCACAAAAGTCTATTCTCACAGAAAAAGTAAGTGCAGGAAACAAGGGTAGCATACCTATTTAGTTTCTATGATTGCTGTAACAAATTACTACAAACCCAGTGGTATGAACCAACACACATTTATTCTCTTACAGTTCTTGAGGTTCGATGTCCAGAATGAGTCTTAAAAGGGTAAAATCAAAGTGTTGGCATGGCTGGTGCTTTCTGGAATCTCTAGGGGAGAATGTTTCCAGGCCTTTTGTAGTTTCTGGAAGTCATACCTTACATCATTATCTAGGTGCTGGGTATCAACCCACAGGAAAATAAATTATTATATCAAAAAGATACCTGCACTAGTATGTTTACTGCAGGCCTAGTCACAATAGTAGACATATGGAATTAATCAAATTGTTCATCAATGGACAATTGCATAAAGAAAATGTGGTATATATATATATATATATATGCATTGGAATACTGTATAGCCATAAAAAAGAATGAAATCATGTTGTTTACAGCAACATTGGTGGAATAGAGGCCATTGTCTTAAATGAAACAAGTCAGACACAGAAAAAGAAATATTACATATTCTCACTCATAAATGGGAGCTAAATAATGTATACACATAAACATAAAGTATAGAAAGACAGGCAATGGGGGCTCAGAAGGGCAAAGGAGTTAGATGAGGGTGAATGATGAGACATCACTTATTTCATACAATGTACACTATGTGGGTGACGGTTACCCTAAAAGCCCTGACTTTACCATTACATAGTACGTGCATATAACAAAATTGCACTTAATTACCCATTAAGTTTATACAAATAAAAATAAATAAAAATAATAAGTAATCATATAATCATTGTATAATAGATGCAGAAAAAGCATTTGGCAGAATTCAACCTTTTTATCACAAAAAACATTTAACATATTAGTCATAGAATTAGTCATAGGCATCTTCTCTGCCTAATAGACCACAATAAAGGCCATATATTACAAATCTCTACAGGTAGCATCATACTTCCTGGTAAAAAAACTGAAAGCTTTTTCTCTAAGATCAGGAACAGGATAATGACACCCATTTTAACCACTTTGATACAATATAATACTGGAAGTCCTGGCCAGTGCAACTGGGCAAGAAATAGAAATAAAAGGCATTAGAAAGGAAGATGTAAAATAGTCTTTCTGCAAATGGCACGTTCCTGTATATTGAATACCCTACAGACTTACCAAACAACTGTTAGAATTAATAGAAGAATTCAGTGAAGTTGTAGGATTCAAAATCAACATACAAAAATCAGCGGTATGTCTATACATTAAAAACAAACTGAAAAAGAAATCAAGAAAATAATCCCATTTACAATTATTTTTAAAAAGAAAGTGAAGTACTTAGAAGTTTAACCAAGGTGGTGAAGGGTCTGTGTACTAAAAACTATAAAACATTATTTAAAAAAAGAAAAAGATACAAATACATATTAAATACATTAAGATATTTTTATGAATTACAAAATTAATATTGTTAAAATATCTGTACTAACCAAAGTGATCTACAGATTCCAAGCAATTCCCATCAAAATTGTAATGTTAATTTTTCACAAAAATAGAAAAAAAATCCTAAAATTTGTATGAAACCACAAAAGACCCCAAATAGGCAAAGCAATCTGAGCAAAAACAACAAACCTAGAGTGTAGTAGCCCATATAGCCTATGGCTAGGCTGAGTAAGAGTTATAAGAAATACCTGTGTAGCTCGATAATGGAACACCTTGGTGAAAAGGGCATGGAGAGGGATTTAGCTCTCCTAACAAGCATGAGAGCACGCGAGATGAGAGCATTGGGGAATTGGCAGTCTCTACACCTGTGGTGTTGAGAGGTGCAAGATCAGCCTTATATTAGGCTGGAGGAGAAGGCAGTCAGGAGCATGAGCATTCTATCATGGACCCACTTACTCTGACTCTGTCTCCTCTCCTGCCTGCAGAACGACAGTACGGTGTCTCTCTGCTGAAGATTACCAAGCTCTGCTAAAGACTAAGATCTATGTATTCTAAGACTGCTTTACTCTTTCAATGACTATCTCTCTCCTTCCAGCTAAAATAGATAGCCCTCTGGCACCTAAGAGCAATTGTTCCTGAGCAAGGTAGCTTAGCGGTCCATGTCTGGAATCTAGTTAAGCTGGGCTGAGACCTGGCCAGTCCTGGGCCCTGATAAGCTGTGGCAGCAGTGGGCTGTGACACTAGAGGCATCACATTACCTTATTTCAAAATACACTACAAAGTTTAGTAATCAAAACAGCATAGTAATGGCCTAAAAACAGATAGATAGACCAATGGAACCAAACAGAAAGCTCAGAAATAAATCCACATATTTATGGTCAACTGATTGTCAAACCAACATGCCAAAATGGGGAAAAAATAGACTCAATAAGAAGTCTTCATGAAGAAGAATAAAACTGAACACTTATCTCATGTTATCAACTCCAAGTGGATGAAAGACATAAATGTACAACCTGAAACTGCAAAATTAGCAGAAGAAAACACAGATAATGAGCTTAGCATTGGTGCGGGCAATAATTTTTTTGATATTACATCTAAAACACAGGCAACAAAAGCAAAAATAGACAAATGGGATCACATCCATCTAAAAAGCCTTTGCATAGCAAAGGAAATAACAGTGTGAAGAGACAGCTTACTGAATGGAAGAAACTATTTGCATAACATACATTGGATAAGGACTTTTTGTTTTTTTTAAGACAGAGTCTTACTATGTCCCACTCAGTAGAGTGCTGTAGCATCACAGCTCACAGCAACCTCAAACTCTTGGACTTAAGTGATTCTCTTGCCTCAGTTTCCCAAGTAGCTGGGACTACAGATACCTGCCACAATACCCAGCTATTTTTTTGTTGCAGTTGTCATTGTTGTTTAGCAGGCCCTGGCCGGGTTCAAACCCACCTGCCTCAGTGTATGTTGCTGGTGCCCTAGCCGCTGTGCTATGGGCACTGAGCCTAGATAACGTCTTAATATCCAAACATATATAATCAACTCAAATTATTCAATGGCAAGAAAGCAAATAACTTGATTAAAAATTGGGCAAGGGACCTAAATAGACATTGGATAACCAAATGGCCAAATAGGTGTATAAAAAAAGCATACCATCACTATTAGGAAAATGCAAATTAATACCATAATGAGATGTCACCTTATGCCTCTTAGAATGGTTATTCTGAAAAAGTGGAAAGATAACAAGTGTTAGGATGTGGAGAAAAGGAAACCCTTGTGTACTGTTAATGGGAATGGAAATTAGTATAGCCATTATGAAAAACAGTATGGAGGTTCATCAAAAATTTAATAATATCACAATTTACTGATCCATTCATGGGTCGATGGGCACTTGGGCTTCTTCCATAACCTAGCAATTATGAATTGGGCTACAATAAACATTCTAGTACAAACATATTTGTTGTAGTGTGATTTTTGGTCTTCTGGATATATACCTAGTGGAGGAATTATAGGATCAAATGGCAGGTCTATTTTTAGTTCTCTAAGTGTTCTCCAGTCATCTTTCCAAAAGCAACATATTAGTTTGCATTCCCACCAGCAATGTAGAAGTGTTCCCTTTTCTCCACATCCACGCCAACATCTCTGGTTTGGGATTTTGTGATATGGGCTAATCTTACTGGAGTTAGGCGATATCTCAAAGTAGTTTTGATTTGCATTTCTCTGATGATTAAACATGTTGAGCATTTTTTCATATGTTTGCAGGCCATGTGCCTGTCTTCTTCAGAGAAGTTTCTCTTCAAGTCCCTTACCCACCCTGGGATGGGATCACTTGTTCTCTTCTTGCTAATACATTTGAGTTCTCTATGGATTCTGGTTATTAAGCCTTTGTCAGAGACATAACTTGCAAATATCTTCTTCCATTCTGAGGGCTGTCTGCTTGCTTTACTTACTGTGTTCTTGGCTTTGGGGAAGCTTTTTAGTTTGATCAGGTCCCAGTAGTGTATTTTTGATACTGCTTTAATTGCCTGGGGGTCCTCCTCATAAAATTCTCTCCCAGGACAATTTCTTCAGGTGTTTTCCCTACACTTTCTTCTAGTATTTTTATAGTTTCATGTCTTAAGTTTAAATCTTTAATCCAGTGAAAATCTATCTTAGTTAATGTTGAAAGGTGTGGGTCCAGTTTCAGTCTTCTACAGGTTGCCAGCCAGTTTGTCCAGCACCATTTGTTAAATAGGGAATCTTTTCCCCACTCAATGTTTTTAATTGGCTTGTCAAAGATCAGATAGCAGTAAGTAGCTGGGTACATCTCTTGGTCCTCTATTCTGTTCCATACATCTACCTTTCTGTTTTTGTGCCGATACCATGCTGTTTTGATGACTATCGATTTATAGTGTAGTCTGAGGTCTGGTAGTGTGATTCCTCCTGCTTTGTTTTTATTTCTGAGTAATGTCTTGGCTATTTGAGGTTTTTTCTGATTCCATATAAAATGAACTATGTACATCATGGAAATTATGCAGCCTTAAAGAAAAACGGAGACTTTACCTCCTTCATGTTTATATGGATAGAGATGGAAAATATTCTTAGCAAAGTATCTCAAGAATGGAAGAAAAAGTATCCAATGTACTCAGCCCTACTATGAAACTAATTTATAGCTTTCATACAAAAGCCATAACCCAATTATAGCCCAAGAATATGGGGTAAGGGGAGAGAGAAGAGAGGGGAAGAGGAAGGATTGGTGGAGGGAGGGTGATTTGTGGGACCATGCCTATGGTTCATCTTACAAGGGTACATGTGAATCTTTCTAAATGTAGAATATAAATGTCTTAACACAATAACCAGGAAAATGACATGAGGGCTATGTTAACCAGTTTGATTAAAATATTTCAGATTGTATATAGAACCAGCACACTGTACCCCATGACTGCATTAATGTACACAGCTATGATTTAATAATAAAATAATTTAAAAATAAAATTACTATGTAATCTAGCAATCTCACTAGTGTGTACACATACACAAAAGAAATGAAGTCAATATGTCAGGGGTATCTTCACTCTCATGGTCATCCTAGCACTATTTATAATGGCCAAGATATAGTAGAGTCAATGGACGAATGGCGGCTACCTGTCTATACACAATAGAATACTGTCCAGCCTTATAAAAGAAGAATAGTCCTGTTATTTATGATGACACAGATGAAGCAAGAGGATTTTATGCCAAATGAAATAAGCCAGGAACTGAAAGACAAGTACAGCATGAACATACTTATAAAGTAGAAAAGAAGAATGTCAGCCGTTGGAAGTGCAGGGTGGAAAGTCATTGGTCAAAGGGTACAAAGTTTCAGTTGACATGCTAACTAAGTTCTGGAGATCTATTGTATGGCATGATGAGGATAGTTCATAAAAAAGTATTCTATACTTGAAAATTGCTAAGGGAGTAGATCTTAAATGTTCCATTGCAAAAACGGTAAGTATGAAAGGTAATACATATGTTAGTTAGCTTGGTTAACCATTTCACAGTGTAAGCCTGTATCAAGATATCACGTCATACACTGTAAACACATGAAACTTTCACTTTTCTACTATATCTTTAAAAAGCTGTTGGAAAAAGAAAAAAATAAAACATAAGTTAGGAAGTCAGGTGATGTCAATACTAAGGAAGGACAAGCAGTTAATTACATTTTGTTTAGAAATGTCTTCTCAGAACTGATTTCTTCTTTATGTATAACAGAGTTCTGACCACAGACTGAGTAACAGGAACAAGTCTGAATTTCTATAAGCATGATGGAATTAATGTAATCAATTTCCCACTGTATCCTAAAGTCATATACATGGAAAAAGCAATGAACTTAAAATTTGAAAAACCTGCTTTTGAGTTTTACTTTAGTTATATGACTTTTGGCAAATTCCTACTTCTCCGATCCTCAATTTTTTCATCTAGAAAATGTAAATAATAAAGTGAGAGATAGAAAGCTATGCTGTTTAAGAACATTTTCTACAAGGGTGTAAGTGTATTTAAAACTGTGACATAATTTAGTGTAATTACAGTTGTATGGCAATCTCTACCAAGATACCAATGCCTTAAGGAAAACATTAATTCCTTCCAGAAATGATAGAAACTTGGTACAAATGGGTAATGAATCCAAAGTTTTGTTCATTTATTTTAAAGCAACCCCCCCCCAAGTGAATTAAAATGTGGCAACTCACATGGTTAAACAAGATGAGAAAATTACAGTTCATGGTGGTGGCTTTGCAGTCACAGCGTTTAGTTTTCATTTGCTCTGTAGTCATCAAAACCCTCTAAGTCCTCAGAATATTTCAGAAGTTTCCATAATAAATCTTAACATTTTAATAAGAAAGTTCTGGTGTAAGAAAAATTTCCAGGTTACCCAAGAAGCCAGAGGAGGGAGATAAACTTCCTTCTGATTAGCGCTTAGAAGCAGCGCAGTGCCTCAAGACAATGGGTGCATAAGGGTTGCTGATAGCAAGCAAGGTCATTGTTCACCCGGCTGTTTTTACAAAATACTGCTTTTCCATCTGCCCTAATTATTAGTCCTGTTCTTTCTCCACTGTTTGGCCAAGCTTAGTTCTGTTTTTAATTTGAGGTCTGCTGCATGGAAGTTCTTAGCATTGCTAACTTTGGAATGAATTACTTGCGATGGAACTTTGACAAAAAGCTAAATATCAAAACCTGAATTCTTAGGTCCATTATCTGAAGTTTACTACATTACATTTTTCGAAATCAAGATGTTCTTACATGCATGTTGGTATCCTTGAGTCTCTTTGAGATGAACAGATGTTAAAATGCACAGCTAGGTCTTATGCAATTTCACCAGTGAGGGGAATATGTGAAAATGATGATCTTGAATGTGGCATTACTACTTAGCAGAGAGTGCTGAAGTCTGACTACAACTGAAATTCAAACAATTCGGACTTCAGAGTGTAAGTTTGCAATAGAAAACCTATACCTCTAAGTGTTTGAGTTGATGTCATTAGAAACTGTTTGACCTATTAGACTACCTACAGGGGACAAAGGTTTTCAGTTTTCCTGTTTGGATGATGGGAAGCATGTCTGTTTTTCCCTGGCTGATATGCTCAGGACATAGGAAGTGTTCTGTGTTTCAGGGGTGGGGAAAGCCCAGCCTTTACCTGTTAGTGTGGATTTGATTAGGCTACACATTGCATAGTGTTTGCAGAAGTACAAATAGTTTATTCCTTACTACTAATCACAAGTTGTCTTTTAATAAAAGAAAGAAAAAATACCTTCTTTTCCACTTAAAAGTCAATGCTATTCATTAAATTGGAAAAGAAAAGGTACAAACTCTTACAGATTAGCCACTGGATAAAATGTTAATAACTCGAAGCATACCTCTGATTGAAGAGTCTAGATTGTAGTTTATAACAAATAGTAGTTTCTAGATTAATACAAGATTTGTAAGTTGAGACTTCAGGCTCCAGAGGTTTTTCATTTTGTGGCCAGTTTAGCTTTTGGACCCATTTACCTTTTATGCTGTAGTAGAAATATGAATGGACAAGATTTGAAATAGAAGGAGCACTGGCGGAAATGCAAAGGGCCAGGGTGCCATCCTTCTCTCTGTTGTTCTGCTAACTAACCATGTGAGTGCAAACCACTCAGAGCGTGTTGTGAAAATGAATTTCTTGCTTATAAAATTCCAACAGTAGAAGCCCTGACATGATCATTTGTGGGATTTCTGACAAGTCAAGTGAGCTGATACATCTATAAAACAAAAATCATAATACGCGTCTCATAGCACTGTGTGAGTATTAAGTATCCACATAAAGGGCTTCCCAGAAGAATCCTAAACAGAATAGCTACCATTATGGGGATTATTAATAAGGATGAACAATGTAATTTGACTTTTACTTTAATGAGGTCCATATGTTTATGTCTATTTCAGATTTACAGTAAAGAATTTGCAGGTCACAGAAACATTTATTTAAAAATATTCTGTTATGTCAGTATATGTCTGCCTAATTTAACTCTCTGCCATATCAGACTTTTCTTTCTCAAATTAAAGTTGTAAGAATGAGGTGGGTGGAGAAATAGAAAGTGTTAATATGCAATGTAGGGGTATGTGACATGCCTCCTGCATGAAGGGCTCAACTACAACTTGGACATTATCTCACAAATGCAAATACATATAACCTAATCATTTGTACCCATATAGTTATCTGAAAAAAATATATATGAAAGTGTTAATACTAAGTGATTACAGCAGCTCTGGTATTGTACCTTCTATTCCACATAGGTTCTGTTGAGCACAGACCCAGAGCACTGTTCCAAACGAGATTTAATTAAGTGATTCATTAGGGCACCGGCAGAGAGACAGCCTTCCCACTTTTCCAGTTGCCTCTTGAGAGAGAAAATCCAGTCTTAGAGACAACATCTTCTTTAGGGCTATAGTAAATGTGAAAGCTCTTGTGTTTAAGTTAAATGTTGATGACACCTGTGCGCACCACTTAGTGGAAGAACTAATTTTGAACTTCCACCCACCCCATTTTTTGACCTTAGACATTTTAACGTTTAGGTAGTTCAGCATTTTTTTTTTCTTCTGTCAAATGTGCTTTGTGACATGAAACAAAAAGAAGCAGAAAGGAAAAATATCTAATTCTCCTAAAATTGAGAAGCTACATGTTCCTAAGAGTAATTAAGTTATGATGTTGTGACTTTTCCTGCATGGATTATCCACTTGATAACCTTTAGAACCTGCGGGAGAGCCTTTGAAAACCACAGCTCACATTTCACTGTGTTCCCAGATGGAGATCTACCTATTTCAAAAGAGAAAAACACTGCTTTTCTGCTTCAATTGTTGTATGGTCTCTTCATATGTTTTGCCTGTAAAACAAAATATACACATTGTAAAAAGGACAAAAACTGTGCAGTGTGAAAAGAAACCGTCTAACTTACATAGGCACATATTTTTACATATTTGTTTCTAAAAGCACAAACAGGATCTGCTCTACAAAATGCTCCAGGATAGTATTTTTTTTTTTAAATTTATGTAACCAGCCATGCTGCAAGATGGTATTCAAAAAAAAAGCGTAAAGCTGTGTTATCCTTGTCTCATATCTAGCATCTTCTTTCTTTCACTGTAGACCAATAAATAACAGAGGTGAAAAAATATTTAGTGACAAGCAGTACAGTAAAATATAAAAATGTCTTGATGTTCAAAATTCATAATGAAAACTAAACTATAAGCTTTGACCAGGACAGAAACTTTTGTGTGAGGGGAAAGCTCAGTTAAAGAGCAAGAATTTCTGTCTATTTTATAGGCCTTAAAGTTAGTAAGGAGATTTCCAGATGTTACTATCAAACTACAACTTGAGTTCCATTGATTAAAATGTAGTTGTTGATCAGAACCCTCAACAGAATTCCCAAATTATAAGATCTCTATCTCGTATACTCATTTTCATGGTTCTTTAGCAGGTTAGCTCTTGCCCTTGCAGTTTTAATGATGGGCATCACCCTTCTACACGTGATTATCTGAATCCTGAACGTGCAAAACAAAAAATGTGCATTTCTGGAAATCCAGTCTTCAGCCAAAACGTGGCTGGCATAGCCTCAGAATGACAATCCAAACCCAAAGATCTTTTAATTATGAAACAGATCTGAAGAAAAACAGAGAAGAAAAAAATAAAAAATTAAACAAATCCTAAAAAACTAAATCATTTTTGGACTCCAATTCTACTGGTTTATTGCAAAGGGTTTCGGCAATGCTTACTCTAAGCATAAATGTGTCTCTTAAACATGATTTAGAGTTTTCCAAAGAGAGAGATTATTCCTACATAATAAAACGCCATGGGCTGACTGAGGAAGACTGAATCATCTTTTATTAGGAAACTTTTTTTCCTGAGTTACTGAAGTTGTTACATAAGGTCACAATTAGCACATTTGCTAGCCCTAATCTCAGAGAGATAAGATCAAACACTCCATAGAGCAAGATAGATGGTATGTCCTGATAGAGCAAATTATCCCTCAGTGGATTTATAGCTAGGGTGGGAATGCACTGCCTTACTACCTGTGCTGACCAATCTTTTTGGCAGACATGACTACAGATTTAATAGGCCTTTTGCTCAAGTTCTGGGAAAAAACCCTCTTGCCTGTATGACTACTAGAAGAAATTGCAAACATTTTTTTTTTTTTTCAAAGGCCTAGGTGATGTAGAGGATCTTTCCAAGATACTAGTTCATAAAATAAAGTAAAAAAGGAGAGGTTAATTATAAGGTAAATATGGCAACCACCTACATTCCTTTCAAATGAACTTTAATATTAATGGGAACTTGGGTCTACTATCACGTGCTTTCTGACTACATTCTATTTCCCACATTTTATTAGTAAATAGAATTTTTCATACATTAGGAACTTTTTTCACACTGGTTTATCTTATACAATTTCCTATGAATTACCTTGTGAAACAGAAATATAAATTATATTTGCTATTCATAAACTTGTATTTGAAAAGAGAACGAAGCAAGTTTTAATTGAATTAGAAAGCAAAGCAACGCAGATAATAATCATTCAGTGGGAAAAATAGGTAAATAAGTAGCACTACAAACCAGGGGTTAGCAAGCTCTGGGCATAGCCTACTGCATTTAGCCCTTGAGTTGACAGTGGCATTTATATTTTTAAGTGGTCATGGAGTAGGGGGAGAGAAAAAGAGGGAGAGAGAACAAATATGCAATAAAAACTGTGTGACCAGTCGGCTGTGGTGGCTCATGCCTGTAATCCTAGCACTCTGGGAAGCCAAGGGGAGGGGATTCCTTCAGCTCGGATGATCAAGACTAGCCTGAACAAGAGCAAGACCCTGTCTCTACTAAAAGTTAAAAAAAAATTATCTGGGCATTGTGGTGTGAGCCTGTAGCCCCAGCCCCTTCTCACTCAGGAGGCTGAGGAAGAAGAATCACTTGAACCCAGGTGTTTGAGGTTGCTCTGAGCCACAGCATTCTAAACAGGGCAGCAATGGAGATGCTATCTCAAAAAAAAAAAAAAAAAAAAGGACCTATAAAGCCTAAAATATTTGCTGTTTATCTTTTCATTGGCAGAATTTGTCAATTTCTGTCCTATAACAAATGTCTTGCTGTGTCTTTTTTATTTCTCACCTACATTTTATTATTATAAATATGAATCACTAAACTGAACATTGAGATAAATTAAGAGTAATTTTTCATGTTAACAATTGTTACTTAGTGTACATATTATACGAGACCATCAGTGTGAAGTTCAAAAACAGGTAAAATTAACCTATGATGATAGAAATCATATTACTGGTAACCTCTGAGTACTGACAAGGAAGTTGCATGAGTGGCTTCTTGGGGTGATAGAAATGTTAGGGTAGTGGCTACAAAAGCATATCTATAGACAAACTTTACTGAACTGTCCAGTTGAAATGTGCATTAATGACTGTAAGTTATAACTTAATAAAATATAAATCAATTGATAAAAACTTACACATGCTCATTCTACCTACACATCTACACATTCTGCAGTATAATATAAAACAAAGAAAAAGAGAGGGGAAAAATTTGATATTCTCCAGAAAAAGAAAAACAAAAATCCAGATTACTTACAAAGTGATAGCATTTAGATTAATCAAAAACAATGGAAGCCACAATACAATGAAATATTATCTTTAAAATGTTGACAGAAAATAAATATATGTTGATCAAAAATTCTGTAATAGGCTACAGTGTCATTCAAAAGTAAATGCAGATTAAAGTCTTTCCTAGGAAACAGAATAAGAAAGGCTTTTACATAGACATCCTCAATGAGAAAACTACTTAAGTGTGTGCTTCAGGAAGAAGAAAAGAGTATCTAAAAGGAGGAAATGAAATGAAATATGGAACATTGGACAATGATATAGATGAATATGGAGAAAGATATAAATAAAAATCTATTTAAAAAAAAGTTAACCCTAATGACAATTATTCATTTATGAATGCCTGGAAACCAAGGCATTTTTTACCAAAAATACCAAAAAGAAAAAATATTCTTATATAAAAATTCCTTGACCTGAGAGAGAGAAAGAGGGAGGGGGAGGGGGTCTTCGTATGTACCATAACTTTTGGGGGCAAGACACGATTGTAAGAGGGACTTTACCTAACAAATGCAATCAGTGTAACCTGGTTTCTTATACCCTCAATAGATCTCCAACAACAACAACAACAACAACAACAACAAAATTCCCTGACCTATTTACTTAATATTTGTATATTTTACTACCTGTATGCATGCTATATTTAACTTTTTAAATATTACTGTATTAATAACCCTCCTATCCCATCATCTTGAATCCAAAAAAATCATCATTTTTTAAATTGCCTCCTATTCAGTTTATAGGTGTTAGAGAAATTCTTGCCCTAGAGTTATGGGGCTGGCTGAACCTATGATACCTGACACTGGACAGAAGAGATCAACAGAGTTGATTATTTATATACCCTTGTAGCACAGGGGGAACACACAGCATATGTGCAGGGCCTCACCAAGGTCATGCACTGGAATGGAATCAGGGGCTGTGGGAAACAGGTTTTATAGTATTAAGTGTATGAGGTACCCTTTGTCCCCTCAGGAGGGTATTTTTGACTTTTGAATTATTCTGTGGGCTGTCAAGGAATGAACACTCACTACTCTGGGCCTTTGGGCTAAGCAGGAACTGTACCTGGTCCTTTTGATAAAGAAGGCTGTTTGGCAATGGGCAGTTAACAGTGGGAGCGAGTAGAAAGCAGAGCTTATAGTTAGGCCATCTGAGTTCCTCCTGCATTCTCCCAGACCTTGAAGCAGCACATAGTATTGGGTTTTCATTGGAGGCTTTACACCATAATTGTTACTTTACCTAAGAATGCAACTAAACCTTGAAAGTGTTAATATCCAAACTATAGCACAGTCTGGGGCAGTTCCGACAGGAGTATATCATGCAATAATCTTTCTAATTCTTATTTTTAGTAGTCAGATAAAGTCAGGAGGACCAAGGCACTTAGCCCCTGGAGGTTTGCTGAAAATCACCAACATGAGTTGAATTGATAAATAGAAGAAAAGGCTTACATGTATATTTAATGTATATACACAAGAGCCTTCAGAATAAAGATCCAAAGGTACAGGGAAATTGTCCATTTTTATGCTTTGGTTCCATAAAGTATAGAAAACCATGTGGAAACATGATTGGATAAAGGGGTATGAACCAATGCTAATAGACTGAATGAAGAAACCCAGCAAGAGCCATCTGATTCTCCTTGGCCTCTCTGAGCATTCCTCCTTTTGGGGGTGGAGCAGGGCCCTCTCTGAAATAGGAGAGGTCAGATAATTTCTTATGGCCAATTTTTACACACACTGATTTCAGGTTTCACGGCTGGCTTTTGGGAAAGGGGGTTCTAGTTTCTATGTTCTCCTTGAGGAAGGGGAGCCTAGTTTCCATGTCTAACCTCCAGGGAGAATGGGACTGAGAGACAAGAGGACAGGGCAAAGTCAGAGAACAACTTTTGCTTCTGAGGCTGCTTCTAAAGCCTTCACTTTGGGGCCCAGTTTTCTCAGCCTTAACAGAGTATATGTGGTAATTTGAGTGAGAAAAGCTAGAAATGAAAAGGCATTGTGATGCACAGTAGTAGTATACTGTTAATCATAGGGCAGTTAGAAAAAGATCGGATAGTTGCTAAGAATTGTTTAAAGAGTGTGTGTGTGTGTGTGTGTGATGTGTTTGTCTATGAAAAATGGTCTGTAGTCAGCTGACTTTTATCTACTCCTCATTATTGTGAAGGTCTCAAGAGACTGTGCTGTGTATTATCAAAGACGTGAATGGACTGTCCTACTGTAGTTATCTGGAGCCTTATTATCAACAACTCAGACATAGTGAAGTATATTGAGGAAGGGGCACGAGTCAATCCTGGAAAAACTAGATTCTGCAGGTGGAGATTTCCAAAAAAGTAGCTAGAAAATCCATGGTAGAGGTCCAAAGAAAAAGAAGGAGCTCAAGGAGGTAAAACAATAGATTTGAGGATGAATTCAGAAGGTCAGGCTGTGCTATAGACACTTGAGACCAGTTCTCTGCCATCTTGCTCCTATTTTCTGCATAAACTTGTGTCCTGAAAGTTGTTCAGTGTGAAGAAAAGAATGCCTTTCAAACCTTAGAAAATGATAATCAGAAGTAGAACTTTGGTTTATGTTATGTTTCTGAAAAATATCTGCCCTTTCTGATAGATTTTGATGAATTTCAATTAATTTTTGAAAGTCAGATTTCCTCACTCAGCTAACCGTCAGTTTTTAAGACATTTCTTTCTTATACCCAGCTAACAATATTTTCTGTTTATTTTTAGTTTTCTATAATATTCACCCAAAAGGGAGTCTAAGCCTTCCCCAGTGCAGGTAAACTTGAAATAAAAGCTCACATGTGCTCACAATCAAATCATCTGAGAAGCTGCTTTACAAACAGACAAGTATCTATTTTTCATTATAAAGAAAACATATGGTAGAATTTATTGCATGACTGCAATAACTGTCCCATAGTCAAATAGAACTGTCTAATAGAAAGTGTGGCAGAGAGCACTGGAGGCACGGGAGGGATAAACAGTGAAGCCCACAACTGCTGAGGACCACGTTTTCACTTTGGGATTATTTCTCACAGATATGCCTAACTTTTAGAGGTCAACCTGTCCATTTGTAGGCACATTTGGGGAAATTCTGTAGGTAATTTGTTGATTGAAAGTTTCCTATGTCCTCACAAAATTAAGAAAACTCATAAATGATTTGAGAATTCATAGCCACCTAAGGCAGATTCTTAGGTGTGTCAAATGGAGTGCATAAGCTACAATGGTTTTCAACTTTTTGCTTCCCAAGGGCGTGTGACAAGGTTTGGAGACATCTTTATTTTATTTTTTTTCAGTCAAGACTGAGGAATAGGATTTAATACTGACATCTAGTTGGTCAGTCTAGCCAGGGAAGCTGCTAAGTAGTGTTCAATGCACAGGATAGACTCCTCCAGCAAAGAATTATTCGGCCTCAAATGCCAACAGCAGTACCAAGGTCGAGAAACCCTGAGCTGAAACAGTACTAGTCATACTTGATAATGACTGTGTCAAAGCTGGCCTGGGTATGTGTGAGAACTGGGTGAGAGTAGCTAGGAGGAGTAAATGGATAAAAAGAAAAACTAACTGGTATTCTTTCAAGACTTTACCATGAAAATCCTTATAGATATGATGTTACATAAACTCAGACTGAATTTTAAAAGAAATAATAATAGGTCAGATGGTAAAGAGTCTCTTATCTTGAGAGGTTTGAAAGCGGTAATTCGAATATAAATAGAAGTGAGTACAATTATGGTTGAAGGAGAGAGAGAGAGAGAGAAAGAAAGACATGCTAGCAGTTAATAATATCCGGCTGAGAACTTAGCTGTGGCTGCCTGGGAAAAAGGTTTTTCTGCAGGGAGGAAACCAGTGAACAGGTTCAGGATAGCATCAAATTGAGGTTGTGTTCTAATAGAGGGGCTAGGAATGGGAGCCAGGGAATGAGATTATTGGGGAAGCTGGGGGCAGGGGCGCCAAGATAACCAGCTGAGTGCAAAAAATTCTAGAAGTAAAGCCAGGATAATCAGAAAGTCACATGGAGAGACAGGAACTGAGTGGTAAATTTGGCAGCAGGTTTGAGAATCCCGGGAGAAATGTTCTGCGGATAAGTCTGTGGGCACAGCCACATTACGAAGCCTGTGCCCAGGGCTCTCAATCGCACTCCTCTGGCTCATCACACCCAGTCTAATTTTATCCCAGTGAAAACTAGAAGATCTCATTTGACATTTCCTTGGATGTCCTTGTGTAATGTGTAATGAACCCAGACAGGAATAAACCTTGTTAAAGCTGAATTCTCAATGGTAGCAGTTACCTGCTCTATTCATTCTGGGCCTCAGAATCTTGATGTAAAAATTGGGTGGGTTCATCTAGTGCGGACACTTTTCTAAAATAATAGCTTGAGAGCATTTTATTCAAATAACTAAGCAATAAGAAGATTGATTGAAATTGACTGAAGTATTTGATTTTACATTTTAATAAAATTACTCTAGAATCATCTGCATACCCTTGCAACAAAAAGAAAGATGCCAAGGAAGATCAATAAAATAACTTTTTCAATAGAAAATAAGAAAAATAAACAGAACTGTAGAAATTATGAGTGTTGTGTCATGCTCATGATAGACTTTGGTATTTTATTCAATGTTCCCAACCTGTAAGGGCAGCATTGTTTTATTTTATATGTAATGAAACTTAGCTAAAAATCATGTAGGGGGACACCAGAGCAGCAAAATAACTAGGGGAGTATTTTATGGATGGTGATTTTGTTTGTTCTTGGTCAATAGAGGACTATTGATAGATTTTAGAACTATAGATAGATTTTAGAATTTTTAAAAGCATAAGTATTTCACTATTATAGTGAAAGAACTGGGCATTGAACTTGCACTTCAGTACCGAAAGACGCACTCACTCCATGACCTCTTAATACAGAGAGTAGACACATTTCCTGATCTCAGGATGACAGAGTGATTGTATTCATGTAGAATAGAATCCATATGGAAACTGGACAGTACCAGGGCAATCCATACACACCATCTTACAGTAAAAACAGATCTATACAAAACTTTATTTAGTTAAAGAATAAGAAAAAAATAAAAACAAAAACTACAGGATGTGGAAAACTTGAATTACACATGGAGAAGAGACATCTAAAGGCACAGATGAGAATATTTCTGAAAATTGTTCAGTTTAAGAATCAGGAAAACGTGGCATACCATCCTATGAGGCTGGATTATGTGAGGCAACAATCCCCGTGTATTAGTGGCTTACAACAAGTGCTTACACTCTGGGTCTATCACATCCAGAAGGCCCTGCTTATTTTTGTCTCTGAGGAACACAGGCTGATGGAACTTTCTTTTCTCTTTCTGTTGCCATGACTGCCAAATCAAAAAATAATAATACAAAATTTTTTTAAAAGGAGCACGGAAAGCTAAACATTGGCCTTTCAAGCATCTACTCAGAAGTAACTTTGCTTTTCCGTGCTTTGCTCAAGTTTCACAGAGCCCAGGCCTGAGAGCCAGTGGGTAGAGAAAAATCCCACTCTGGACTCAAAATGAAAGACATAGCATTTGTAAAACATTTTCCTAACAGGTATCACAATCAGCCTTCTGACTTTTATTTCTGACAGCACATAATACTTACCCTGACCAAATTTTATTCAGTCAGGACACTGGTCTGAAATTTTACGAGTGGCTCCTCTTAGTCTGGAAACCTATGAATCAAAATGACAAGGTTTGATTCATACTCCTCACGCTCCTGATGTGTAACTGCAGAAAAGGATCAGATTATCCAAATTAACATTCAAATTTAGAAAGGAAAGGGAGAGATTCTGTAGTCACTGGTTGAAAGCAATTCTGAAATGCCGCTAAATAGTTATCATGAGTGTACTCTACCCAGGAGGTGGGAACTGTGCTTTCCCCAGCAGTTGGTTCACTTCTCTGGAGATGCTTCATGGATCCACTTTCACGGACCTCTTTTTGTATGACCATCCTTGGCCACATCTGAAGAGACTGTGGATGCTGCTCCTTTTAGACTTGTCCTTTCACATTATAATTTTTGGCAGCGTCCAAAGAGTTTTTAGAATCTTCTCCTTTGAATCTTCTTAGCATTCTTAGTTTGCTTAGTTTCTTTCTTGAATATGGACTGTGCCTAAAGGATCTTATATATATAAATACAAATAATAAAAAAATAGCAATGACTGAAAAATAATTGTGTAGGAGCTACCATCATCTATTTCGATCTGTCTGTCTAGATCATCAAAATATTATGGTCACTGTTTATTAAAAATGGTATAAATACATGAAGAAACAACACATATGACAGTCATAATATAAGGGGGAATTCTCATCTGTAAGTGTAACTGACAATTTACATTTTTGGAAAATAGTGAAGTACTAATTTAATATGAATAGTAATAAGTTATAGGGTTCTGGTATCCACTAAAAGATAGTATAAATTTAAAAAACAGTATAAATTATAGCTTAAAATGGGAGAAAGAAGTGGAATAATAAAATGTTTTCTATTTTAAAAACATGATCTTCTGTATGAAAAAAATACTGTATGATCTATTTTGAAAAAAGTAAAAATAAAAAAGTATCAGTAAATTTAATGGAAAAGGAGTGATATCAAGGTCATGTAATATTTCCCAGTCAATAGAAGAGGAAATAATGATGTAATGAAATGGAAAGTGGGTAATAAACAGTTAAGAACAAAATATCTAAGTAGCAAGTAATTATTTAAACTTTACTGTTAACCAGGAAAAAAAAGAAAAACTAAACTTAATATCACTTTTGTCTTGTCTATTGGTAAAAATAACAAAGGTTGAAATATAATAGCAGAAATTAAAAACACAGAAAACTCTATACTTTGATGCATTATTGATTTGAGTAAAAATGTTCAAAAATTTTTAGAGGGCAATTTGATTTGAGTGCAAATGTTCAAAAATTTTTAGAAGGCAATTTGGAAGAATTAATAAAAATTAACACAAATGTATCCTTTGATAGCAAATCAGAGAAATAATTATTCATGAATATAATTTTATATCATATTTATATCTCTATATCTTTGTCTCCCCACCTATATATACATATATATGCATTTTGGTTTGTTTTAATAATAAAACTTTATAATTTTACCATCAATAAATGAAGTCATAAAATATAGAAAGGAAGGTATATCTATAATATAAAGCATTTGGTAATTTTGAGAGTTTTTTAAAAATAAATAAGTATTCCATATAAAGATTCTCAAGATACATTGTTAAGTGAAAGTAAAAGATTATACTGATTTCCCTTAGAATTTAAACATTTAATATAAAGTATCTGTATATATATATCAATACATACAAAGGGAAATATGACATTCTAATTTGCTAAGAGAAGATATTATGGGAAGTATATTGAAAGAGGATGAATTATTAAAGAGATCTTTCAAATTTTACCTTTTTTACTGTTTGAAAGTTTTATAATAAAATAAAAAATGAATTGATGAGATTTTGACTTTTGTTCAAGATGAAATTTTGGCAAGTGGATTTACAATTCAATCTTACACAAACGAAAAATGAACAAAATATATGAAACAACGGTTTCAGAATACTGAACACAAGGCATGAATGATAGTAATCCATGACCAAATCATTACAATTGTTCCAAATCACTGTCTTGGGAGGGAGGGTTTCAGGCCACAGCAAAGGGAGGCAGGTGGAGCCTGGCAGAATCCCTTAGTTGAGGAGACAGAGGTAGAGATTAGGAAGACCATCTAGCTAGAGTTTTCAGGATAGAGCATTCTAGAAGAGAGAGCTACACAGAGACAGAACTCTAGATATTCAAAAAGGGTCCCAGTTGAGTATTCAGCTGAGCACTGCTAAGTAAAAGCAGTGAGTAATGACGATAGTTTGGGGAATCACCCTAAAGATTAACAGTAGTAGTACCCAGTGATCACAAAGAACTGAAATAGTACATGTTGTCACTAAACAGAGTGAAAAAGCTCAAGATTCATGGGATGTTGGGAAGAGTATACATAAATGGTTTTGAGTACCGAATGAGTAGACATAATGGTTTCAGTAATTGGAAATAATGTTCTGTAGACTGAACACTGCTCTGGCTCCTCCTAACAAATACTAAAAGCAAAACCCAAAAGGACAAAATTGTTTCCAAGTTACTTAACTGTACCCAGATCGAAACTTAAGAATACTATGTATTTACGAGAATACAAACATACCCCACATCCACAAAGGCAAAGTTCAGAAGATCTGACATTTAATCAAAATCAAACATTTCTGGGCATGCAAAGAAGCAGGAAAATAAAACCCACAACTCTGAAAAATAACAATCAAATTCAACACAAATTGACACAGATGTTAAAACTAACAAAGACGTTGAGAAATTAATTCTAGCTATATTCTACATGATCAAAACCTTATGCAAAAATATGAAACTATAACAAAAGACCCAAAAAGAAATTTTAGAAAAGACAACTACAATTTGAAATCTTAAAGATACACTGGAAGAAATCAATGGACTTGGAGACATGAAATAAAAACTACCCAAAAAGGAGCTTAGAAAAAAAGAAAATTAATTAAAAAGTAAAAGAAAAGAATAGAACATGAGGGAGCAATGGGAAGACTTTAAATATTCTATCATCTATGGAATTGGTATTGTTAAAGGCAGGAGGGTTAGTGAATATAGTTTTATAAAGGGCAGAAAGTGAGGTAAAGAAAACAGAAAAGGCAGGACAAATGTAAAATAACAAGGTAATATAGCTAACCTTAAATATATCAATAGTCACATTAAATATAAATGTTCTAAATATCCCAATTAATAGAAGCCTGGTTGGACAAAAAATCCAATACCCAATTATGTCCTACCTACAATAAGTCCACTTTAAAATATAGATAAAAGTAGGTTAAAAGTAAAAGGATGGAAAGAGATACTAACTAAAAGTATTACTATGCTAATACTATGCTAACACTAATTGAAAGAAGTTAGAGTAACTAAGTTAATGTCAGACAAAACAGAGTTTAGAACAAAGACTATTTCTAGAGAAGCAGAAGGTAATTTCACAATAACAAAGGACACAATTCATCAAGAGGACATAGTAATCCTAAAAGTTTATTCTCTTAATAACAGAACTTCAAAATACATAAAGCAAAAAGTGTAGGTCTGAGAAAGAGGCTAATCCAGAGTCAAAGATTTCAATAGCCCTTTCTTCATATTTGAGAGAAGTACATAGATCTTCTACATAGTAAAGGTATTGAAGTTTTAGGCAATTATCAACCAATGATAGAATACTCCAGCCCAAAATAATAGAGCATGTGTTCTTTTAATAGGCACATAAAATATTTACCAATAGTAACCTCATTTTACGCCATAAAACAAGTGTCAATAAATTTAAAACGATTCAAGTCATACAGAATAGTTCACCAAGCACAATGGAATTAAATTAGAAATCAAAATGAATATCTGGAAGAAACTCACATAATTGGATACAAAATTAATTAATATACTACATATAATTTAAAAATCAAAAATACTAAAAAGAAATGAAACATCAGAGAATTAGTTAATATTTCTAACATAGGAGTAGCGAATAGAATGAACAACACAGAAAATCAAAAGATAAAGGGTAAAAAGGCCTAATTTTCACAGAATGCAGAGAAAAAGGAAAATAAGCAGTTGTAATGATAAATAACACAGCATGTGAACGACTGAGAATCAAGTTCCAACTTAACTATAAATATTTCTGGAGAAAAAAATGGTACAAATCTAGCAGTGTGTTTTAATATTAAAAGAAAACAATATCTTGAGTGGAAAAACATATCAAGGGAAGCAAGGTTAGAGAAAAATCTCCATACAAAAATTTTCCTACTAACAATGCTATCAAAAACATAATATTTATTAAAACACCTCAAATAAAATTATGGAGGCTTGCAGGAAAGGCACCATGGCAAATTAATTTTTTATTAATAAAAGATCTTTATTAGTGGTAATAGTATAAAAGTTAATTTGATAAAAAAATCCAAATGTTTCCAGAATTAAACACAGTAGTAAATAATTTTTGTGAGAAAATATGGAGTAGATAGGAACTGTTTCTTGTTTTCTTTTTTTAAATTTTGGAATATTAGGAGATATGGATGTTTTGTTTACATATTTTGATTTGTACAGATCAAGTCAAAGTTAGAACTAGGCCTTTCACCCAGATATTGTGCACTGTACCCAATAAATGTGAATTTATCCATCTCTTCCTCCTCCTCCCACCCACCTTGATTTTTATTGAGATTTAATTCCTTATATGCATTTAAATGCTTCCAATTTGGTATTGGGTACAGGTGTTTATTTTTCCATTCTTGTGATGTTTCACTTAGAAGACTTTCATACAGGTTGTCATGAACCATACTAGATCACCATAGTTTTATGACTGTGTGTACTCCATAGTAAGCCTATACTCCATTTTATTAATCCCTTCATGTATTGGTGGGCACTTGGGTTGTCTCCATATCTTTGCAATTGTGAATTATGCTGCCACAAAATTTCAAGTACCGGTGTCCTTTTTATCAAATGACCTATTTTCCTTTGGGCATATACCCAGACCTCTAGGTCAAATGGAGGTCTACTTTAACTTCTTTGAGGTATCACTGTACAATTTTCCATAGAGGTTGCACTGGTTTGCGCTACCATCAACAGTATATGAAAGTTCCTTTCTGCGTCCATGGCAGCATCTGTTGATATGGGACTTTTTAATGTAAGCCATTCTCATTGGAGTTAGGTGATATCTGTAGTTTTGATAAGCACTTGCCTAATGATTAGAGACAAACATTTTTTGTGAGTTTGTTGGCTAATAGTATACCTTCATTTGCAAAGTTTATGTTCATGTCTTTTGCCCACTTTTAATGGGGTGGTGTGGTTGTTTCTTGTTGATTTGCTTGAGTTCTTTGTGAATTCTGGCTATCAGTCCTTTATCAATCAGATATATATCATTAGAATATTGTCTCACATTCTGTGGGTTGTCTATTTGCTCTTTTGATTCTGTTCTTGGTTGTGCAGAAGCTTTTTAATTTGATCAGGTCCCATTTATTTATTGCCAGGGTCCTACCCCAGGAACAGAGTTCTTTAAGACCTGTGGAACTGGTGGCAATCAACTGAAGAAAAGTAAAGTTAAAAGCAGAAAGAGATAAAAAAGCCAGGGCATGCAGAAAAGAGTTTTCAAAGGTGGGAACATAGGGGACCACTGGTAGCTCATGGGGCTTCAGAAGTGACACTGTTTATTCCACCCAGCTTTTATTGAAGGCTATCTTCTTATTTAGCCCAGAGGCTTGAGGAAGGGAACAAAAACACTATCAGTGTCTCTGAGTAAGCATGTTAGTTTTTATTCTATCTATAATCATTAACTTTATAGGTCTGAGCAGCCTTGAGAAATTTGAAACCTGAGCCTTGAGTGGGGACAGCCTCCTGTCTGTAGTCACACACAGATTCCTTGGGGGAGGTTAATCCCCTCTAGTTCTCTGTGGAGCAGACATGATGGTGTCAGGCTCTTCCGAAGAATCAAAGAGAAGAATTTTCTTCTGATCTCCATCTGAAGGAGTTACCTCTGTGATTAGGGTACAAACTCTGCTGCCCATATTTCAGGGCTTGAGCTGTTCCCTTGATCTCTGCCATAGTCATAATACAGATCCCCACAATGGGTATGTGCTTTGACTGTTGACTAGGCAGGGGATGGCCTACGTAATGGTTCTTCTCAGGCTTTGTGTATAGTGTACCTTGATGGCCTTTATTCTTCAGAATCTTTCTAGACTCAGAAGGGGTGTTTTTAAACTGTATCCCTTACACGCCAGGCTTCTAATAAAAGCAGGAACCGCTCAGATAAGTAATTTAGCTACTAGTTTAAAATAAATATAGCTAAACTGTTTTTGTTCCACCTTGCTCAGCTTGTTTCTCTGTTTTTCCCTTTTTCTGTGGGTGTTTTACTTTGCTAGGAATGGGATCTTTTGTCCCCATCCCCATTTTCCCTATAATTTATCTTTGTTGTTTCTGTGATTGATTTTGGGCTTTTCTTCATGAATTCTTTTCTAGATCAATACTATTAGAGTTTTCCCAACATTTTCTTCTAGTATTCTTAGAATTTCCTATGTTAGGTTTAAGTCTTTTATCCATTGTGAGTTAATTTTTGTGAGTGGTGAGAGGAGCAGAGCCTATTTCAGTATTTTGCCTGTGGCTATTCAGTTCTCCCAGCACAATTTATTGAATGAGTATTCTTTTCCTCAATAAATGTTTTTATCTGTTTTGTCTGATTTCATTTCTGCGTTCTCTGTTTTGTTCCATAGAATTGTGTCTTTGTTTTTGTGACAGTACCATGTCGTTTTGATTACTATACACTTATAGTATAGCTTGGAGTCTGGTCAACTGATACTGCCCCCTTTTTTAAATTTTTATTATGTAAGGTTGCCTTGACCAGTCAGGGTCTTTTCTGGTTCCATACAAAGGGTAGAACTATTTTTTTCTATATCTGTAAAAAATAGTGTGACAAATTGCTTTGATGATAGAAGATAGCATATCCAAGTACAGATCACCACCCTTATATACAATAGAAATGTAGCTATTGGGAAACTTACTGCTTCTCAAATAATTATCCAGATGGAAAATAATTCATCTCATAAGCTGCAAGTTAAAACCTGTGTAATAAAATCAGGATGTTATAATTTGGTATACTGTTTCAAGTAGTGAATAAGAGGGCATAGGCAAACCACTTTTGACTAGTCTAAGATTCTCTTGGAGTATTTCAAAATTGGCCTCACTTTTATATTAACAGAATTAAGTGTTAATGGAACCTAGACAAGATAGTAAACTAAAATTTTGGAAGGTGCACAATGGAACTGGCAGGGTAGTAGATAGAGTGCAAGGAGCTGGTTTACACCTAATCAGGGACATTTGGCAATTTCTGGACACATATTTATCTGTCACAACTGAGTGGCATGTGTACTATTGACATCCAGCAGGTAAACGCTAAGGATGCTGCAAAATGTACCACAACATGAAGCACTTCCCTCACAACAAAGAATTACTCAGCCTCAAATGCCAATATTGGTATTGTTATGAAACACTGTGCTAGGTATTTAATTTGAAATCAGACACGGTCAAAAAATAACTCCATTCAGAATTTGATAAAAATTGTGTTTATCAATTATTTTTATAGCTACAACTAAATAATCTAACATATCTGTCTATATTAAATATCAGAGAACAAAGAGCATAGAATAAAAAGTGAACAGAAAAAGAAAAAATAGGAAATCAAAAAAAGGTAAAAGAAAAAAAGGTTAGAACAACCATTTTAGTGTGAAAAAAAGACAATCATCAAACAGGTAAATTTGGTAAATGACAAGCTAGTTTTGGAGAAGACAAGTAAAATATATAAAATGCCAGCAGACTCATAATAATTTTTTAAACAAAAGTAAGAAAATACAAGAACATTAGGAATAAAAGGGGAACATAGATCCATAGATAAGGAGGAAATTAAAATTTGTAGATGAATATCATATAAAACCTGTAACAATGATATCAGGAAGATACAAGTTTTACAGCAGACAGTACTTCACATACTTATGGATGCATGTATTTGCCCTCAGATATAAAAGAAAAGTTGAATAGTAGTTACTCCTAGGGAGCAAGAGAGGGAAAAGGTGAATTTGGGGTTTTCACTCCATCTGCAATATTTTATCTTTATTTTTAAAAATTGGCTCTGAAGCAAACGCAATAAAATGTTAACATCTGTTAAATCTGGGTGGCCAGTATTTGGGTGTCTGTTATCTCATGATCTGACCTTTTCAGAATATGTGAAATGTTTCATAATTCAAAGGAGAGAAAAATTTAAAATAGCTCTTGTCATAGAATTTTGGCAAAGATCTTTTAAACAGCTAAATAAATTAAATTTGTTCATTTTTCTCAAGGTTTATTTTCCCAGACAAATAACTCAAATGGATTAATCAGCAACGGTTTTTATTTTTAAAAATATATTTTCCCCTGATTTCACTTTGATAAGTAGTAGGAGTAGGTTAAGCCTGTTCTGGGAACATGTATATATAATACATGCCACATATCTAAATTCTGAATTCCAGTGAAGACAGTTGAGGCATTGGAGCAAGATCATAATTAGACAACTAAAACCGAAGGTGTGAGCCAAGATCTCAGTCTCTGGCAGTCATCATTGGTACTATGCCTCCTTAAGGTTTGCAAGTCTGCCCTGCCATCACTCAGCCATGACGCCACGTGTAGAATCAGAGTTTTCTGATTCCCATCCTCCAACCCTGAAAGGTTCCCTACTGTTCTCAACACCTTATGGTTCAACAGCTAATCTACATGTGTATCCTCCAGCCATTTTCCCTCACCTTCCTCCATTCACAGATCTGTCTGCCATTTGTAGAAGCCTCCCATACCCTCTTCTTTCTCTTAGTGTTAGGGAATTTTTACCAACCTCAGTCAGACCACATGTTTTTCTTTTCTCTTCTTTCTTCAACTGTCATTTCCTCTCTCTTACAGACTGCTCACTTGAACCCACATTAACCAAGCCTAGACTCTTCCCAATCATGAGTTTGGGTCAGAGTCATAGTTTGAGTTCAATTTTCATTTTATTTTGGCCTTGTGAGAGCTGTTAACAACTCCTTGGAGCAAAAAGCTCAGAACTCAGAATATAAAACTTGGCTCCCTTCTTGTTCAACCTGGGAGAAAGAAAAAGCATTCCTAACACCAGCCTGTAGCAAACATGCTGTGCGTCTTTCTTTACACACACAGATACACACACAACCACATGCAGAGAAACGCATTTCTATAGCACACACAGATACACACACAAACACACACACAGAAACACATTTCTATAGGTATTCTATAAGTATTCTGTGGGAATACACACACGTACACACACACACACACACACATATCCTATATACATTCCTTTCATATTTTAGTGCAAGCTAATGCTTAAGTTTTTTATGGTTCTATTTTCTAAAATTGTGGGGGATTTTGGACAATGTGGGGGATTTTTTGCTTTGTTTGTGTTTTGCTTTTGTTTCTTTCTGAAATATTGAACTTAATTCTTTGGGATCATCTTCAAAAACATTCTTAAATTCCCTATTTCTCCTGGGAGTCTTAAAGAAAAATACATAAGTACTTGCTAAACTAGTACCTATTTATTGCTCAGAACTTAGCCTAGTTGATAAACCAATTCCTTATGGATCAGCTCCAAACCAACCTCAAACACACTGGCTTCAAACAGCTAGCATTTATTAGTGCTCATGAGTCTAAGGGTCAACTGGGCAGTAATTCTAGCCTTGGCGAGGCTTTTCTGTATCTCTGTGGGCAGCTGCACACTGGGTTCTCTCCTAAGTTTGGTGGTCAGAAAGCTAAAGCTGGCTAAGGCTGAGACAACTGATTTTTGTTCCATGGTCTCCTGTCCTCCAGCAGACTAGTCCTAGCATATTGAAATGGTAGTGACCAGACATCTAAGAGAGTATCCAAATAAGAAAATTTTCTTAAAATTTACACTTAGAACTGGCCCATTGTCACTTTAGCCATCAGTCAAAGCAAATCTCAAGCTGAGTTCAGATTCCATAGACAGGGAAACAGATTCCATTCTTGGAGGAGGAGCCATAAAATTATTTCTAAGAGGGATAGATACATGAAAGGGATTAACTGGGGCCTTTTTTATACTTAGTCTGTCTGCTGCAGTTGAGTTCCATTAACCTTTTATTCAAAACATCAAAATAAACACCAAAATATATGTTTACTGAGCATCTACTTCGAGCAAAACACCTTATTAGTCTCGAATAGGTTCCTATTCCTAAGAAATTTAAAATCATATGCAAATATCACAGTTTCATAGATGGCTTATAAACATGCCACTAACAGGGGCATTTTGCCTCCTAAGTATTTATCAAAGGGGAATATAAAAAGGTAAAATTTAGGTGCTGCTAGCAATCATGATTTATGAGTAGGCCGTGATTCAAAATTTCTTTTTCTGAGTTGATTACTTAAAATCTGGAATGCATTTTTCCATAGAAATATAATTATTAATTTGGGATACAGACAAAACCATTTTTAAGCCATAATATATGGTATACAGTATAATCCTGAATTATACAATAAATATCATAGGAAACAATTACGTTTGCAAGAGGTTCATACTTAAACATTTGTTACTTTATTAGTGTTGAGGAAACCACAGTAAGTCTCTTATCAGCCTATTAGTGCCTATCACTCCTATCCACTGCCTATTTGGGAATGAAATCAGCAAATGACTCACTTTCAAGGAAGAAAAACATATTGCACACCTTTAAATGCTAAAGTGCTTTTAGATGTATTAGCTACTTAATTTTTACAATAGCCCACTAAAGACAGCATTAATATACTCATTTTTATAGTGGGGAAAATTAAGAACCAGTGATAATATATTACTTTCCCAAGGTTACAACACAGGAAATGACCACCATGAGTCTAACTGCAAAGATCTTGCTTTTCCCACTATTCCACTGTACCCTACTAAACAAGTATGGTGAACAAAGTAATGTCACACACAATATACTCTGAAATGAAGCCCACGGGCTAACAGTAGTCTGCCATATGCAAATATCACAGTTTCATAGATGGCTTGTAAACATGCCACTAACAGGGGCATTTTGCCTCCTTATTTATCAAAGGGGGCCCACTCTCCCAAGTGGAATTAAAGAACAAAAGTTCTCTTTCAATGGGATCAACATAACGATGTACAATTTTATCTATTGTGTATCAATAAGACCTTCAGAGGAATTGATGTAACCTTAGAAGGATGCTGCTAAATAACACAGGAGGCTAAATAATAGGAAAGGAGGCCAGGTGTGATGGCTCGTGCCTGTAATCCCAGCACTCTGGGAGGCTGAGGTGGGTGGATTGCCTGAGCTCATGAGTTCGATACCAGCCTGAGCCAGAGTGAGACCCTATCTCTAAAGATAGCTGGGTGTTCTGGTGGGTGCCTGTAATCGCAGCACTTGGGAGGCTGAGGCAAGAGAATCTCTTGAGTTTGAGTTGTTGTTGTCACACCAAGTGTGACAAAGTAAGACTCTGTCTCAAAAAAAAAATGAAAGGGGAAAAGAAGGTTGAAGAATAAGAATCTGCCAAAGGATGATAAGTTTGAAAACCAAAGGGCCTAAAGAATGTCAGTGTTCTGGCCGCTGGTATGGCACACACTGCAAAAAGAGAATGATTGATCAAAATTTTATACTAAAAAAATGAACATTTTTAAAATTCATAACTTCTGTTTTATAACCCAATGTTTTTTCTTAGAGTACTTGCTTGACTTCTCTATGAAACCTTATTTAATTTATTTTGGTGTGCCAATCACCTTTGAACGTAGGAGCTCTGGCTAGCTAATATTCCAAATTGCAAAATCTTCTCCCAGACCTAAATACCAGTGTATTAAAATTACCTGTCTAACGAAATCATGTGCAGAAAAAGTTTCTAAGGTCATTGTTTGGAATTGATTTGTTTTTGCTACAACAATGTTGTAAGAGCAAAATCAAATTCTAGTATCTATAAGAGAATCAATAGACGGGCTACGTGAGTGAGGCAGGGCCAGGTGTCAGATAATAGGGAGTAATAGGGACAGTGGTGAATAGAAAAGCACGTGTCTTCACTGAAGGCACTCTAATTCATGTTAACAATAGTAACAACAAAATTGCTAGCCAAGCAATATAAGCCTGCAGATCCGATTTGTTGCCAGCATGTGGCCTAGCTTATTAACTCAATATAACTCATAGAGTAGTCCCCCAAAGACTCCCATTCTTAGCAGTGTAAAACAGAATAGTCCTCTACTGTCTTTAACACCCTCAAATTATAAGTTCTAGTTTTGCAAAGCTGAGCTTCATACTCAAAACTAAAAAGACATCAATAAAAATGTTGTTCCCCTTAGAGCTTATATCTGAGGAGCCCACTCACCTCCCACTCTTAGATAAATCTTACGAATAAAAGCATTTCTTTATATTCGTTCATTTATTCAGCTTTTAGTGAATGTCTTCTCCCTACTAAATGAGGAATTCTAGCTCCAGATGCCTCTCTGATGTTAGGAGGGTAGCTTTTTTTCCTTCTATCTGCATCAAACTACAGTAGAAAATCAGAACTTCCAGATTTAGTGATAGCAGTGAGGGGACTAAAGAAGTTCCTTGATAAGCAACCAGAGGAGTATCTGTGTGTGACAGTGTTTCCTCTGCCACAGTTGTTTGTGGTTTATGACAACTCAAGTCTGTGTAGACTTACAGGGCAAAACGAGGATGTTCACATCATGTACTACAAGAACAATGCTGAACTAACAACATGAGAGAGTCCATAATTGTTGCATAATTAGTTATCAAGTAGCTGGTACAGAATAAATGCTCCATATTTCAAAAAAGAAAGCAAATATTTCAATCAGTTATGATTAAAATCTGACATACAGAAATGAGCCAGGAAGAAACACTAGGAATTGATTATGGGAGGGGAGAAACCATTTCAGTAAACCAGGACCAGTTTGAGCAAAAAATTATTTGTCTTCAATCTTATAAAATTTGGATGAATATTTGAATGAGTGACATCTTCACAGATACTACCTAAATTAACACTGCAATTTCCTAGTTGGTGTATTCCTGCTCAAGTGGCATGTAGTTTACAGACTTGTATTATAATTTTGTGCTCTTAATTTTATTAGTAATTCCCCAATATCCACTCTAAAAATAAAATCTTTTCTAAAATACCTATTTTATATCATTGTAAATTATATTGTTCTGCTTCTAGCCTAGTCTTTTTCTGTCTATAGAATTTATAGCCTAAAATAACTGTATTTTTTACTTCATTATTTATTGTTTTTACATTGTTAAATTTTATAACATCAGATTTTTGGTCTATGTTTTAAAAAATATGGTACATGCTGTGGATTTTGGTCAGCTCGTTGTGCCATTCACAGTTTGTGTGTGTGTGTGTACAAGACAAAAGCTTATGGGTATTACTTTCCTACTTTCCACCAAATCTAACACTATGCTTGGATCTATTTCAACCTTATCTGCCTTATGTCATGTTGTAATAGAAGAAGAACTTTGCTCCTGTGCTCACTCTTGATACCATCCCTCTATCTCTTTCCTGGAATCTGCCAATCTCCTCTCTACTACATCTTTACCAATTACCATAAATTTACAAACTAATCCAGTGTCTTCAGTCTTACAAATCTTTTCCTCAATCTCACAATCACCTCAGGCACTGTCAAATTTCTCTGTTCCTTTTACAGCAAACTTGACATAAAAGTATAAAAAGAGACTGCCTTCCCATTTAAACTCATATTCTCTCCATATCCCAGACTATCGTCCTTTTATTCTATTGATGTTACTTTTTTTAAGGTTATGAGTTATTTTCTTATTTTCAAATTTACCAAGTCTTTACTATTCTATTTTAACTTTTGATCAGTCAACACCATTGTCCTGAAATATTATATTTTCTTGATTTCTGTCACATGGCACACTCATGGTTTTCTTATTTCTCTTATTGTTTCTAAATCATTCTCCCTTGTTGGTTCCTACTTCTTCAACTTCTAATATTCAGGAGACCACAGGCGTTTTCCTGGTCTTCTCTTCTGTACACTTTTTCCTCAAAGTCATCACTTTTTTTGTGGCAAATATTGAAGATATTTTATTTGTGTGCTCATACACATGTAATATCCTTTGCTCATTAATATTTTCTGAGGAATTTGTTTTCATCACGTTTAGTCTGATGGCATTAATGATCACCTAGAAGCAAATGAATCCCAAATTCATCTCTCCAAGTATGGCCTCCTACACTAATTGACATCCATATGCACCTGTCTACTTCACTTGGATATCTAAGAGGTCTCTCAAAATTAAAAGCAAAAATTTTGGCTTAGCCACAGACCCAAAAATCCTTTCTTCATTCCCTGCCCTTACTCTATAAAGAAGCCTTAGGTGATCTTTATACCTTCCTTTTTCCAAAGCCCTACCTCTACACACACTCACACACACAGAGTCACAGAGACAGAAGACCTATAGCTTCTATCTCCAAGAAATTTTCAAATCAGTGCACTTCTTTTCATTTTAAATGTTACTCTTACTGTTAAAGATCAGATAAAAATACTGGGAAAAGACCAAGGTGATGGAAAATATATAGGCATTTATTTCTGTCACCTAGAACAAAACAGGGTATGATGGTGGCTCAGGGTCCTAATATACCTCCATTGTGTCTTCTAGGAAACCATGTTTCTTCTACCTTCTTACCCCCTATTCCCCAAGGTGCTTTCCTCATTTGCATGACTGAAGCTGCTCCACCAGCACATGCATTATAGCCCCCCAAAACATGAAGTGAATGTAGAAGACAACTATTGATTCTTACAGGGAGTCACATGGAATTCCACAAATCCCTTCCACTAACATCCCATCCCATCAACAAGAACTCAGTCCACATATTACTTCAAGAGCATTTGGGAGATATAGTTCTTAGCAGGGTGGGCATATTCCCAGTAAAAATACAAGGAGTTGGAAATCTAGGCCAAAGAGGAGACTGGTTGTTGAAACACATTGAACAGGCTTCCTCACACCATTCTAGTGAGGCCATCAACATCACTTTCCCAAACACCTACCGTGGTCTTCTCTTCATCTCTACTACTTCCCTACTTGCTACCATTTCATTCTCCATCCAGGAGCTGGATTGATATTTTAAAAAGTTAAATCAGATCACACTCTTTCCTTGCTGAAAATATTGCAATGGCTTCTTCCTCATGATCTACAAGGCCCTGCCTACCTCTCCAAGCACATTTTCTACCATAAGTCCCTTTACTTGTTATGCTCCCAAAGCAGTGATTTTTCTTTCTGTCCTTCACATGCACCAAGCTCCTCCCATTCTCAGGGTTTTTGTCCTTATTGTTCTCCCCACCTAAGATCCTCTTAGACTTGACATGGCTTTCTTGTTCTGTATTCAGGCCTCCACCTAAGTGCCACTTCCTCAGAGAGCCTTTCCTTACATCTTCCCTCAAAACTATCATAAATAGCATTAATATTGTTAATGCGGATATATTATCCTTGAAGTATTTATCACTGCCTGAAATTGTCTTGTTAATTTATTTACTTTTTAAAAAATTTTTCTTATAAAGGAATATTTTTTTCTGTATTAGAAGATAACTTTTTAGTTACAGTCATTTATCCAATGCTTGCACCTTTAGCTGGTACTTGGTAGACTTTTTGAAAGGGTCATAAATGAATGTCTACCTTCCTTGATTCATTCTCTTTTTTCTTCCTTCCTTCATTCCTTTTTTATTTCCTTTGTTGCCTTTATTTCCTCTCTCTCTTCTTTCATTGCTTTTATCCTTATTATCTAAAATCTTACATGTAATCCATTTCATGTATTTAGTTTTACTTAGGTTTATTGTATGATTTCCTCTATCCTACCCACCATATTTTTTAGACTTTCATTTGAAATAATTATGGATTCACATTCAATTATAAGAAGTAATACAAAGAGATCCCACATATCTTTTGCCCTATTTCCACATTGATAACATCTTGCAAAACTCTAGTATGATAGAGTTATATTGGAATACTGACACTGATACAATCAAGATGTATTTCCATCACCACTCAGATCCCTCATGTTACTCTTCTATGGGCACACCTGCTTTTCTCACACCTCCAGCAACTTCCTTAACCTCTGGCAACCACTCATTTATTATCCATTTCTATTAATTGATCAGGAATATTTTCTGAAGGGAATCATACAGTATGTAAACTTTCTAGAGTGGCTTTTTCATTCAGAACACTGTTCCAGAGGAGATTCATCTAAGTTACTGCATGTATGTATGTTGCATCCAGGTTCTTGCATATTGCATATGTAGATGTACCATAATTTGTTTAACTATTCACCCATCAAAGGATGTCTGGAACTGTCTTGGTTTCAGTTCAGGGCAATTATGCACAAAGTTGTTATATATATTTGTGTACAGGTTTTTGTGTGACCGTAGGTTCACATTTGTATGAGATTTGCTTAAGAATGCAATAGCCTGTTTGTGTTATAGTTATATGATTTATTTTTAGAGAACTTGCCAAGCTGTTTTCCAGAGTGTCTAGGCCATTTTACACTCTGACCAGCAATATATGAAAGATCCAGTTTCTCTGTATCTTTGCCAGCATTGGTGTTATCTCTCTCTCTCTCTTTTTTTTTTTTTTTTTTGCCATCTTGATGGTTGAGTAGTGATATCACATTGTGATTTTGATTTTCATTTCCCTAATCATCGGTGATTGTGAGAATTTTTTCATGTATTTTTAGGCATGTGTTATACCCTCATTGGTGGAGCACTTGTTCGTGCCTTTTGCTTCTCTCTTAATTAAATTTCCTTTTTACTGTTGAGCTTTGATATGTTTTATATATTCTAGATCATAGTCATTCATCAGATACATGTTTGACAAATATTTTCTTCCACTGCGTAGATTGACTTTTCATTCTCCTAAGAGTATCTTTCAAAAATTAATTTACTTTTGATGAAGTTTAGGGTACAACATTTTCATCCCTAAATTCTTTCCTAAACAGTATTATACAGTTCATTCATGTAACAAAAAAAGTGTACCTCTAAATATATTGAAATAAAAATATAATAAAATGATAATGTATAATAAGAAAAAAAGAAAAAATAATATTGTGAAAATGTCCACACTAACTAAAGTGATCTACAATTCAATGTAATCATTATCAAAATTGCAATGTTTTTTTCAGCAGAATTCTTTTATCGATTCTGAAATTTGCATGGAACCACAAAAATCTTGAAAAGTCAAAACAATCTTGTGCAGAAAGCACAAAATTAACAGTACCGCACTTTATAATTTAAAAAATATATAATAAAGCAATTGTAATCAAAACAAGATGGCATAAAAACAGACATATCAAGCAATTAAACATGATAAAAAGCTCAGAAATAAAATCAAGCATTTAGTATCCATTGATTTTTGATGAAGATGTCAAGAACACACAATGGGAAAAGAATGGTCTTGCCAATAAATGGTGTTGAGAAAACATGCAAAAGATTAAATTGCATTCTTATTTTACACCAGATACAAAAATCAACTCAAAATAGATTGAAGGCTTACATATAAAACTTAAAACTATAAAACTACTAATAGAAAGTTTAGGGGAAAATATAACATGCGTCTGAGTAACAGTTGTTTGGATATGACACCTAAAACACAGGAAAAATAGACAAATGGGATGGGCATCAGGCTAAAACAGCTTCTGTACCACAAACAATCAAGAGAGTGATGGTACATCACACTCAATGAGAGAAATTATTTGCAAACTATGTACCTAGTAAAGGTTTATATCCAAAATGCATAAAGTGCTTAAAAACTAAATAGCAATAAGTCATGTAACCTTAGTGAAAAATTGGGCAAAAGATCTGAACAGAAATTTCTCAAAAAAAAAAAAAAAAGACATACAAGTGGTCAACAAAGACATGAAAAAATTTTCAGCATCACTATTTATAGGAGGATGTAAATTATAACCATGATGAAATATCATGTTATACCTTTCAGAATAGCTTTTATCAAAAATACGGAAGGTAAGCATTGACAATATAAATTAGTATAGCCATTACGGAAAACAGTATTGAGGTTTCTCAAAAAATAAAAATAGAACTCATATATGATCCAGCACTTTCCCTCTCATGTTTATAGAAACATGTTTCATGACAGTCAACATAGGAAATCAATCTGTGTCCATCAATGAATGAAGAGATGAATTAATAAATAGAATATGGTATATATAAATAATGAAACACTATTTAGGGCCAGGTGTGGTGGCTTACAGCAGTAATCCTAGTACTCTAGAAGGCCCAGGTGAAAGAATTATTTAAGGCTGGGAGTTTGAGACCAGCCTGAGCAAGAGCAAGACCCAGTCTCTACCAAAAATAGAAAAAAATAGCCAGTATGGTAGTGCTCGCCTGTATTCCCAGTTATTTGGCAAGGAAGGCAAAAGGATTGGTTGGGCCCAAGAGTTTGACAATGCAGTAAGCTATGATGATGTCACTGAAATCTCACCAGGGCGACAGAGCAAGACTTTGTCATTCAAGACAATATGGATAGCCATTACACTAAATGAAATAAGCCAGGCACAAGAACAAAAATACCACATCATCCTTTTTTTTTTTTTGC